>NC_141822.1:17544682-17876253 GCF_982586985.1 Callionymus lyra | reverse complement strand
GAGCCGAGGAAATGTTCAAGTTCCAGGTAGGGAAGAAACGAAAAAGCCAGCAGACAAAAGTCCTAACAGGCGTTTGATGTCACAGACGGAGCCCCTGGACAGCAGCGGCTGGACCATCAAGAACGTCCTCTCGCTGCCCATCGTCAACAAAAAGGAAGAGATTGTCGGAGTGGCAACGTTTTACAACAGGAAAGATGGAAAACCTTTTGACGAACAAGACGAGCAGCTCATGGAGGTTTCAACAAAAAATACATTTCATATTTTGCTCCTTTTTTTTGTTCCAACGCCTCTCGTTTCTTTAGGCTCTCACTCAGTTCCTGGGCTGGTCAGCGTTGAACACGGATACGTACGACAAGATGAACAAGATGGAGAACAGGAAGGACATCGCCCAGGACATGGTGCTCTACCACGTCAAGTGTCGAGACGATGAAATTCAGAACATCCTGGTGAGCATAAGGCACAATCTATACATTCGTCCAATAATCTCTGAACATAAAAGGAGAGTAAGATCAATTTCATTATGAGCCTTATGATTGCTTAAAGGAGCTAAGTATGGAATACAAAAGGTCTGAATTTAAATAGAATTTGACTTTTTTTTTCGTGTTGTTTTCTGACAATGAGAAAAAGTAGAAAGAATTATTTAAATATTTATTTTGTTATATGTGATATAAATGATTTAAATTTCATCACAATTGGGCCTTTTCGATTTTTCATGATGTCCTTCTGCCCCCTTTCCCCTGACCTGACTGAGTTGCCCTTTACTTTAGTTTCAATTGAATCCCCGTTTGTTCATTGAAAGTGGACGGGGAGGGGGCAGAAGTCCCCCATGAAAATTAAACCAGGTCCAATTTTGATGGAATATAAACCAAATGTGTTACATACTAAGTAAGAGAGATTGCCAGACTATCAGCTTCTTTTGTAAATGGTAGGGACCAGAATATGGGGCAGAAAACCCCATGAAAATTCAAATAGGTCCAATTTCAATTAAGCTTTAAGTTTAATACTTAATAAATTATTTTACCTTAGCAACGCCAAGTTTTTCAAGTAGTCTATTTATACATCACAAAAGAGCTATAGCTATATCCTTACAAATATATTATTTCTGTTTGTTTCTGTCTTTAAATTCATATTATAGAATACATGTACAAACTAAATTAGCTCAATTACCTGTAAGGAACTTTCTACAAGATCATTTTTTAGTTTTCATGACACACATTCAAACAATCATATGGCGCCCGCGCTACAATTTGTGCAGGTGCATCTTAAATGGTGGAGTGGGAGAACTTTAGATACACAATATAAACTCTTAACATCTTTGAAAAACGACATAAAAAGTCTAAAACCTTTCTCTGTATTTCTCACCTAGAACACGCGAGAAGTCTTCGACTGTGAACCACAAGACTGTGAAGAAGATCAGCTGCTCAGTATCCTGGTAACACGAGTGTTCTCAACTCCAGCTCATCGTTTGGATGACAAAAAACATGGTCTTCTCTTTCGTCTCTTGACAGAAAAAAGATCTTCCTCCGCTCGTTAAGAAGTTTGAAATCTATCAATTCCACTTCTCGGATTTTAACTGCACGGAGATGGAGCTGGTCAAGTGTGCCATCCAGATGTATTATGAAGTCGGCGTGGTGAAGAAGTTTCAGATTCCGCAGGAGGTGACACACACACACACACACACACGTACGCACACGTACGCACACATGAGCATAATTCAGTTAGAACATGGGTCTCAAACTCAACTGGCTGGGGGTCACCAGAGGTCAGTTCTAACAAGATGGGGGCGGGGGGGGGGGTCACTCAGCAGTATTTGCTCAATGTCTTTGACAAATTAGTTTTTTATTTTTGTTTATTAAAGGGAAACTAAAGTGTTGAATTCAGTGTGTCTTAAATAGATCTTTGACTCTTTTGTACTCATCATATGAGTATGTGTCTGTTTGTACAAAACTATCTTTTCATTTAAATATTTACATTAAGGTTTGTTTATTCATTTATTTTGTGGTTTCAATGTGAATTTCATCCAATTTATTCTAGTTATATGTGTTTATTTTAAACCTGTTCCACCTTAATTATGTAATCAAAGTAATAACATTTTATGCAATGATCTTTATTCCTTAACTTTCTGACGTTAAACCAAAATGGATTCTTCCGTTCTCTGCCTGTACTGAACCAAGTTACGCCTGATATGGAATGTTTTCTAGCGATAAAGTACAGCCTAACTTCTCTTCAGGTTCTGGTTCGTTTCATCTACTCCGTCAGTAAGGGCTACAGGAGGATCACCTACCACAACTGGCGCCACGGTTTCAACGTGGGACAGACCATGTTCACGCTCTTGACGGTATCAGATCGACCAGCGCGTCTTGAGGAGGCGACAACGGTGTCAATGTTGTGTTGTGTGCTTCAGACGGGAGTGCTGAAGAGGTACTACACAGACCTGGAGGTGATGGCCATGATCACTGCAGGCTTCCTTCACGACATCGACCACAGAGGGACCAACAACTTGTACCAAGTCAAGTCAGTCCTGCACTTGTTTCTCACCTCAGATCTGTCCATTTAACAATCGTAACTCTGGCAGGTCAGGAAACCCTCTGGCCAAGTTGCACGGCTCCTCCATCATGGAGCGTCACCATCTAGAGTTTGGGAAGTTTATCTTGGCAGATGAGGTTAGAAGTGAAGTAAAAAAAAAATATTTGACTAAAATAATCGTTTTTTTATGTCTTCTGCAGTCCCTGAACATTTACCAGAATCTCCACCGGCGACAGGTGGATCATGTGATCCATCTCACTGACATCGCCATCATCGCCACAGACCTGGCTCTGTACTTCAAGTCAGCAGCAGCAGCGTAGAGGAGAAACACGCCTTCACCTCCTCACTCGTCTGTTCTCTCTCTCCGCCAGGAAGAGAACCATGTTCCAGAAGATTGTCGACCTGTCGCACACGTACGAAGACGAGAAGAAGTGGGTCGAGTTCATGTCTCTGGAAACCACCAGAAAAGAGATCGTCATGTAAGCAATATCGCTCGTGTGGAAGTCGGTTCAAAAAAGAGTTTTATTATGGAAGTAAATCAGTGGCATCTGAATATTGATGGTTGAATTTAACATTTTAAATATTGAATCTGTGATTTTCTTTTCGATGTATTGTTATTACGTTGAATTCGTTTTTATTGAATAATTTAATTCACTATTTTTTGTATTGAAAAATGTGTTTTGTGCTTTTGTTCAAATATTCGAAACAAATATTTCTTCTGATATTCTAATGCCAAAGATTGAAAAATAAATGTTCTAAGGTCACTATATTTTTTATTCGTAGCCACCGGACGAGCTATTGATGAGTTCAATCAAGTAGCTGGTCACACTTTTATACCTTTGTATAAAACATTAAACATTTCGGATTGAATATAAAAAAAAGGCTAAGTATAAAAAAGCACTTTGAATTAGAACATTAAACTCTTTGTAAAACTAATAAAAACAATGTTTTTAATTCAATTATTTGATTAAAAGAAATTCAACCTTTCACTAAAGAAATACAAAATTCAATTGAAAATTATATTTATTACCTGAAAAAAAGTAATAAAACAAACAATATTTCAATTAAAAAAATTGGAAAATTAAAAACATTTGAAATGTTAAATTCAACCCTTCAATATTCTGATGACACTGATATTTTTTCAAAGTTATCAATGTGCTATTTTCAATGTGTAAACAGTTTGCTTCTGAACTGTTCCTCTCTGCAGGGCGATGATGATGACAGCCTGCGACTTGTCCGCCATCGCCAAACCTTGGGAGGTTCAAAGCAAAGTAAGTTGTTTTATTAAAAAACAAGATGATAACTTAATGTGTTAAGTTATCATCTTGTCTTGTTCACTCACTCCTGCTGTGTCTTCCAGGTGGCTTTGTCTGTAGCAGCAGAGTTCTGGGAGCAGGGCGACCTGGAGAGGACGGTGCTAGAACAACAGCCTATTGTAGGTCACTTAAATATGTAGAAAATAGAGTTCAGGACTTGAGAAATTAAATGTAATGGGTTTTTTTCTTCCTCCTCCGACCAGCCAATGATGGACAGAAACAAGTCAGCAGATCTCCCAAAGCTGCAGTGCGGCTTCATTGACTTTGTCTGCACGTTTGTCTACAAGGTAAAGCTTTTTGTATTAACATCTCAAACTACTTATCAAAAGACACATTTAAATGTAATTTCAGGAGTTCTCTCGCTTCCATCCTCAAATTCAACCGATGTTAGACGGCATCTTGAACAACAGGAAGGAGTGGAATGCCAAGAAAGAAGAGTATGAGGCCAAACTCAAAGCTCTTGAGGAGGCCAAGGAAGCAGCTGCAGCCAGTAAAGGTTAGTTTACCTTTTTTATGATCAATTAAGATCAACTATAACCACTTCCTGTTCTCACAGCTCCACCGCCCTCCTCTGGCGGAGGCTCCAAGACGTGCTCCGTATGTTGAACTGTTCTCCGTCGCGATAGCAGGAGACTGATGTAGCACCATCCAGATGAAGAAAGATGAGCGTTTCTTTCGTGGAGTTTCAACCTTATTTAAAGTATCTAATGATATGATTATTATTGATGCAAGAACTAAAGATTTAAAAATACAGTATCAGGTCAAGGGGAAGGGGTGCAATATTAGGGCAGAATTTCCAAATTTGAACCCTATCTATTGAACATAATCCATAAGAAATTGTATTCAAAATGTCTGCTTCTTTATCTGATTGTAAGGGGTGGAAATGAAAATTCAAATACAGTTTTGATGAAGGGATAGTTGCTTGAAAATTAGCACGTAGACTACTGACCTCTGTGAAGGTTGTTTTTTTTTTTAGGGGGGGGGCAACCCCATCAGGTGAACAGAACTGGATTAAATGTTAAATGTTAATTGGGAAAGAATTTCAACTCCCTGTATTATTCATAAGGGAGAGAAGACCGCCATGAAATTGAAATACATACAAAGAAGGGAAGATTTCCAGCTCTTTTTTCCAAATATGAGGCTCATAATCTGCCTGAATATACCATTTTTTCCCCCTTATCCTCTCTCTGAGATGTTTGGGTTATAAGGTTTTCACATTTCTTTCATGTTCCCAGGCGTGTGGTTTAGAGTCCATGAACTGGACAGTCTGAAATCTTGTTGTGAGATCAAAGATCAACAACAATAAATGATTGTTTTAAAGTGTAAGAATTATTTTTAAAAACAAGTAATATTGTTTTTATGCTTTCTAGTTTCTATGCAACCTATGTCAGATAGTGAGGGGCACTTGGAAGATCCAAAATTTGACGTTATGTGTTGCACATTCCTAGTTTAAAAGTAAATTAGTTTAATTTTATATTGTACTTAGAACATGTGTAAGAAGAACCAGAGCTAGTTTATGTCTTAAGACCTCCATTATGTCTTATGTAATTAAGATCTGTATGTTCTTTACAAATATTCAGAAAATAATTCTGTATTAAAAGCCCGAACAGAAAAATTAAAGTCTTATTAAAAAACAACAAATCTATAATAAAATAGATCATTATTAAACGAGGACATGCTCAGTAGATTTACTGATTTCATGGACCAAAAAAAATATATATATTTGGAGATTGTTCAACATTTTGATACAATGTGTTTAATGAAAGTGTTTAACAAGAAGCGTTGTTATTTTAAAAAAAATATTCTGTACAGCCCTACACCCTTGTAAATATATAAAAAGTATTTTTAAGTTAAATGACTGGTGATTCTTCTACTCCCACACACAGTAATGCATTGATTCGGCACTGAATTCATTATAAAAACACGTTTGAGGATATACTTCATGTACTGAACACAGCTAAAAGTAAGAGTCCCTTATTTCAAAACTCCATGCCTATAATGCATTGAACTGAATTGTATTTATATATTAACTTGATGTGGTTACATGTTTAAGACTCATTACACAACCCCACAAGTGTCCGTGGAGACTTCTGTCCACTCGGCACTTTCTCCGACTGCTGCCTGACCCCAATCCTCGGATTGCTACTACACTAGGCTGGGATTACAGCAACTCTCCCATCGTGATTATCTGTGTGTGTGTGTACACAGATATTCCCAAATTGACTACATCACTCCGAGTACAGATGTTGATGGTGATTAAGGGATTTAAAAAAGGTAAAATGGCAGTTAAATCTATTCACAGATCTCACCTGTTGGTCAAGTTATGAGCCGTCAACAATGCATAAAAACTTACACTGATGTAATATTCAAAGACACACAAACCTTCACTGAAAATGTACTTTATTTATTGAGGAGTCACAAAGAGAAGTCATGAGATTGCTCATTCCAAGATGCTAGTAGCTGTGAAAAAGAAGAAAAGTCCACACTTAAGCAAATGAACTGCAGATTTGTCTGATCACAAATTCTTGTCCTTACCTTCCTCCAGCTCCACTTTAATACGTTTGGCCTCCTCTCTGGCCTTTTTCTCTTCTTCCTCAATCCTTCGGTCTTCTTCTGCATGAGGCTTAAGATACGCTGAGGAAAGAAAAGATTACGTTGCACTTGAGAATAAGATGAAATCGTATTTAAAAGATATGAAAAGCTACACCTCTCCATTTTTAAATATAACATCAAGCATGTGCATCTTTCTCTGAGCAGCACTGCTGCAGAAGTCTTCATGACTATCATTGAAAACGTTTGTGAAAAGTCAAAATATGGTTAAAAAAAATACTTACAAAGCCTCTGTTTGCCATATAGGATGCCGACCAGCAGGGCGGACCATCGGGCCGTCTGAAAACATGGATAACGTTTCACATGCTGGTTGACATTGAACTAGTTTCTAGATCGCACTAGTTTATTACAAATACTTTGAATATAAAGAAGCCTTGTTAGCAATAGCGGCGCAGATATACTAGCATTGACCCGCAAACCTTGAAAAACTCGTGTGACCTTTCCCTGAAATGCTAGCGAACTAGTAAACCACAACATAAAGACGTAACACATTAAATTAAACATCGATTGATGTATATAATGGATAAATAGTCACACAGTTCAGTATTTGTCTTGGAAATATCGACGAAATCTAAAGGAAACGTTCAATGTCATTGGTAGCCACGTCTGTTTGCTAGCACGTTAGCACAACGATAACATTGACAGTTTAAAGGTTGAGAGAAATCATTACAATTGTCACCGCCGTGTTGCGAAATGGAAATAAATGTAATAATGTACATAGTTTGTATTATTTTTACCTTGATGAGCGGTGACGGAGACACAGGAGGAATCATCGTGATCTTCTTCCTTGTTCTTCTTCTTCGTGTCTTATTGCGGTCGGCAAACAACCTAACTGCGCACTAGCGCCACTCACTGGTGTCGGGAGTTAAATTCGTTCTTTTAAATTTATTTTCTCTAATAGATAAATTAATATAAATGATGCACATAAGCAATTAAGCCTAAATTGTCTTATTAATTAATTAATTAATTACTAATATATTTAAGTATAAAGTCATAGTATTTCTCAACAACATTTTGAATTAAGATATATTTTAGATCTAGTTAATCTTCGTTTATCTTCGGTACTTTTTTTCTTCTTTCTCCTTGTTTTGTACATTTAAATAATTCATGTTCTACCGTTTCCTGTTTTTCACAATTGTCGCAATATCCGTATCTGTGTTTCTTCATTTTAAGACGTGTGATTTTCTGCCCTGTTGGTCCAAAATGAAACCTTGATCAAATCGTTTTTCTTTTTATTGATTTTCTCGGAGTTATATTATACAAAATGTATCTTTTCATGTTGCTGTCATCTTAGATTTCCTTTGCGCATTATTTAGTTAATTTAATAACATGATACATTTACCATGTAATTGTTATCTACCATCACAGCGACACTTTCTTTTTTCAACTAAATAAATCTCTCTTTTAATCCAGTTTGTTTCGTTTATTTATTTTATATACTTCAGTAATATATGTTTGGCTTCCAAAATGTCCTCCAAAACACCTTTTTTTGCATCAAATTTATTTATCTTTACATTATCATCTGTCCTCTTATGTTCAATTTTAAGATTATTTTTAACAGCTTTACTTCCTGATTTAATTCAATTTTCTTTGGTCCTCTATGGCACGATACAAATAAAAATCAAGGACTGAATAAAAAATAGGTTCAAACATTTTTTAATTATCATTTTTTATTTAAAACAAAAAAAAAAATGAAATAGGTCCACAACACAATGCACATGATAAATTACATTTTCTTTGCTGTTCAAATGAATAAAGTCAGTCATAAATTACACTGTCATTTAGAAATAAGGCTTTAAAATGATAATAAATAATCACAATATAAACATTTCAGGAACTTTCATTCGTTGTCGTAGATGCAGTCTGGAAGAAGTAACAAAGTTACCACGAGATACGATCATTGAATACTTTAAGTGAAAATAGCCATACCCTCTCCAACGTCGTCATAAATGTCGCCGTCACTGTTAGCAAAAGACATCATCAGCGCCAACGTTACTCAGCATATGAATTCACAATAACTCGGTCGTACTCACTCTGTGAGGATGTTGAGCGTAGAAACATACCCGACTGTGGAGGAGAGATTTGAAGTCAAATAACATTCTATTGGAGAAAATAAAGAGTAACAAAGTCTACTTGCATTTGCCTTCTGCATTGCGACAGATCATTTTGTTGTCGACAGGTTTGACGATGACGTCGAGCGTCTCCCCGCCTTTGATTGACAGATCTTTCCCGCTCCCCTTTCTGTTGCTGATCGCAGGTTGAACCGTCACCTGGTACAAGACCTGGATCTCCCCCTCGTACTGGAGCAGAGGAACATGTTGATTTGCATTCGACAAAACCTGTTGACATTCCTCACTTTCTTTGGATGGAAGTGACATCTTTATTATTCTAAAAATGTACCATGTGTTTACCAATTATTGATTATTTATTAATTAACCTACGCTGCAGTAAGGAAAGATTTCGGCAGCTAATTTAATTTAAATTAATTATTATAACCACCCCACTAGTGTATGTGTACTTACATTTTTTGTTTATTTCATTATTTTTATAGGATTATGATAATTTCTTTCTTTTATTTTATTTAAATTATGTAAAAGTACTGTTTTTTTGTCTCTATTATTATTTATTATCAGTTTTTTTTGTTATTTTAAATCTATTTTTTACAGAGAAATGTAAATCTTTAAATAATATTTTTATATAGTTGCCTCTCTAATTTAATTCTCCAAGTAAGTCCATTGATTTTTGAGTTTCATCTTCTTCAAGTTGAGATTGGACTTGAACCGCTACACAAAAAATGTTATATATCAACATAACACACATGTGACTTTATATATCAGAAGTGACATGAATACTAAATATTTTAAACTTCAAAAATCTACCTTATATTGACAGAGCAACTATATACATATCAACATTATATGAATGTAACAATAAGTTTATTCAACAGACAAATTGCAGTTTTTATATGTGGAGTATATACATCTTTTTTTTTGAATACATACTCTGAACTTTTTCTTGAATTCTTTTTCTTCTTTCTCAAACTTCTTCTGCCTCTTCAGCTCAGTCTCGTCGCTTTTGCTTTTATTCCTCAAGGTTGGAATGCTGGGCACAAAATGGCGGCGATAATTATTTCTCGTCCGATCTCTTCAAAGACGGAAGGCGTCGCTGAATATATACCTGCTGATAGGAGGGAGCACCGGCGGCCTGTGGGATTCCACGTCATCGTACGTCTCCTCCGTCACCGCAGCTCCTCGCTGGTCTGTAGATCCATTTTATAGACATTGTATTTATTTATATGTATTGACACAATAAACAATGAATCACTCTAAAAATAAAGAGGGAATGAATCCACATTTTTAATGATCAATTTAAGTTTCAAAGGACCCAAAAACTGATATCAATATGTAACCATTATTAAAAATTGTACCTGAAATCCCGTCTCGGCCTGGAGGGGGCGCTCTGGAACAAGAGAAACTTTAATTCACATTAACCTTAACGAACAATTTTATGAAAAGCATTAAGGAGATCATTTTAAATTATTATTTGATTTTTGCTTTTAAATGATTATTGTATTTGAGTTAATTGAACAACAACCTACCTTTAATGGGATTAATTTGTTCATGCAGTAATCGACAAAGAGTGATTAAAGAATTAAAAACTCATTAGAATTTATTAAAATTAAGGATTATGTGTGTATGAGTCTTACGACTGAGTGTATTTTACACTTTCTGTGCAGGTCTTCTGTGGTTCCTCTCAGGGATCCTCAATAAGCTGCGAACCTTCATATAAGGAAATCTGGATTCATAGGAACTAAAAGTCCACAGTATCAAACATCTGAAACTTTTACTTGTTTAAATATTTACCTATAGCTATTTTAATCTGAACAAAGTTGTTGGATTCTTCTCTGTGCTCGTGTTTATTCTAAAAGAAAAATGAATCTTACGGGGATCGTAGTTTTGGGTCGTCGACGTCATCATATATGTCTCCGTCCTCAGAGGGTGAAGCTGGAACTGAACCTCGAGGGAGAAAACGACATGTTTTATCACCTTTTGAATAAATCGTTGATAATTGAAACATGTAAACCTGCTGTTTTCGTTATATTTAAGTAATGACAGCATACCTCCTGATCCCTTGAAGGCGCTGTAGAGACACAACAGAGAGTTCACGTTAATATGCAGCCTTTTTTTAAAAATACAATTAATTTCAATATTTTTTAAATATAAGGGTTGATTTTGTTTTGTAATTTAATCATTTAATTCAGTCATTTGTATATTGAAAGGTAGAATGGGTTTCTCGTTTTTATAAATAATTGAATTTAAAAAAGAAAGTAAAATTAATTTTAAAAAAGATATTCTAGTTCCAATAATTCTAAAATAACATTTATAAATTCTTTGTTTAAGTCTTATCCTTTTTAATTCAATATACAAATGTAACTATAATAGTGCAGACATTTCTAAGCTGAATTTGTGTATTCAGTAATTCATAATGTGTCAAGATTTCTATATGCAAATTATTAAATTGAATTATTCTATAAACGAAAATTAAACCTTTCTATATAGAAATGATTTATTGTGAATGTGAATTCAAGATGGCCGTCTTGGTGTTTGCTTCTGTTTTTTTCCCCTCTGTAAAGCCACCACAAAGAAAACCTGTGTTGTAATACAACCTTCTGATATATATTTGAACTTTTTTTATATAATCACTTTATTTGTTATTGTGGCTTTATTTTTTTCAAGCATTCAATATTTAATTATCAAACAATTCAAACACTATGCTTATGTTGAATTTTCAGAAAATATATCTAAATTATAAATGTTCTATGCTCAAGATTTAATCTTCATTAAACAAGTTCATGTTCAAATCCATGCTTAATATATGTGTTTTTAGATGTGATTTAATGTAGGGTGACAGGATGTTGACAAGCTGTGGAAATTATTTTGAAAATGTTTAAAAAGAAAAAGTACAAAAACATCTGCTGTGTCAAATAACATCTATTACGTTCTACTCCACGTCTCTGGCAAAATAATATTTGTTATTTTCATAACATCAATGACCTGTTATCAGAGGATGATTCAATGTCGTCGTAGACCTCGGGCTCGAACGCCTGCTGAGCTTGAAGAGCCTTCAGACTCTTGAAGTCGATATCTACTGAGGTGGTCTTCACGTAACCGACTGTTGAGAGACCAGATGAGTTCAAGTTACTTCGTGAACTTTGAAGATCACTTAAAACTTTTGTGAGACCAATGATTTTTATGAAAATCAAATATTTACTGGATCCTTCCTGGTTTCGTGCCAACCATTTCGCCTCGGGGTTTCCTTGGATACGTATGATGTCCAGACTGTCTCCATGCTTCAGAGTCAGGTCTGTCTTGCTTCCTTTGGAGTCCAACACGGCCTTGACCTGCTGGATCACCGTCAGCGGACCGACCAGCTGGAGCCAAAACAACAGATCAGTATTTCTTTATTCCCTTCATTCTTCAAGCCTTCTCGAAAATGCTAAATGTCTTCTCACTCTGAATTTTTTTCGAGCATCTTGTTCCTTCTTCTGACGCTCTTTCTCTTCCTTCCTCTCGGCCTCCAGTCGCTTCTTCTCCTCTTTCTCGTTCCTTTCACTTTCCTCTCTTTTGTACATGAAGGTGACAAGACAAGTACATTGAACTCTGACCATTGTTGTTCATTTTTCATGATAAAGCGAGTAATGTACACGATTGAATATAAAATAGAATTCCTAGACATAAAATCCCCGCTTTTAATCATGTATTAATGCTTCTATGAGCCACTAGAGGGCAGTACCGATCACTTTACCTCGTTCACCAGTGCTGTGTCTCAAATCGCATACTAGCGTACTAAAAGTTAGTATTTTTAGTACGTTAGTGTGTCTCAATTCTTAGTATGCGAAATTTAGTGCGCCATGCATACTAAATTGGCATACTAACACGCCCACAAAACTAGCATGGTTCGATGGACACTAACCATACTAAACAGCCGCCATTTTAGTGACGTTTTAAACGAAAGTTACGTCCAATATAAATGCATATATATTCATATACTTAAATGTGTATTTTCAGCAGCAGTAGGAGGATAAACACGTCTTCGCTGCTGATACCAGCTTAAATATCTCGCGATTATTTAGATTCTCATATTTTTTCTTTATTTCTTTTTCTAAAGTTGCAATACGTGCTGCCAGCAGGTGTCGATAGCGTTCAAACAGCTGGTTGAAACATCGTTAAATAGAAGTAGAAGAAGAAGCTGTCATGTGATTTCCGGTTAGTGTGTAGCTTCAGGGTTTGATTTGAGACATACTATCTGCGGAGAATTTGCGTACTAGTTAGTATGCATACTAAACTGATGCATACTAACTTCTAGCATACTAAGATTAGTATGCGATTTGAGACACAGCACAGGTGATAAAAGTTAAGCGAACTAGTTTGCGTTAAATAACTAGAATCTAAGCTGCAGATATATAACTAGCAGGTTTAATACAAATAAAAAATGTGTATCTATATTTGTTTATTAGATGTATTTTATCTTAATTTGACTTTTTATAACCTAAATGGTTAATAATAATAATAAAATGCAAAAGGTATTTGTCTGGGTGACAATGTTTAATGATGAATTACTTTAAAAAATATATTATATTATATATATATATATTATTCAAATGTTTACTTACACATTGCTTATAAATATTTTTATAAAATATATCTTATTGAAAAGATCGAGAGGATCATCAAACACTCACCTTTGACCTTCGAGATCTTCATACAAATCACCATCATCGTCACTCTGTGTCTAAAAGAATCATGCAAAAGCCGTCCAGAGATTAAGTTCATTGTACTGATGTTCGTACAGGTCAACACGTCACACGCATGTCACTTTTTTTGAATAATAATGAAATGCCTCACCTTTGCTCCCTGGCTCGGATGACCTGTAGAGAAAGATTACATTTTTTCAAAAGGCATAACAGATTACATAACTCCCGCCACTCTTCCTCTTTAGTGTAAGAGCAACATAAAATGGATGAAATGAAGCCGAACCTGTCATGGGCGGTAGAGGCGGCGGAGTGTTGCCGTCGACATCGTCGTAGATTTCGTCCTGCTGGATCCTGCAAAAGTGTTGAGCGCAATATTAGCGGGTCGGGATTGTTTGTTGCTGCTTTACTGTGATCCTTACGTGGGTTCTGGGTGTCGCAGAGGCAGGTTTGGAGGGGCCTCCTGACCGGACCGGATCTGGGACCCACGGTTGCCGAGACTGCTTGCGTTTTTTAAACCTGCAGGAGAATTAATCATATCATTTTTTTATTAATATTATTATTATTCTATGCATCAGGTTTATTTGTCATTTCCTCCGTGAGAGGGTTTCATTCTATTTAATGAGTTTGTGTTTAAGAGTTGTCAGCGACACATGAACTACATGCAGCAACTGAAACTATCCCTAATTCTTTCAACTCACTTCCCCATGTCATGAACTCGAACAAAGAGCGGGGGGAGGGGAGCTGTCAAGCTGGAGAGGGAACTCACTCCGACTAAAAAGAGGAACCAAATGTGTGAAGAGTGAATTTATTTTCTTCTCACAAGGATAGTACTTCATGTGTTTCTGTTTTTACTTGGACTGTTGACCGGTGTTTGTTTTTGTGGTTATAGTTTCATCTATAGTTTGTGTTTTTGATTAAAGGTCGTAGAATCTCCTGCACGTCTGGTCAGAAAAAAAAACTCTTCACACCTTTTGAAATGTGTGATGTGTTTAGTAGTCATTGTCACCTTCAGTTAGAGCGAAATCCTTACAGCCCCGTTTAAAATAAAATTGTGTGACTAGCCAGAAGCCATTAGTTAATGTTCACATTGTGATTGATTTATCTTCTTTCTTAAATCCAAAAGTGAAAGAGGACATTCTACTAAAGCTGTCGGTGCTCTGAGGTGATCAGATCGTAGCTGGAGGCTCAACAAATGCTAGAGAATTGTGAATTTAGGGTATTTATTTGGCTATAAAACTGAGGTTGTGGAATGGCAAATAACTTTATTTATTTGGTCCAAATATAATTAAACAACGTTGTCATTTATAGGCTGCAAAAATCCAAATCACTGACAATACTTTTCAACATAGAGAGCCATGAAGAATATAACTATGAAAAGGGTCTTTTTCTGAAGGGGCCAAAATCTTTCATTCAGTTGAGGATTCGGCTGAAACAAAATGTGTATTTGTTCTAAACAAGAAGTATTAATATCTCCACGTTTGACCTCCTTCATCCAAATACCATTATCCCTTGTGTTGTCTGGGTCAAGGTGAACGACCTCCCTAGCTTCTATGAATACATATGCAGTGGTGGAGGTCGTTCATCTTGACCTAGAGTCAACACAAGGGATACCACAAACACATTTGTTTTCGGGCCTTTAAGTCACCTTGACCCAGAGATAACACAAGGGATAATGGAATTTGGAGGAAGGTGGTGAAGATGATGGTGCGACTCTTCGGAAATCTCTGTTTAATTGTCGACGTTTAAAAAACTATATTTCATGGCTAATCTTAAACACTGACGTCTTTACAGGTCAAAACAACATGAACATTCATCTACTTCTAGACTAGACTAGTCTCCTGTGACTGTTATGTAGATTTTTTTTTTTTTTTGGCCTGTGAAGTGGTCTTTAAGATGTCGCCCCCCCTTCTGTGATTGAGTTTGAATCCCCCGTGTAAATGCAAACACCTCTGTGGTGTAAACAGTGTGGGTTAGCAAACTAATCTAACTAGTCTAATGTACGTGACTACTTCGTAAAGATCTGTCTTGTCACGTTGCTGCCATCTTAGATCTAAAAAAGAGAACTCTGGCTAAAAGCATGATGTCGTGAGGGACAAGATATACTCAACAAATGATTGATTAAATGATCATTTTACTCTTAAGTTTTTAATACTTAGACAATGATCCAACATTATATTCATTATATGTCATCTGAGTTGCAGTTATTCTAACGACAGTGTGTTTGAAAATATTGATACATTAAATATCATAGCAATATTACTCCTTACGATACTGTCGTAATATTTTTTATTTGATTTGATTTTAATCTTGCGCTTGTACAGTTTATGTTTCAATAATGTGTTTGTAGAACAAAATAATTAAATTATTTTTTTTTGCAATTTACATGTACATTTTTACAGCGTTTGTTCAATTTTACGTTGCAAATAAACTTCCGCCTGCTAGATGGCAGCAGTCATTACGTCCTCTGTAGCGAAAGTAAAAAAGAAAACCTGCCGGTATCCTGGCGATGACTGAGGACGAGAGGATACATTGGACTCCAGCATATTTTAAAGCTGATGTTTAAACATATTTTGGTTTCAAAACAAATGAAAGCAGTTATGACTTCATCAGGAGTCATGTGGTCTGTAGATTCTGCAACGCCAGAGTCAAATATTCGGAAAATACTACAAATATATCGTTCCTAGAGTACTATAATTTACTTTTGCTTAATAGCCCCTCACAACGAAATGTAAACCGCTGACCTCGAGAGCAATACGTTATTGTGATACAAATAAAATTGTGTTTTGTGCTTACCCTTAAAGGTCTCAGCTTCTCTAAACATCTCCAAGTTGACATTTGGGGGTCGGTAAGGTTTAATGGGGGGAAGGCCGAGCGTCGACGGGTGAGGAAGAGCTTTTTGTTTTGGGCCTGAGTCGTGAAGAAAACTAGACTTGATCTTCATGCTGGGCTTCTTGCTCGGTGCAGGTACTGGTGGCGGAACATGAGCCAGAGGAGGAAACGTTTTGTTTCCTTCTGCCACGTTCAAGGGTTCATCTGTGGTTTCCTTCTCTCTGGTGAGGTGACTCTGAAGGCTTCTGGGGGCGTAGGGGGATTTAAAGAGGGTGTTTTGTGGAGGTGCAAACGTTTTAGGAGCGTCAGGGTCTGGCTTTTCCTCACTTTGCTTCCACGCTCTGCTGATGTGATTGGTCTCAGGGATGCTTGGCTGAGGGCTGATGAGACTAGTGCTGGTTCCATTGTTGTTCTTGACCCAGCTGGGCTGGGGGAAAGCAGATTTGAGTTCCGAGGAGAAAGGTGAAGGAGAAGGTTTGCAAAAAGGCTTCGGCGTGTCTTTGATCTCGTGAGAATTGGGTTTTGGGTGTAGCCTGTTCGGTATCACCGGCCTGTTCCGGCCGTCGCCCTGAAACCTGTCCGCCAGAGCTTTGGTCTTGTTGGTGTCGTTCCCGGACGCGTGAGCGTTACTGGACTGCATGTGTTTCACTGCCGAAGGTTTAGGCGGGAGATTTCCCGAGAAGCTCTCCACGGCTGGCTTCCTCGCGCCCCCCGCGGAGAGGGTGGGATGGAGGGACGTTTTCAATCGTCCCGGGGGTTCACCGGGGGCCGGCGGTTCTGACGGACTTTCTGTGGCGCTCAACCCACTGGCTTGAAGGCGAGCCATGATGGCTTTTATGTCGCTGGTTTTCTCCTTGAGAAAATTAACAGACATTGTTGGAAAATAAATGTTTATGGCAGACTGTGTAGAAATGTGGTTCTTGTGATTAAGAAATATAAAACCGATCAAGTAGAAATGTTGACGCTATTGTTGTTATCATTAAGTTGTAATTAATTTCTGAATATAACTTAATTTTGTCATTCAAGGATTTTAAAAAAAATGTCCCACAAAGTAAATTGAAAGAAAATGAGAATGTTTTTTTTTGTTTATATTCACACAGTTATTCTTGTATTATTGATTTATAAATTATATTAATAGAAAATTGTATTTAAAAAATGATAATGTAAGCTTCCTTTCTTCTTATTTTTCCATCCTCCTTATGAATTCCCATCATTATTAAGTCTTGTTTTCAACATTGAATCTCTCAGCATATGTAATACAACTGAAGGGTTATTTCACCCAAAATTCAAACTTCACTCATTTTGTACTCACCCTCCTGTCGACTAAGAGTTGGGATTATTTTCAGAGTAATCTTTTTCCTTCTTAGAGTTATCAACAAAAATGTAGATCACGTTTTTATGCCGCTCATCGTAAAATATACACTTATTTAAGTTTTTGGAGTAACACATCATCATATAGAGGCTTCAATACAAGATGGACGTCACAGACGAACACCATGAAAGTATTTGGATGTTTGATCAGAATAATTAAATTAATAGATCAGAAAAATTAAATTAAAGTCATTTCAGAGTCAAATTTTGTAAAGTATTTAATATATTACATCCACTAATATGTTAAATGTCAAAGGATTTATGTTCACTGTTAAATATTGCAGAAAAACGTAAAGACTATTATTATATAACTGTAAATGTATCAACTTAATGGAATTAATGGAAGTATATTGTAATAAATAATTTAAGATGACGACGTAGATAATCTAAAACGGTTAAAAAATAACTAGCAGAATGTCTGGAGGATTGAGGAAGTGACACAAGTAGTGAGGTTTTTTGTTTCTGCAACCAAGAAGTCCTGATGTTGGGAGCTGACTTTTATAAACCCGCGGGGTCAGACAAATCAAACCAGGAAGTAGAGATAAGAAAATGAGGTCGCACAGTCGGTAACACTGCAAACTGACAATACAGCGTTTATAGTGTTGCAAAAACAATTAAAGTAAAATGTAAAACTGTTTTTAGTAAGTTTTGAAGTGAGCGCACATTTTGAATGAGTATTTCATTGCTGTACACCTTAAAAAGTCCATCGTGATCAACATTTGCTGCAGAATCTTTACTTATATTTGTCTTATTTAAAGGTTTTTCAGTGTATTAAACCACCAGTGTGTTATGATAAAGTGTGTGTAAGAGAATTCTGACACAAAGAAAAAGAACAACTTCAGATTCATCACTCCAGTACTTAATTTAATAAACTAAAAAAGAATAATGTTCTTTTAAATGTGGATTTATTAATTATTTGTGCAAACTTTAACTTTGACACAGTTTAATTGTATTGCTTAACATGTGAACTGAAAGAGAGAAGTGAATAAACAAAGTTCCCTCTCGTGTTTCTCAAGCACATTAAGCTAAAACTGACACAACATGTTGCAATTACTTATTTTCCCAACACCGTTTTTACACAATAAAGAAGAGACACAGGTGGTAAATAACTTCAGCACCGTCACCTGAACAACCTGGACATGTTGAACATAACATTGTAACTTCTTATTTCCTCCTCATGTGACATGTTGTAAAGTTTTACATATTGATAAGATTCTTTATGAAAGAAATCTAACATGCTGAGAGAATTCAATCTTACACCTATGTTTATAAATATATCTATATATAGGTGAATCTAAATGTTCCAGGAGGGTTTCAACTCACCATGTTTAAGATCCTGTCTCAGAGTGCTGCATCCAAACGGTCCTCCTGGTGTTTGTCTTGAGCTGCTGAACAAGTGAGGAGCCAACAGTGCTGAAGGACAAAAGCCAAGTCTGTGAGTCAAAGGCTGAAACACACTCAGGTTCTGTCAGTTCTCGTAGGCATAACCACTTCCTCCCTTCCGTTTAAGAGGTGTCGATGACTCTCTTCTTCTTTGAGCTCCTCTGGTTTTCCCTCTATTGCGAGACAACAAATTATTTTATCTTTTTTTTTTTTAAGTTTTGTGAAAAACAAATGAGCTAAATCTCAATATTGTCTCGTGGACGAGATTACAGCACGATCTGTGACTGAGGTGTAAAAGGTCTGAACCTGGACAGAAACGTCAATATGTTGTGTCATAATTCCTCGTAAGATTTTTCAATTTCCTTTGATACTTTTTGTTTTTTTGTTATCTATAGCAACGTGCGTTAAAATTGAATGGAAACAGGAGGACACTGACCTCTAGTGGAGATAATTGGTTACAAGTATACATTTATTTTTTAATTAAGAAGTAAGTAATACAATAACATACGTTAAGGAAACAAATGTCTTTAACTGAAGAAAAAAAATGAATGCACATATATAGTATTTTTCCATCAATACATGAAAACAGTATGTTGAAACATAATATGGAGGGAATCTAACAAAAGTTTAGCCTTTATCATAATGTTAGAAATGTATTTATTTTACGAAATCAATCACATCTCTTTTTTAATTATGAGATATAAAATGTCAAGAAATCAACTTGTTTAAGGTCAAATGTGTTTAAAAACGTCCTTCAAATATCTGTTATACTGTTAAGTGGAAACAAATATTAAAAGACACATACATGAATAAATATAAACAATTTCAGGTGACATAAATAAGTAAATCTTAAATACAATTTAAAAGAAGGACCAAAGTTCTTGAAATAGTTATAATAAAAACATTAACACAAACATTCCTGGCAAATGTTGGATCTGATTAGCGAGTAAAGTGGCTCCAAGGGTTCACTTCCTCTTTCAACGCAGGTTATTAGGAACTCACGTATTTGTTCTCTTCTGATGATAAAGTTACATTTTCATTTTGTCTTCTCTTGTGAACCCACATGCTAACCAGCTTAACCAGCTGCTTTTGGGACAGAATTCTAAGGAAAGAAAAAAACACGGATCAGAAAATGTATTTATTTTATGTTGAGAATAGAATTTTCTTCTAATAAAAACACAAGTTCCCTGCAGCCACTTGAAAACTTTATATAAGTCATTTGAGCGAGCATCTGCATCTCTTCAGAAACAGATGTCTGATTAAAATCAAGTCCAGAGCTCACATTTCTGCAAAAGAGTTTGTCAGAAAACATTCGGGTGTATGTGATCGGACTGAAGTGCTGCCAAAATACAGACACAGACTTTCAAACTGTGTTGTCAGGTATCAGCTAGAGGACTTGAATGAGCAAAAAAGCTGCAGGTAAAAAAGTGTTTATTAGAAGTTCAAATCAAAAATCAAAAAGTCTGTTGGAAGTCCTGCTGAGTCAAGACTCCTCTAGTCGTGTCAATGTCTTCGCTCGCCCCTTCCTCTCCCTCTCTCCTCCGGGCAGCTGATGCCGAGTCTCTTCTGCAGCTGCTCCTCCTGAGCACGCAGCTCCATGGAGTCCACCAGGTCGTAGACGTTATCCAGCGTCCACATGGGCGAAGGGAACCAGGCTTTGACGTCGCCATCCTTCCCCACGAGCAGCATGCTGAAGTACTCCTTGCTGATCTTCAACTGCTCCCTCAGGTCGTTGACCACGTCGCCAGCTAGTGGTTCCACCTCGCTCTGACTCCGACCTGTAGGTCATCGTTCAGGGACATGCAGAAGAAGAGAGCATCTCATAGCACCAGGAATATGCTTGACAGATGTGTCGCAGCGATCAAGGCATGTTGCTGAAATGTTTAAAATTAAAAAGAAGTGCCGATAGAGCTGAACTCTCTCTCTCTTCATGCTCGACGACCATGTGACTCACCGTTCAGAGGAAATAGTCGAACACTTCCTGAAGCTTTGTCTCCTGTTCCAGTCAGCTTGAGCATGGCAAAGTGCCGAATGCCTGGGAGATGATCCAACCCAATGTAAAGGAAGTAAATCAGCGCCAGCGGAAAGTTTGAACAGTTCGTAGATGAAAAATTCAGTGTTGATCATTTAACATAATTAATAGTAAAAATGAAAGTGAGGAGCGTCACTTACCGAGGTGACAGTCTTGTCCTCTGAGAGCCAGGAGCTGCTGCTGGAAAGAATAATCTTCTTCTGAGGGACCAGAGACCAGCAGCAGTCGCCGCTTAGACGTAAACCTACAAGTCAAATGACAGACAAGGTTTCAGTTTATTCGTTTGTTTGTTATCCGACATAGTCAGTTTGTAAAGGAGAGTTGATTGATATTTGAAATTATAAAAGATCATACAGTCTATGAATATCATCAGATGGAAAATATCTTAATCCCACATTCATTAAAAAAAGGCCCAGAAATGTTGCTCTGGTAGTCTCATGACCTGTTCTTTTATTGTGATACTTCCTGCTCTACCCATTTTTGTTGTTGTTGTTCTTAGTTCAGCATCTCCGCAGCTGCACAATCAATCGACTGATCATAAACCCTTTTTTTTTCCAGCAACAGACATTGTCTTTATTGGAACGCAGTATGCTTTGATCAAATTTTCTTCCCCCTCCCTATTTTTTTAATTAACCTTTTGACTAATTAATGTTTTTTATTTTCAAACATATTCATTTTATGTTCATCAAAAAACACTATAGTTGACTGAAAACTCAACTCAAACTCAAAAAAGAGATTGTTTCCATTCATTTTTTAATTAACTGTTATTCACTTTTTATAGCATATATATGTATTTATATAAACACGCATGGTTACATTTGAAACTTTCAAATGTCGTATTACTTTATTAAAACACAATCATTGTTATCAATCAAGTTATTAATTTTATCAAATCAAATATATATATTTTGCTTTTCTGCTAAAAACAGTGAATTATATATTTATTTCAATTGAATAAATGAATGTTGGTACAATAGTTCCACCATGTTATACCGAAAGAGTGCTACTAGTAGAGTTACCTGATCATTAATCAATATTTCCATATAGAAATTATTCAATTTATTATTTAAAAACTAAAATATTATACTATAACAAAAGTTGACAAATATTATGGATCATCTGGATCTTTCACAGAATATTCAAATAAAATACTTTCAGTTCTGCCTTCAACCGACACTGTGTTTAGAATTTTGCAGCTTGTGTGATTTAGTTTGACACAACTCTGTCTATGAAGTTTTAAAATCATGATAATCTGACCTGAGGAGAAGGTTTTCAACCTCCGGCTGACGCTTGTCTCCAGTGCAAACCTCAGGACTCTTCCTCTCTTTCTCTTTGTCCGAGCGTCTGGAGGGAAAGTCGTCGATGTATTCCAACAGAGCCTGGTTGGACGGTGGAGCCTCGAACACTCTCTGTGGGCAAAACAACATCATCAAGCTCTCTGTTGTATCTTCACTCCTCGTGCATACCTCACCTCTTGTTTGATGTCGTAGTCTGTGACGGTCATGGAGAAGAGGTCGGAGGAGGACAGACCCAGCTCTGCTCTCAGCGACGAGATCAGACCTGAGTCTGAGAGCTGCTGAGGCTGATCCTCCAGTGAAGGTTCAGATGCTGAAAAACACACGATATTTAGAATCATAGAGCTGAAGAATAAGGATTGCTACTAAAACCAGTTCTGACATAAACCGTAGTTACCAAAACGCATTGCATTTTGGGTGTTTTGTTTCAGTGATTTGTCTGGTGAGAATCAGTGGTTCCCTCGCCCTCGACATGCTTCTCAATGCCGCTCATGCACCTCACGCTTAAACAAATAACTTCAACAAAATGTTACGCATTTATTAATTAAGTCACGCATTTGCAGATCAATGTACAGATCCATGAACAACCAGTATTTGTAAATGCGTTTGTGACCGTTTTTAAAACTATAATAGCTCCAAGTGTTAAACTCAATCTCGTAAGTGGCCAAAATCTTTTAGCAGACACTTTTGTATGGCCTACACAAAATGTACATTTACCAAACTGTCTTCAAGAGGAAGTGGGAGCCTGAATGTGATGTAGCTATTTTATTCTCGGAATCTCAATCAAAGTGTATTTGTTCTCCTTCATCAAACATTCCTATTAAATTCCTGTCCCTCTACACCAGTTTCTCTTTCATTGGACGCCTCTTATCTTATCTGAAACACTGGCATCTTAATAGACAATTAAAAATTTATTTATCTACTTCCTGGTGCCACATAAATTGGACCCAGGAAATTGAGTGTAATAGATTTGTTTTAGCGAAGGTCAGGAATCGTTATTGTTTGAACTCTTAATGATTTCCATACTTGCTAAAGAAGAGCAGTGTTACTAGTCAAAACTTTTGAGGATATCGTTGACCAAAAGTTTAATACTGACCCAGCTGGTGATGATGCAGATTAAGCGTTGAGTCACCGCCTTGACCCACGATGGTCGCCACGGTGACTCTTCTCTTCGCCAGTTCACACTGTAGGTTTTCATTCTGCTGTTCTTGTTGAAGGAAGAGTGTCGCGTCTCTGCTGGGGGTTGATACCACCTTCACCAAAATGAACAAGTTTGCAGATGACAGACGGATGTTATTTAGAGTTGTAGAGAACAACAATGCTCACCATAAGCCGTCTTGTGCCTTCAAATTTGTTCAAGAACTCCTTCAGAGCAGCTTTATCTGTTTCACTTCCTTCTCTGCTGGACTTTTTTCCTCTTCCTTTTCCTTTCTTTCCTTTTTTTCCCTTCCCCTTTTTCTTGGATCCCTGTTTATCATCCTTCACATTATCGCCACCTTTCTCCGATCCATTCTTTACGTCCTCCACTTGGCTGTCTCACAAATACATATATTTAGTAAGAAAACATGCATTTATGATTTGAAATAAAGCAGAACCTGTTTTTCTTCTCTTCTTCTTTGGTCTTTGGTGAAGAATTATGTGGTTCTTTTTTCTCTTGCTCCACTTGTCCAGCCGTCCTAGAGTCTGTTGAGGAGCCTGCGATCGGCTCCTTACGAATGACGAATCTGGATCGTCCACTGAGAATGTCCTGAATCTTGTTCTTCAGAGCAGCTTTTTTGTCAACAGGTCGTTTCCTTGGCAACATCACCACCGTAGTCAAGTTTCCTTGTCTCTGAGGACTCAACACCATCTTCCTCTTCACCATCTTTTTCCTCTTCACCACAACCTTCTTGTAGGTTTTACACCTGGTGAGAGAAGATGAAAACAGAATATGATCATTTTCAAATTGAGATTTGGATTTTCCATAGGGAAGAAAATGTGAAAAGAGGTGGGCCAAGGACGACGCCTGTTGCTTCTCTACATGAAAAGAGAAGTCGTTGATGATCGTCCAAACATCTTGTAACGATCAGTTTAAGTTTATATATCGTGTTCAGCTTGTTGGAGAACATCGGCGAGACTCAGGACCAGATAGAGAGTTTGTTTTTGCTCTCAAGCTTTGAAGTTCTCTGAAGGAACGTCACCGTCACTGAACTGTTAGCCAAGTTTTAGAATCAGAATTTTCCAAGATTCAATTTGGAACTGTTACTATACAAACAACCTACAAAATGATTAGAGAGGCAAACCAAGCGACGTTATATATGTCTTAATTTCCTTCATTTGTAAAGTTTGATGTGTTTTTTAAAATATCTTTGATAGCTATATCAGTAGCAAAAGTGTAAACACACAAAAGGAGAGGTGTCACTCAAACCCATTAAAGTATATCAGTGCCATCTGAATAGTGAATGGTTGAATTTAACATTTCAAATGTTTTTTTTATCTAAATTAAAAAAAAATTATCATGTTTTTTTATTGAAAAAGGTTTTTTGTTTTTTTTAATAATTGCATTTAATAGTTTTTAATAGTGTCCCCTGCCTGTCGCCCTATGATACTGGGATAGGCCCCAGTCTCCCTGCGACCCCAACCCCGGGATAAAGCGGTAGACAATGAATGAATGAATGATGAGTTTCTAAATTGAAAGGATGATTTTTTAAAAATACAATAATTAAATAAAAAGAAAACGAAAATATACCTTTTTTACATATAGAGAGTTTGATATTCTAATTACACAATTACTCTTTTTTCCTCTTCGAAATTATATATTTTATAATATAATACAATAGAATACTAGCAAACTTATCTGAAAATACTATACATTGCTTGTATGCCAAACTCTCTGTGTAAAACAAATCCATTCACTTTTAAAATATATATTTTTCTACGTTCAATTAGTCAAAAGAAACCAAATTTAACCTTTAAATATAGCAATTATTGAATTTAATTATTCCAAATAAATATATAAAATCCTTAAACATACAACATATTAAAGTGAAAAATTAAAGTTTGAACATTACAAATTTTATTTCAACCATTTAATATTCTGATGGCACTGATATAAACTGATAATACAAATCCTCCCTGAACCTACTCGGAACACCAGAACACCAAACAGATTTATTCTTAGTATTATAAAAGTCATCCATTTTGAGGTATTTTGACGGATAGACAACAACATAAGTTCCTTGTTAGAGGTATCAAATGAGCTCATGATTACTAATCAGAAGAAAATAGATCAACTGAACCTCAGACCAGCTCCTTTTCGGGCCATCTTCTCGAGCTTCCTCTTGGGCATCTGATCGATGAGGTCGAAGATGGCCTCGACCCGGACTGGGTAGGGGAACCTCTCACTGACATGCAGGTTCTTCTTCACGACCAGCATGGAAAAGCCTTGTTCCTAAAGCCATGAGAATGTTCAGAGGAAACTGTCGGCTCAACTGAGGTTCAAATCTCTGTCACCTGCTCCGTGAGGTCGAAGTAGTGCAGCAGTTTAGTGACGGTGTCAGGATCCAGGCTCTCCACTGTGGCGTCTCCTTGAATGGTGGTTTTCTGGATCCTTCCCTCCATCCTGGCATTCTGTATGATGGTGATGATGACGGTGTCTCGTTCTGCTAGCTGACAGTTGAGTCCTTTCTGCAAATGGAAATCAGCATTTATCATCGTCGCGGACACACACTTGTGAATTCCACTTTATACCTTCAAGTGATCTGGTTAAATCTGAGGAATTACAACTTAAATAAATTCTGTTTTACATCTTAGGGACATTACATATATTTTACAATCAGCATGTGAACATGAAACACATGATTGACACTTGATTTTCAGTGTTATAGTTAAATTGTGACATCTCTAGTGTTCCTGTTTATAGCATCTGCCACAGGATATCCATTCAGAAACACACAAACCAACACACCACAGAAACAGGAACACACACACACCAAAAAAAACACAGAAACATTAACACACACACACCAACATAGAAACATTAACACAAACACACCAACTCAGAAACATTAACAAAAACACACCAACACAGAAACACACACAAACCAACACAACACAGAAATATTAACACAGACACACAAACACAGAAGCATTAACACAGACACACCAACACAGAAACACACACAAACCAACACAACACAGAAATATTAACACAGACACACCAACACAACACTGAAACATTAACACACACACATAAACCAACACAGAAACACACACAAACCAAAACAACACAGAAACATTCAACCACATGCACACCAACACAACACATAAACGGTAACACACACACCAACACAAAACATGAACACACACAAAAAGCAAAAGAACACAGAAAGATACTCACAGACACACTAAAACAACACAGAATAATTAACACAGACACACCAACACAACACAGAATAATTAACACACACACCAACACAACACAAAAACAAGAACACATACTCACTAACCCAACACAGACGCATTAACACACACACCAACACAACAAAGAAACAAAAACACACACTCACTAACCCAACACAGAAGCATTAACACAGACACAACAACACAACACAGAAACAAAAACACACACTCACTAACCCAACACATAAACATTAACAAAGACCCACCAACACAACACAGAAACATTAACACACACACCAAAGCAACACAGAAACAAGAACACACACTCACAAACACAACACAGAAACACACACAGACACAAAAACACAAAACAGAAACACAGGTACCATCCCGAAACAAAACAAAAAAGAAAACACACACACACACCAACAAGGAAACACATACTCCGCCCTGACACAGAAACACACACATACCAACAAACAAAGAAACACACACATCACCCCAACACACCTGCAGGAATCTAAACACGCACTCGAAACAGAAACCGACCCCAACAAGGAAACACATTGATCACACAGACACAGAAAAAAGAACACACATCACCCCAGAAAACAGAAACACACACACACCACAACTTAGATTGTCACGACAGGGAGGCTGACCAGAGCCGGAGGGTTTGAACATGTACCTGCTCCATGTCCTCCAGCTGTTTCTCCATCATCTGAAGGTAGTGATCGTTGAGAGACGGAGCCGTTATCAACCAGAGCCGCTTTTGACCTGTGAGCCAAACATGGGAAACCTTTAAAATGCAAAGTATCGATGCATGATTCTGAACATTTGGTTGGTCTTGCCTCCAAAGTCTGCCATGAAGTCCAGCTCCGGGGCCAGCGTTGGAAACAAATGTCCTCCTCGTCTACTTCCATGATCTCGCTCCTCATCCCGTCCCAGCTCAAGTCCAGGAGGAAGGTCTGAATAATCCCCCCAGTCTCTCACATTAGGGTCCGACTGATCCCCGGGTCTGGTGTAAGACCCGCTTGGCCACGACGCGGTCAGAAGTCGTGGACAGCCGATGGTCCACAGAGCTGCGAACAGGAGTAGAGGACAGTGAAGCCTCATGGCCGAGCGTGACAGGAACATCTACTGCAGCCGAGGAACCGTTTGCAAATCATCCATTGGTTGACATCTGTGAACACCGGCTGGTCTGCAGCCTTGTTAATCCAAGAACAACCTTCTCCTCAACAGCTCTGTCAGAAACACCAACGCTGGAAAGAATCCATACTGCAAGAATGCACTAGACTTTTCACACTCGCACCTCCAGGTTTTCTCTTCAAGTGTCTAGAAGTTTGCGTCGGTGTGAATCCCTCACCGGCAGAGTGAGACTCAACACGCTTCTGGTTCACATTACAGCTCTTGTTAACAGGAAACTCAAGGAATTCTCTTCACTTCAAAGCATTTTCTAGCCTAAAAAAATCCCTGACCCTCCCCTCACACCACACCACACACACATATATATGGAGTGTGTGTCCTTCAGCTGTTATTTACATCAACCATCACACACACAATCGATTTCAACCATGCTTGTGCTTGAAAACGTTTTTTGTGATGTTGAGTGATTCCTTTGATGATTAAAATTTTGAATTCACTTCATTATTATTGCAATTCATGCAAGTAAAGGTCAGTCCCACTGAGGACAAAGAGCGCCACCTTCCAGTTTTCTCCATCTGCCTGCAAAATAGATGGTTTGAACAGTTTTTATCTTCCTTTTAATCACTTGTTCTTAAGCCTATTTATGGTAGGAGGCTTATAAATGTAATATATGAAGGAATTTCATCTGTTTTTTCTCTGCTCACAAACTCTTTCCAAGTTCTTTAACAGGAAAAAAATTAAGTTGTATTGAATTGAACAGTTCATATGTTTTAGGTGTCACACAGTTTGCCGTCTTCACCTCTGAATGTTAAGAATGTGGCTTTTAACTATTTGTAATCCAAGAAAACACAGATCAATTGTTTTTCTCTTGTGGGCCTGATGCAGAAAAACCAGAACCAGACAGCGGAACGTTACATTCCATTCTGAGCGGGATAAAGCAGAAACAGATGATTTGAGTCGTAGAAACGTACACAAACATACATGTATCGTGGTCTGTAACCGCACACTTTCATTTCCTAATGTCATTGAACGTCAGGTACTGAGGATCCACATGGAAATCAGCTGCAAATGTTTGCTCAGTTTATAATCTGTAGACAGATGTGTTTGCTTTTAAGATCTATAATTAAAGGATTCAGGTTAAATTAAAGGTGATTTGTAAATAAATGACACTGCTTTAGACCTAACACAGGTTTAATTGATAATTTAGCAAATTAAAAACCACAGAATCCATGGTGTGATACAATGTTTTTACGTCCCATCTTGAAGAGATCATCAGTGTCTCAGATAGTTACTGCTTTCTAGGTGTCACTGATAATCCTAACCATGATTTCTACTTGACCCATTTCTTTAAAACCAACTGTTTTAATTCAAAAAACATAGCCAGGTCTAATACATATACAATTAGTGAAAATACTGATATATTTGTGGCAGCAAGGATTTTTTTATTTAGTGAGTTATATTTAAATCCTTACTCAGTGGATTTTCAGAGGTTTGCCTTTACTTACATCTTCATCCATTACATACATTTGCGTAAATCAAATCATACAAGAAGCCACATTTTAAATACAATGACTAGAGTAAAAATTATATTCTTCAAATGGGAAATGCAAGTTTATGGTACAATATGAATCCACTTTCTGGAGTATTTTTTTTCCTTTACGCACAAACAAACATATGTGTTCTCATATTTTACATTTTATATATACTGACATGTCACCAACTTTCTTTTGAGGGTATTTGTTGACATTCACTATCACTGCTTCCTAGAAGAATCGATTTGTTTGATCAGAGTCAAATGTTTTCACAGTTTATGTCTCTCCATTATAGATAGAACTTTATTGATCCGTTATAACTTTTTCCAACTGCACTGTTTTAAAAAAAAATCCCATATCCTTTTCAGTCCCCTGCCTCTCGCCCCATGTAGCTGGGATACGCTCCAAATGGAATAAAAGAAACAAATGAATGAACTAATGAAAGTTTTTACTTAGCGTAGCGCTTGAGGTGAAAGTGAACAGCGACACCCAGTGGCAAAAAAAAACATAGCAAGGAAAAACTTTACTTTTTTTTTTACTGCATATTTTGTGAGTAAATTTAATATTTAACGCATATAAAAGATAAAGATAAAGCTTGTGTCTTTAGTATATATCTTTTTCGTGTCTTTATCTAGTTCGAGCTTCAATAAAAAAAATGCTTTATTTTTTTTAAAGTTGCCATTTATTCATTTATTTTTTTTTAACATTTGCTGAATTAATGTTTATTTATTGTTGAGTTCTGGTATATATTTACTCACGAAATGGTTCTGAATTATCCTGTCAACACGGCAGTGAAAGGAGCTGGCGGCAGCGTCACGAGGAGGCTCGAGCTCCAATAATATGCCGCTTCTGTGAACTCTTTCCGGGTCACCGAGAGTTCGCCTGTGCTGCACAAAAAGCCAGGACTGTCTGCAAAGGTCAGTCGAGTTATCCAACGCAAACATTTACTGTGTATCTCGTGTTGACATGCATTCGTTCGGAATGACGCCCCGGCGGGGGTGCAGGTGTTTATTTTACTGGCTTGAAGAGCGGGTGAGACGTGAACTAGCAGTTAGCTCGGATGCTAGCTCGAGCTAACGGCGCCCCCGGTGAGCAGCTGCGGCGAGAAGACAAACAAAAAGAAAGGACAAGTGGCCACTGATGTTTTGAGCTTTTTTATCTCAAAAACTGTCCATTAATGCACTTTAAAAGTAAAACCAGGGCTTGTTTGACATTGCGAATGTTTCAATGACACAACAGGGTGACACTGAACATTAACCTATGTCCTTAAATGACGTTTTTATAAACCGCTATGGCTCATAAATGTCAACAAAAGAGTTTTTATGACTGAAGTTCACCTGCAGGTCAAAACGAAACCTTAAAAGCAGATACAGGTTGATTTAAAACAACGTATTTGATAAATCTGAAGTTGATGACGTGGTGAGTTCAGTGTTGCATTTCGTGATCGAAGTTCAATTAAAAACTCCAATAAACAACAAAAAGATTTATTTGTAGACATTTTATTTAACTCAAACTTTTAAATGGTCAAACGTTGTGTTGTCATCTGCTGTCGAAAGTAGCTAAAGTAGAAAAAGTCATTCAATTAATGTACGATTTAAAAATCCATGCATTTCTTTATTCGTCCATTTTGCATCTTTTCAATCCGTAGTGTAGACGATTTTAAAACTATGTGCTTTCAGCAAAAATAATCCTGTTTACCAAATTATAATAATTTACTTATGATGATTATAATTTATGACTTTATTTAAAGTCACTTTTGATATATTTTAAGCACACAAATAATTATTTTTGGCACACTTTCCATGTTAACAATTATATATATTTTTAAATATAGTTTTATAATAATTAACTATTGTCAGAACTCATAATAAAGTTTGTATTTCCCTAATTCCTCTTCCTTAAAATACCTAAATTTCCACAGCAAAAATAGATTTGACTTATTACATGTTTTTCAGTCGTTCTGTAGACCCATCAGTAATTCTAGATAATTAGGAGCACCTTGTCTGAGCGTCCACGCCGTCTCGGTCTATTCTCGTTTAAACCTCTTTGGACTGGCCAGAACTTCGGATAAATCCTTGAGCCAATATCTGTCCCAGTGTAAACAAACGGAGTGAACGGTACGACAGACCTTGAGTCAGACACGGCTTTACGTTGCATATAAATATCACTTGTTAAATTCCTCAGGTCTCCATTCTTGTCATCCATTGGAAACACAAGCATAAGTTTGTAGTTTTAAAGGTGAAAAATGTGAATTTGATTTTCCTTTATTGGTGATTCTGCAGTGAAGGTGACTGTGTCCTTTAAACCCACTTTATTTGTGTGCCCTGGTTGCAAAAGTTAGTGAGTTAATGCCAGTGTTACCATGGCCCTTTCTCTCTGTTAAGTTACTCAAATTTGCTAAATTATTGACGTATAATTGCCCCGCATACGTATAAACCCCTCCCCGCATTTACCGTTGGTCCTGCTTATCTCTCACCTGTCAGACATTTGTCTTTGGCAGGAGGTCTGCTCTCTGTACGCTCGAGCTCCTGGTGTGTGTGCGCACCATGGCGAGCCTTCTGCGTGTCGTCGCAACCAGCTGTTCAGCTCCCGTGCTGACCGGCGTCTCCAGCGTGAAGCTCCAAAGCGGCCAGAAATTGAAAATATCATGCCTGCGCTTCTTCAGGACCCACCAGGCCCAAGGACGGTGTGCAACTCCAGGTGAGACTGTTCTTTGAGATCCCTTTGGAATGAGTGCTTTCAAATCAATGTAAAAAATCTAAACGTTGCAGTGATATGACCTCAAGCTCAAGCGTAGACACAATTAAATGAATCACTTGTTCGTGTGTGGTAGACAAACACATAGGGGTCATAATGGTGGAACGCACCTTTGTCCACAAGTCACCTTTCCATTCTTAATCTGTTTTTTCTTTTTTTTGTTTAGTTGGCTAATATCTCTCATCTTTCTTGTCTGGTTTCTGTGGTCTTAAACAAACTTTCTAAATAAAATTTACCTATATCAGCTGACCTCTATTACATTTTCTCTTTGCTCTTTCAAGTATGTTTGAAGCTACAGGCTCAATTATTGTTAAATATATGAGCTATAAGTAAGTAAGTAATATTTATTTATATAGCGCTTTTCGAGATAACTACTACTACTGCATTAGGTTCAGACCGAGAGAATCTATTGTATTTGTATTGAACCTTTGTTCTTGACTCTCCTTCATTTCTTTAATCGTAAAACAATCCAAATGGGGTCAAGTTGTTTCTTCATGTTTATAGACGTTGTGTGAAAAGTCACGTTTGTTACATTAGAGGACATTAGAGGACAACCTTGTCCTTTTATCAGACCGGATTTCTTTTAACTTCTTTGTCGTCGGGCTGGTTTTATAAGTTTGCTTTGTGGGTTATTTATTCAGTTTCTAACTTTGACATTACGTTAATGAAGACGAGCATGTTGGCGATGTCAATATTTGGCACTTTAAATACTACATTCGACAAGTGAGGCTGGGCTTAAGATCATCTAAAATGTTGTTTTCAACCCTAACGTAATGTCCGCTGCGCATAACATCTGTGTGCATTCTCATGTGCGGCAGCTTCATGGTAAATGGTTAATTCTAGTTGTATTTGAACAACGGCTCGTCCTATTAAGATGTCTCACTCTTGAGCAGATTTTGTTGTATTTCAGCTTCACAAACTAACGACTCCCTTCTTCACGTCTTTCATATCAACGTTATTGCACTCGCTGTTTACCGTGGTGTCCGGTGCAGACTAGTTGTGGGTGCTTCTTAGCTGTGTGTGTGTGTGTTGAGTTTAAACTTGTTGATTGTGTGTTGAAGGGAAGCAGGTTCACAGGACAGAGGTTGACATTCCAGCAGATTTGTTCACTCCGGTAACAGCTGGTAGGATCTATTCTTGACAAGTACTGCTCAAGTTACGCAGCGATAATGGTCAAGATTGAAGCATACATGCGTCCAGTAGTGAAGTTTCATTGGTGCTAAGAAAGTCTGCACGTGATTTGATGCTTCAAATATGCTCTGTAGGTCATAGGGTTTGTAAATAATATTTTTTTTTATAGATGCTAGATATTTAGAATTCATCAGAGGTTTAAAATATTTATTCATTTTCATCCAAAACTGCCTTTTTTACACAGGTGTGTGTGTGTGTGTGTGAGAGTGGGTGTTTCGTGTTGCTTGCAAGAGGAAGATCCGGGTGGCAGAGACTCTTGTGTTTATGTATAGACGAGGGAACTGTAGAAAATGGCTGCACTGGAATTTTCCATTGAAGTTCATGCATCATGTGACCACCCTGCTGGTTTGACACTGTGACACATGAAAATGCTGTGTGTCTTCCTTTGTAAATCAGGGTTGCAACTTGTTCTGTAAAATGTGATTTAACATTATCAAACATTTTATATTGAATTATTCTGTTGTCTTATTAAAGAAGAAAATCAGAGGTTAAAAGAAGCTAAATCAATTTTTGTGTACATTTAAAAGTACACAAACGACTGCATATTCTTACTTTTACTTTTGTTTTTGTTCTTTGTTATGTTGTTACTTAAATAGATAAAGATGGATATTTATTCAATTTAAATTTGCCATGTGTAAATAAAAAAAAATCTAGATTAATAATAATTTCTGCCCTACATAGAAGAGACCGTTTAACACCTGCTGCTAAAAACTGAATAAAGCATAACTTTTACTTTGAGTGCAGTCATTTTGTTTAGCAGTCTGCCACTACCTGTCTTGGTACTACAGTTAAAAACAAAAAAACACAGAACACTGGTTAATATCTAGTGTCTAGTGAAAAATGGAGTGAAAATATTGCTGTCTTTGAATCATGTTCATTTCAAACTGTTCTACTTTGTCCATTGCAAAAATTGTTTCTAATTTTTTTTAAATTAAAAACAAACATCATACTAATTTTCACCCATTAATCTGCATTCAAATTACCTTGCACTTACTATTTATTATTAAATTATTTCTCCAACAAAATAATTTCAAGAACTGCTTTTGTCTCTCGTTGTTTCCAGGAATACCATACAAACAGCTGACGGTTGGCGTACCAAAAGAAATCTTCCAGAATGAGCGGCGTGTGGCGCTCTCTCCCGTCGGCGTGCAGGCGCTCATCAAACAAGGCTTCAACGTGGTCGTGGAGTCCGGCGCTGGAGAACCTTCCAAGTTCAACGACGAGCATTACTTGCAGGCCGGAGCCGCCATCAAAGACGTCAAGGAAGTCTTGTCTTCTGACGTTGTCGTTAAGGTTTGTCCTTTTTTGTGTACAGTGATTCAATATTTTCTTTTATATTTTTTTCTAGTTAATAATTCTTTTTGTTCCCATATTGAACAGAAGATCTTCCTTGCATAAAACAAAAAAAATCTGTAGTAGTACATTCTGGGTTTATTTTCCTCTGCTGAGCAGATGCCCCAGAAACAGCTACTTAACTTTGTCAATATTTTGTTTTTGGACATGGAGCAGAGTTGGGCAAGATATTGACATCAACATTTTTGAAGTGACAACTTGAAGGAAGAGAAAAATTAACACATTTTAATCATACATGCTTGATCTATAGGGGCAACTATACGATATATTGTGATATTGAAGTTGGAAAAGGGATATATTTGTAGTATTGCAACTACTTGTAACTTACTCTGGCTGTGCGAAATAAACAGACAACATGACTCTTAAAGAATTTGTAACTCCTTTAATTTGTTCTAAAGCCAAAATATGTCCAAACATCAGCTTTAAAAGCTGCTGTAGTCGAAGGTATCCTCTCATCCTTGTACCTGTACCCTGTACCTCAGAGGAGTTAATGACTGCCATGACATGACTAGCGTTTAGGGGTTTAAATGCAACACAAAAATGAACAAGATGTGAATATAATGTTTTTTAAATACATTTACTTATAAAGAAAACATCACAAATGGTAGTAAACATTTAAAATAAACTGTTTTTATTTATTAATTTGAAATTAAGTGTATTCTCAACCTCTGGTTTTGTTGATTTTGTGGTGTTTTTTTATAAAATATATGAAAGATTCAAATGGATCATTCTCTTAATATCGTGCCCGTCCTGATGTACGACACCATGAAAAATGATCTCTTCTAATGTCTCTTCTAATACTACAGGTCCGCGCTCCAATTTTCAATCCTGATCTGGGCGTGCATGAGGTGGACATGATGAAGGAGGCCTCTACTTTATTCAGCTTTGTCTACCCGGCTCAGAACCCAGAGCTCCTGGATATACTGTCACAAAAGAAGGCCACAGTGGTGGCCATGGACCAGGTGCCCAGAGTCACCATTGCCCAGGGTTACGATGCCCTCAGCTCTATGGCAAACATTGCAGGGTACGTTGACTTTCAGCTGCTTATAGCCCTGATTTCTGAATCCTCGTAAGCAAATGCATTAATTTATTTAATTTAGATTCATTCTGGATGCTTTTTGTTTAATTAAGAAGAAAAAAACATGTAACATGTAGGTTTAATGAGAATTCCAAGTTTTATATCTAAAATTATTCAGCCTGAAGAATTTTTGTGAATGTCCATGAAATAATGTTTACATAAGTTCCTATAAAACTTCAATCTGTTGACATAAACTCTCTGCAGGTATAAGGCGGTTGTGTTGGCAGCCAACAGCTTTGGTCGCTTTTTCACTGGACAAATAACAGCAGCAGGGAAAGTTCCGCCGGCAAAGGTTTGCATACCAACTGTTTCTTAATGCTCTTCTAAATAAAAATCTAAATCTTTGCTGCTGTGTTCATGGCTAGGTGCTGATTATTGGAGGTGGTGTGGCAGGACTCGCGGCTGCTGGTTCTGCCAGAGCCATGGGAGCCATCGTCAGAGGTTTTGATACCAGGTGAAAAAGAAGTACCTTAATGTTTGAGTTGGCAGAAACAAACGTTATGGAACATGGAATTATTGTGTAACACCAAATATTGTGTCGGTCAAGAACTACTCTGATCCTTGTTCAGTAAAAGAGATGAATTAATTGTCCATGTTTTTTAGAGCCGAAGCTTTGGAGCAGTTCAAATCTTTGGGGGCAGAACCCCTTGAGGTGGATTTCAAGGAATCAGGAGAAGGCCAAGGAGGATACGCCAAAGTCATGTCCAAGGAATTCATCGAGGCTGAGATGAAGCTGTTCGCCAAACAGTGTCAGGATGTGGACATCATCATCACCACTGCTTTGATTCCCGGTACGAATGAAAGACGTGATGTTGGGGTCAGCTTTCAAATATAACCCTACGTGTACGATTTTTACTGTAGGTAAGCGAGCACCGATCCTCATCACCAGACCCATGGTTGAGAGCATGAAGGACGGGTCAGTGGTGGTGGATTTGGCTGCCGAGGCTGGCGGGAACATCGAGACGACAGTTCCTGGAGAGCTCTCGGTTCACAAGGTCCGAGATGACCACTATTTGCTGAGAATCCGACTGGAATCCCACTTAAATGTGTTTTTCATTCTTCTAGGGAGTGACCCATATTGGCTTCACGGACCTGCCGAGCCGCCTGCCAACCCAGTCCAGCACTCTGTACTCCAACAACATCACGAAGCTGATGCGAGCCATCAGTCCCAGCACGGAAAACTTCTTCATGGACGTGAAGGAGGAGTTTGATTACGGTACCATGGATCATGTTGTCAGAGGTTCTGTTGTCATGCAGGTATGTAGACTCATCTGGCCAAACCAAACCATATTTCAACTCCGTTGGACTAAAAGAACAATATTGAAATTGGATATTAGTGACATTAGTGTGTCAACTTGTTCCATTAGAATCTTGTCATTTCATCCAAGCTTGTGTTCAGCATGTGTTCAAAGTTTAATTGGCTTGATCATGCATCACTATGAAGACATCTACTGTAAACTAATAACATTGGAGCGGATCAAAGAAGCTTCAGTTCACTTGTCATGCGCGGTTCTTATTTGACCACTAGGTGTCACCCTTGAAATAATGTAAGGCTTAACTGCAAGTGTCTTGATCGCTTGAAGGAAATTAAATCAGTCAATTTAAAATGAAACCATTTTTATTTTCCAGGAACAAAGCAAAGATATAGTAAAGAAAACTGTTCATAATAAAATTCTCTAAATTAAAAGTTAACTAAAAAAGTCGTTTTGAAGGACCTTAATTACAGTATGAAATAAACAAAATCATGGTAATGACCCTGGTTTATATTTTAGCAACGGCCCAATAAAATGTATTGGAAACGAAAGTGAGTTTCTCCCTTCAGATAACAAAAAAAAAACTTTAGGCAGAATCATGGTTTCTTGTTTAAACTATTCTGCCAATATAATAAATCCATTTGTCTATCATCTATCAGTCAGTTTGGTAATACATTTTCTAATGCGTCCATTGGATTCTATTACTATCGTCATTCTGCTAGTGTTACACGCACAGTAAATTATTAAAATGTGTGGAAATGTCATTTATTTCTGTTTCCGACCTTGAATTTACCTTCTTTGATGCTGCATGAATCGTCTAAAGTTACAGAAAAGACACTCGAGTGATGATATTTTGGATGAGAAGTACAAGCATCATCCTCACTGTTATTTGATAATGCTCATGTAACCTGCCACTACTCTTTTTCAATTTGTGTGAGTCCTGCTTGTACTCGCGCCGCATCCTCCTGCATCTACGTTTTAATGTTCCTTAAGTTTTTATCTTGACTTATCTTTGTTTATTCCGTCCAAACTCCCCGACAACTTTGATGTCAAAATATTCTCTTATTTTCTATTAATCTCGTGTTCCGTTTTGCCACAGAATGGAAGGAACCTGTTTCCTGCTCCTCAGCCCAACAATGTGCCTGTTGCGGCGCCTCAGAAAACCAAATCTGTCAAAGAGTTGCAGTTAGAAAAGGCTTCTCAGGTGTCTCCCTTCCAGGCGACACTCACCAATGCTGGCGCTTACACCGGAGGTCAGTCGTTCATCCTGAAATTCAAAGTTCATTCTCTCTGCATTTGTACTACTTTGTTCAAGTGTTACAACTGTGATACACTGCTGTTCAAGCTTTACATTGAGTAAAACTTGCAAGACCTCTTAAAGAAAAAACAAATGTACGTTACACAAACAGTTAAAATATTAATATTAGATGTCAAGACTGAACTTCATGACCCCTGACAGCATTTAGGTACGACTTCAGAATGTGGTTTTGATTTGATTCAGATAACGTGTCAAAGTGTCTTCTTGAAATGAGGAGAGACTGCTGCTATAAAAATGGGTCATTGGAAAGACAACGTTTGGGTCTGATTTTCAAAATTATTTTAAACGCCACTGCTTTCATTTACTTGTAAACTATGATTTAGCTGTAGTGATTCCTGCGATGAAACGCAGCACACATTTTGATGATTAAATTAGGTTGAATTGGGTCATTTTGGTTGTTTTGATCACGACTGAATGGTAACAAGGAACGTAAATGCCTGATGAAATGTTAGTACATAGTTTAAGTCAAAGTTTAAACTATACTGGTTAATGTTGCCTACGTGCGAGAAGCTGCTTAATTCAATTTAACGTATTAAATCTTTTTAAAACCAAACATTTTTCTACAATTCTCATTATAGTGTGATGGATAAAAGTCCTCAGAAGCCTGCATTTATTGCTTAGCTGCGTTCTGAACCCTGCGACATGAGGGAGATGGTCTGCACTGAAGTAAAAATAAAAAATATTTGGATTACTGGATAGTACAGGGTTGGGTTATTATTATTGTTGTTTTTTTAAAACTCATTTTGTTAATTTTATTCTGTCTCTAAGTGAAAATTATGTTGTAAAAAAAAAGATAAGGCCATGTTTTAAAGAACTTGAATGTACTTAAGTCAATTAAATAAAAACAAAAAAAAAATAATTTTAGGGCTGAACTGAATTTAAAATAATCTAATTGCGATTATTTTCCTAATACAAATTCGGATGAGGGCAAATTAAGCATACATTGAAAGAAACGGTTAAAGGTTTATTTAGTTACATTAATTAAAGTTGCAAACAGAAATAATTTATTCACTACAAATACTGTTTAACTCCTCAAAAAAAAGTGGTTAAAAGTGTGATTTAAGCATATTTATTGGTCAATAATAAATAACACAAACTTCAGTGCAAAGTAAAGTCGTTCTGCCTTTTTCCTCCATCACATGTTTGCACGGATGCTTTCATCTTTAGGTGCATCTCCTGTCATCCAAAATGTATATATTGGAATTTATATGAATTTGAATTGTGTGATTGTACAAGGTAATAAACTTTGGAGTGCAAACGCACACAAACACGCCAGCAGTGCACACACACACAGACACGGTAGCAGAACACGTCACAATTCAAATTTATGAACCGAAAGCACTGGAGGTTCTTTCATTAATCTGTGCTGCCATCATCATATTAGTGGAGTTGTTTGTGTGTTTCCAAGAACTCACTACTCCGCGTGGTGTCTCGAGTTGTGGTCACACAGAGGTTTAAAGATTTCAGTTGTGACACTGATGCATGTTGTTCCATCTTGTTAAGACACTGATAGCATTTTAGCCAAACAGTCGTCATATACTGCTGCTCTTTAGCTTATGCAGACGTCATTGATCGACAGGTTAAAGCAGAGTCTTTATGTCTCTCTCGCCTGTTCTGCCCGGCGCCGCTCATAAGTGACGTGACCACATCATGTCCGACAAATCAAATGCACGTAAAAATTTTCACCTTCATTTTCAATTTTTACTTTCGATATGAAAATTGCATTTTTTTTTAACAGAAATGATCAACAAAAATGCACCAAACATTTGGAAATGGAAGTTGTGCTGCGCAGAAGCATGTGACCTGAGTGGTCTCCTATACATGTGGTCCCACGATCAGAAAACCTGTCTATATGTCAAGACATTCATGCTAACGGTTCATAGTAATTTATCCTTTTTGGAATGAGGTCTGCCTGAAGGTGACTGCTAGGTTAACAGTCATCTCTCCGGGTCACCGCTGGAATGTGCACAGGAGGCGAGAAGCGACACGACAGATTAAAGTGCGTGCACGCAACACACAGGCACCCTCTTAGTGTCAGGAAGTGTGCGTTATAAAACCGGCGTCACGCTGGGCGTTCGTTTGAAGTGGTGTCGTAGCGAGTGTTTCCCATGGTGCCACGCCGTTGACTTCGCGGGTTCACCACATGCAGTTAAATACGGATCACACGTTGTCGAGGTGCTGGAGCAGTTTCTTACTTGACACCAGCTCACAGCCGCCGCTGTTAGCCGCTCGTTATTGGAAAAGTGAAAATGTGCTTGGAGTGTATTCATGCTAATTCTGACCTAGTTTTAAACCACAGCTGGACATTAAAGATTCTCTTGGCTCATTAAAAACAATCTGTTGTTGTGACGGCCCTGACAATAATGGTCAGATATTGCCAATGTGTTAGATATTTCTTTCCAGAGCGTTGGAATCCAAACATCATTTGTTATAGGATAACTCTTCTAATTGAGCATCGACCTCAAAATACTTTCAAAGTTTATTGCCAGCTGTTGGATGGTTTCAGCCTTTTAAATGAAACAAACCATGTAGAAATAAACTGGTTCAATGCCTTTCTCTCCACAAAATATATTTACAGTGGTCCCTCGTTTATTGAACCAACTAATGACAGTTTTTTTTAATTTTTCTATTCAAAATATTGTTGAGGACTCATAGTCCTTCATTAAATCTTCACAAACCTTTTCCAAACTGTCATTAAACATTTGAAAAAATTCCAAAAATAAAATCCAAGATATTTTGTAATGATAAACATGAAATCAATACTAATTTCTACCAGTAGACGGACAAGGTTTAAATTAATCACATTTATTAAACATATAGAGCTGCCATCCCTCAACGACCATATCGGTAACATTGACCTGAACAACTCCCATAATGCTTTGCCGCCCTGGCAACCAATCACAGCTGTCAACCAGTTTTGACATGGCAAAATGGATATAGAATTTAAACACAGTACTGTAGCAATTGATCATCTTCACCAAATACATGAGTGTGCTCTTTGTTTCTCTTCAGGTATTGCCACCTTGATGGGTCTCGGTCTGGCGGCTCCAAACGCCGGCTTCTCTCAGATGGTCACCACTTTTGGACTTGCGGGAATCGTGGGCTACCACACTGTGTGGGGAGTTACTCCAGCCCTGCACTCTCCTCTCATGTCCGTCACCAACGCCATCTCAGGTCCGTTTTGAAATGCTTTCATTAAAACCGCCATTTTATCTTCTTTCCCGACAGGGTGGTTGCCAATAGACTTTTGTTCCTCTTGTTTACAGTTGGTTCACTTGCTTTATTTACATTTAATTTTACACCTTGGTTTTCACTCTCAAACGGTGCAATGTTATGTCCAAAATTGTTGATTTAATCTGTCATCAGGAGGAGTCATAAAGTAATTTGCAGGTATTTCATTACCCGATTTTTCCAGTTCATTTACGTCCCTACTAGTGGTGTCAACGTCTACCCGTCTTAATTGTTACATGGTAACAAATTGTAACCAATACATAAGTTCTTCTTCTACTTATACAAGGTTTAAAATGTTTGTTTATTGCAAATAAATATAGTGCATTGTGGATTAATACTACCCTGAGGTAGTAGTTAGGGTACAGCAACATTATTTTTGACATTTCTTTTTGAGGTCAGTAAATAAATTAGGCTCATAAGGCTCACTGTCGGTTTAAAAAAAGGAAAGAAAATTCAAGGATTTGTAGTGCGTTTTATAGCTTCAATTGACGTGACGAGCGAAATGATGTGATCATTTGTTAATAATGTGTAAAAGTGTTTTTTTTGTTCAATTACTGGAAGGGCTTTGATGAGGAGAGAAATCCTTCCAGGTTGTTGCTCTTAAGCTTTGGAACGATCTTCCTCTTTCTCTCCACTTGATGGATCTACTGACTCCTTCAAGAAACATCTGAAGACATTTTAATTTGTGCAGACTGTTCCTTGATTTTCTGAGACTTCTAGTTCTCAGTGTTATCTTGATCTTTAAGTATATATTTTATTGACTTGTTTTGACTGTGGTCTGGAAAAGCACTATATAAATATAAATTAATTACTTACTTACTTGATAGGATTAGGAGTTCTTTGACAGAATTCTCTAGTGGTTATATGGAGCATCTGCGCGTAACCGGTTACGCCACAGTTTCAAGACTTGAATATACGTTGGGGAAAAATATTGTAACCGTTGACTCCCCTAGTTCCTGCTTTCATCTAGTGTTGTGAACTTCACGTAGAAAATCCTTCAGTCACTAGAACCACGACTTTTTGGCAAAACTGGTTTGGCTTTACAACTGATTCCGTCTTAATGTGTACGAGGTTCACTCATTTTGTTGATTCTCCAAACATCTCTTCAGAAATCGAGGAAAAATAGTGATGCGTTGATCTGTTGCCGCATATGATTCATGATGATTTCTCTCCCATTGCATAAAAACTGTCGGACCTTGTTAAAACGACAAGTTATCACCAATTCACCAGAGAGTAATATTTGAAGTCTTGCATTACCGGCCGAGTTGCAAGAGTAGAACTCTTCAGCCAGGCGAGCTCCTCGGCTCAGGTTTTGACATGTAGCCCACATAAAAACATGTGTCCGTATTGTTGGCTGCTGCTTCACACGAGGGGGTTCAGAGGTCAGAGAAGTAAGTGCACGTGTGTGTTCTTGTGGCTTTGATCACGCTGGAGAATCACGCTGGCATAGGAAGTAACACACCGTTGGTGATCTGTGGGGGTCAGGGTGGTCTATTTCTCATTTAGTCATGCACACAGCTTCACATCAGGCTCGAGGTGGGAACTCAATGGACAGTTTTCACTTCCTCTTAAATTTTATTACTTGCACCTCTGTACTAGTTTTACGTTTCACCATCACCTTTTTTTTCCAGCGCCTGTCTCGTTTTTTAGTCGCCTTTCAGAGGCCCTTTCTTCTGGATACGCAACGATGTTATCAAAAAACTAATTTTGTTTATAAACCGACATGCGTCAATCATTATTTTGTGCACAACATCCATCCGTCTGCCCTCTATTTGCACTCCTCTGGTTTTCTCTCCTCCAGGTATTTTCCCTTTTAAATTTGGCACTGCCCTCTCGCCTTTTTAAGTCACTGATCTGTGACTGCAGCGCTGGAAAAATTGAAGATGGCTAATAACTTGCAGACATTAGAGAATCATGGTGGAATTCGGGGTTTTATGGAGGGACAGTCATCTTCTTCTTGAAAGAGGGTTGAGTTTCAACCTCTGGTGACTAGTGCGTCTAAAATTCCCAAGATGGTCTTTTCTTCTGCAGTGGGCTTTTCCGTGGCCAACTCTGGAACTCAAATATCTGATATCAGTCCTTTATTCTTCCTCGGGATACTGATTTACAAGTAGCCAGTAGCATGGTAGCTAATATTACAGCACGTCGGGCCACCCAGTACTTGGTCGTCCTATAGATGCACCCTGGTGTTCTCTAAGGCTTTTATGATTAATCATGTCCAAAAATGGTGACATCTCATTGATCTCCGCCTTATTCTGGAGTTGTTTTATCATCAAACTGAGGCCTTTCGTTTATTGATGGACTCTCAGTACTTGAGGTAAACGTGGTGCAATATAGAGGAAAAGTTCTATTTTGGTCCCTGAAGAGAATTGAGAAATGATGTCTGGAAGGTGTGAAGGATGTTTCATTTTGAAAAATGCTTTATTGGCAGGTCTGACCGCTGTGGGAGGTTTGTCTCTCATGGGAGGCGGACTCACTCCAACCACGACTGCTCAGACGCTGGCGGTGCTCGCTGCCTTCATCTCCTCAGTCAACATCGCTGGTTAGTATCACTAACCTGGTCACCAGTGACCACCATTATAAACAGTGTGCTCATAAGTGTGTTACAGTCTTGTCATCTTCCTCAACTGTTAAATATTTTAACTCAATCATTTTTATAATAAAATCCTTAGTTTTTTGTTTTTAGATAATATAATTTAAGAAATCAAATGTTTTGTTTTACAGTTTAGTACTCCAATTAAAAATAAATAGTGCCACTACTATTTGAAAGTCCGATAAAGAGCTAGCTCTATACTCTTTAGGGTCTGTTGGCACAATTGTATTTAAAATGTTTGTATTAAATTGAAAGAACAACGAATAACACTTTTTTTGAATTACAAAATATAATTTATCATTTATTAAAGGTATCCCTTGTGTTGCCTTTTATTTAAGGTGAACGACCTCCACCTCCAACACAAGGGATACCACAAACATGTGTCATATCAAAGTTATGTTGACCCAAAGGCCCGAATACTTAAGGGTTAAATTTGGAAAATTAAATGAAAAATAAATGTATTCTACCTTTTTATATATAATTATTATTGAATTCAATTATTTCAAATCATTCTTAAAAAGAACGACAACATTTCAATTAAAAGCAAAATTAAACCATTTTAAATGTTATATTAAACCATGTAATATTCTGATGTCACTGATATACTTGCATTCAATTCTCTGTAATGTGCCAAAATACTTCTGCATGTTGGTTGACACTAACACACATAAGATGAGTCTTAAATGCCTTGAGTAAGATTATTATAATTATTATGATGCAGACATACAATATTACTTATGAGGTGATCAAATTGAAATTACTCGTATAAATGTTAGGCCGAGAGATTGAAATGACCTACAACTGCAGTTTATTGTCTCTTTTTATCTGACGGTTGCTTGTCTGCCTCACTTGGTCTCAGGTGGTTTCTTGGTGACTCGGAAGATGTTGGACATGTTCAAGCGTCCCACTGACCCCCCAGAGTACAACCACCTTTATCTTCTTCCTGGAGGCGTTTTTGTCGGCGGCTACGGTGCGGCTCTTATGACGGGATACAACATCGAGCAGGTCAGCAGCGTTCATCACATCATCAACAACGCAATAGTACGACTTGTGTTTATACATCTCAATAACCAGACAATCTCTGCTCTACCAGATGATGTACTTGGCCTCAGGTCTGTGCTGTGTTGGAGCTCTCGCCGGGCTGTCCAACCAGAAAACTGCCCGCTTGGGAAATACTTTGGGAATGATGGGAGTCGCAGGAGGAATCGCTGCCACTCTCGGAGCTCTGTCTCCGACTCCTGAGCTGCTGGCACAGATGGGCGGAGCGATGGCTATAGGAGGCACAGCTGGTAAGTTTCCACTGTGATTCCGATCATTAACTGTCAAAATAAGATGTGATGCAGGAATAAGAAGGGTTTAATGAACCGCACGTATCGGAGAATATTAGAGCAAAATGTACATGATGCGTTTATAAAGTCTGCACTGTTGAAAATCACATGTTTAGTAACGTGTTAAAGTAACTATATTATTACTTGCGATAATGAGTGCTGTAACTAATTACTTTGTCCAATACCATAACATGGTTATCTTTACTGTGATCAACCTTTACTCGTTACTTCACGTGCATAACTGAGCACTTAAGTTTCCGTGTTGGACGTAACGCCGACTCCATTACCTTTCTTCTCCATCCGTCATGTTTATTACACCTGCTTTCCACCTGCCGCCATTTAACTCGGTTAGCTTACTTGGTAGAGCACCGGCTTCTACTTGTACAACACCTGTCGACAAACAATGGAATTATTTTAATCATATTTAAGTTTTTCATAACTTTTTATTCATAATGTTCATATAAACTCTAATTTTAATGTAATATTACAATACATTCATTCATTCATTTTCGGGGCTGGAGCCTATCCCACTTTGTCCGGGCCAGGGATTGGGGACACCCTGGACAGGACGCCAGTCTGTCTCAGGGGCACAAAAAGACCCAACCATTCACACGCATACCTATGGACGTTTTCCATACGTTCCCAATCAATCTCTGTATGGTTTTGGTCTGTGGGAGGAAACCAGAGTGCCCCAGTAAGCCCACTCAACACGGGGAAAACATACAAACTCCACACAGGAAGATCACAAGTTGGCTCCCTTACAACATGAAAGTGAACCGGCAACCTTCGCACCAACCACTGCGCCGCCCTGCATTACAATACGTTTCACTAATATTTAAACAGCCTTTCAAAACCTGTAATTTTTAAATTATTATGCATTATTCAATTGTTCAATTCGATCCGTTGTGCAGCATCCTTGTTTAAGTGTTACATTTAAGGATATATTTATTTGTATTTATTTATTTCATGTATTGCTCTTGCGTTTTTTCCGATTTTTATTTTTCTCTACTTAAAGCATCCAATCCCTAGCACTTTAGAAAATTTGCTCTTCTCCTTCTCTTGAAAAAAAGTGAAGTTACTTAGAAAGTAATGAGTAACATGAAATAACTCGGGTACTTTTAAAAGAAGTAACTAACTAAGATACTCATTTAAAGTAATTTGCCCAACATTGGATGTTGAAACCTTAATTATCATTTGTATTACTGTCTTTGAGGAATTTTATTTTCCAACTTTTATAACGGTAAGTTCTGTGTGTTGACCTTCAGACATTTGTCAGTAAAGTTTTTCATTAAATGCAGTTGGGATCCTTAAATCTGGAGGTGCTAGTGCATGACTAGTTTACTTCAGTAATTAGTTAGTGTGAAGTTTTTTTCACACACACATACATGTATACGTATTTATCTAGAACATATTAAAGTGACATGTTGCATCAATGTTAAGTCGAGATGCTATTAATAACTGGTTGCATCCCAGGTTTTTACGAGATAATCGTTAAGTTGCAGACATCAATGTCTTTGTAGTCTTCTTCCAAGCTTGGACAGATTAGGGAACAGGTGTTCATTGCTCAAACACTCTGTGATGTTTACATCATAGGCTACATGACTAAAGCACTGCCAAAGTCAGGAGTTAAATCTAAACCGTACGCATCTTCTAACGGTCGCATGTCTTTCTCAGAACCGTTGGCTAATTAAAACACAATTTGTTCCAGTAACTGATCTGAAATCTAGACTAAACTTATCCACTGAGACAATATTGTTCGTTCCCATAACCAGTACCGTCCAAGGCTTCCTGGATTAGCAAACACACACGTGCACACACACACACACTCACAAACATGGAATTTCCCTAAACGGGCCTCCTCAGGAACACCTGGTTCCTCAGTTGAACCCACTTCCCGGCAGCCCAGAGACTGTGATTTATGTCTTATTGGTTGATTATTTGTTTTATTATTTCTCCCAATCTCTCCAGGTCTGGCCATAGCCAAGAAGATCGAGATCTCTGACCTGCCCCAGCTGGTGGCGGCCTTCCACAGCCTGGTCGGAATGGCTGCCGTGCTCACGTGCGTGGCCGAGTACATGATCGAGTTCCCCCACTTCGCCACCGACCCCGCTGCTAACCTCACCAAGATAGTGGCCTACCTCGGGACCTTCATCGGCGGGGTTACCTTCAGCGGCTCCCTGGTGGCGTACGGGAAACTGCAAGGTGATCTAACTTTAAGAGAGGAGAGGTCGGAGAAGGCGCAGGAGTATAGACATCCATAGCGATGTAGTTTGAATTGCTGAAGTCATTTTGTGTGGCCAGTCAGATGGTTGGCTCAAATCAAAGAAGATTAATATTCATGTTGATATGATGGCTTAAAAAGATGCCAGTGTTGGAGAACATCATTATTTAGGAATGTTAACAAAGGAGGACAAATGAAACGGGATGATTGATATATATTGAGCCTCCAAGAATAAAACCTAATATTGCTTTTAGACTCTTTTTACTTTTATCGACAGTGTGGTAAATATACATTTTGTTTGTAAGCGTATACATTATTTTGGTTCATTTTGTAGTTGACTGGTTGAAGTTTTTTGATTCAGTTTTTTTCTATTATAAAATAATTTACAAAGTTAACTCAATAGTTCTATTCAAAGTTTTTTAACATTCAAATTGGCGTTTAAAAGTACCTAATAATTTGCAGATATTAGCCTTTGTGTGATGCTGGTTAAGACATATGTGGTAAGATGGAGTATGTCTGGGCAAAAAAAACCCTCTTCATAATCACTTCATATTGCCAAAAACAAGACGATCAATCCAAATGTGATCAATCCTTAGCTTGTTGAAACAACATCAACAGCAGCAACATGAAACAGTGTTGATGTCTTTCTCCAAGAGGGGGGGGGGTGCTGGAGTTCATTAGGTTCATGTGATGGCACCTCTTAGCAGCCTTAATATGGAAGTGTTTCATTAGAAGAATATGATTCACATGATTTATGCTTCTTGCTCAGACACTTAGAGATGTTGAATGAATTCTGTTTTAGTAGAATTTTTTGTCTTCCGTCATTGACTGTGCCCGTCCCTCCGTCATCAGGTTTCCTCAACAGCTCTCCCCTGCACCTTCCTGGTCGCCACGCACTGAATGCCAGTCTCATGGCAGCCAGTGTTGGTGGAATGATTCCCTACATGCTGGACCCAAGTTACACCACTGGCATCGCTTGTCTCGGTTCCGTCTCGGCTCTTTCTGCCATCATGGTACGATTCCTTATTCGACACAAATACTGTTTATCTTATTATACATCTATATAAATCTGTTTAGAGATATGGATAGATATGCACTACTGAGAAACTAGTTTATTGCCTTAGTATTTGACTTCTTGTAAATGTGTGTTGGATACTTTAAAGCACTTCAATTTGATCACACGTCTGGTCCAGCGTGCTTCATTACGCCTCCTTGTTTATCCTCAGGGTGTAACTCTCACAGCTGCCATCGGGGGCGCTGACATGCCAGTGGTGATCACTGTGCTGAACAGCTACTCCGGCTGGGCGCTCTGTGCTGAAGGCTTCCTGCTCAACAACAACCTGCTCACCATTGTTGGAGCTTTGATCGGATCATCTGGAGCCATTTTGTCATACATCATGTGTGTGGTAGGTGATTTTCCAAAGCTACCGATCGATCGGCGCTTAAACAATCAAATAAAAACATGTTATCAATTACATTATTTACCCCCACTTGGAACAACATAGCCAGAAAAACAAATGTTTTATAAACATTGGAGCTATTAAAACTGTACAAACACATTTTGGTACACTTGTATAAGATTGTGCATTGAATTATCTTGCATTTCTTGTCTGCACCATTTATATTTTCCAAATATGTTTGTTTATATTATTTATAATAGAACAATCCAGTGTACATTTGCACAGTGATTCCACTTTTTTTTTTACTTTTCAACAAACAAACTAAAATAATAGACATATTTTTTTATAAAATAACAATGATGGAGAGAATAACATGAATGAGAAAAATAATAAAGATGATAATAACAATGATATAAAAACTCAAACACCAAGCATTTATTTGCATTTATTGGCATAAGCCTGTCATACATGATGATACAAATGCAATTATCTGAGTGCCTGTGACATTCTAGCTTCAAATCAAAGGCACTTGAATAAAATCAAACTCCATATTAATACTTCTGTGTAAGTAATTTATATTTATAGAGTGCTTTTCAATACCAGGATCACAAAGCGCTTTAACAATCAAAACAAAGTGCATATGGCTGTCTGGCAGTACCTCTCCTGTCCACCTGGAGGACCCTTAACTTTACTATGGTTTCGTTAAAGTTGGCCAGCAGCATCCAATGTTGAGGTCCGAAATGTATATATCCCAAATAATTCCCACCTTACCCTGGCCACCTACTGATGTGCCACATTCAATAGAAGACCAAAAGATCACCATGAAATGAAAACTGAAACAAAAGTCTCTCTCCCCCCCATGTCAGGCCATGAATCGTTCTCTGGCTAATGTGATCCTGGGAGGCTACGGCACATCTTCCACTGGTACCGGGAAGCCCATGGAGATCATAGGAACACACACCGAGGTCAACGTGGATCAGACCATCGAAATGATTAAAGACGCCCACAACATAATCATCACTCCAGGTGAGATACACACTCGCACACAACTACACACAGTTTTTTTTTTAAGGGCTTCTGATTGGAACAACATGGAACTCTTGTGGGACTCAAGGGGGTAAAATACAAAGTCAAAGTTCTGTTTATTTAACCCCTTGATGACCCATGTTGCATCACCATATTGCCAGGCTAATTGACGAGACATGGTAGAGTGGCCTCACACACACACACACACCTTTACGTGTCTCTGTGTGGTCGGCAGGCGCTGGTAGATAGACATTCTACAGTGCAGAGTATATATGGAAGGTCAAGGGAAAATGAAACGGAATGAGCGCATGTCAGGCTTTTGTTGACAATTCAAATACTACATCCACAATTGGCTTCCAGATCCTTGTTTTTTTTCCAGAGTCGATGCATTCCTCGGGCAACCTTTTGTCCCGCTATTTGGTGTCTCAGATGGCTTCAGCATGCGAGTGTAGTTGTGATTCCTCACTCCTCAGAACTCCTTCAATGACCTAAATCGGTCATTGTGTGGCCCGGTGACATTAAAGGCCTGCTGCCAGACTGTTTTTAACTTGTCATGGTTACTAACGGTTGTTTTACTCACGTGGGTACATGTAAACACAGACTAAAGTCATCCAGCCTGCAAAGTGGTGATTTTAGTCGGGAGTGCTGAGGGCCTATATACAAAAACTTCAGAGGAAATGGCTGTAATTTCCAAGAATTACACACATTTAAGTCTCATGCTGAGGAAGTGAATCAGAATGCATGTGAATCTTTGTCTTTAATGTCAATTGGATCATCTTTTTTTTTTTTAACGAAGCTAACCTGGAGAAAATTTAAAACTTAGAAAAGTAATAAGGAAATAAAAAAGAAATCTTTAATCGAATCATGATAATAGATTGTTGTTACAAAGAAGAAGAAAAAATAGATTACACATGGTGGTAGTTTTTTTTGTGCGGTGTGTGACAATTTGCGTAATTTTAGGGAGGTTAGTTATGTAAGTAATAGTGTATGAAGTTTGGGTTCTTATGAAGCTTGTTTTTTCCTTCTGTCAGAATATTTTTTCCGATTGTTCCTCTTCAGTCACTTTATATCATGAACTAAATATGAATGTTTTTTAAATGGTGAATACTGGCCAAATGTTATTAGAGCGTTTCATTCCTGCATAAACTCATAATGGAATGATATTAAGATTTCGAGCGAGTGAACTGTTAATGGATAAAAAAAAGATGTTATAGACCTGAATATGAGGGTTTTTGACATGTTTAAATAAGGTTTTGAAGAATCTTAATCCCATTGTTGCGTTTTAAGGATGCATGTCACTGAATATCTTGAATTTAATTGTGTTCTACGGATTAAAATGTGATCAAATAATGTAGATCAATAACCATTTGACAAATTATGTAACTGGAGAAAACCCACTAGTTTCAGTGAAGTGCATTGATTAGTTAAGTCTAATTTAACCAATACATTCTCTCTTTATTTCTTATTCTTTCTAATTCTTCTCTCCACATTTTCTTGTCAAATCCTGAAGCCACTAAATCGAATGTGAGATCTCATGACTTTCGAGTGAAGCCTACCAACACTTCCAGGGTTTGTTTGAGCGTGACCCCGTGCTCTCGGGGCGCTGATTCCTAATTAATTAAACACTTGCTCAAACACTTTCGAAACAGACCCCGACATCAGGAGCGCAGCGTTTTTAACGGTTATTGCTGGTAGTACAACCAGTCCTGGTGGAATTCTTTTGAAGCAGCCCGGGTCATGTGTTAAATGTTGAGGTTGTATACCACCGTCGTCCCGACTGTATGAGCCCTTGATGAGGGTCATAAAACCATATCAAAGTCACAGCAGGTTATTGGGGTGCGGGGTGTGTGGCTGGGGAGCAGGGGTCAGAGTGGAGGGTCGGCTTTAGGGCAGAGCTTCTGCGACTTGTTGACCAAACCACCGCCCTTCGTTCGACCACAATCATGCCTGTGTTTGGCTTTAGTTCTGCGTATCGTATGCGCATCTCATGCCTGCTCGTTTGGATGCTCGGGCTTTTGATCAGCAACCTCTCGAAAACTGGATCTAGCTTCTATAAAGAAGATGGAGACCCGTGGGTCGACACAGGCCATGTCAGATGGATTACTGAGGAATCCTCTCAAATGAAAGCCTTTTTTTTTAAAAAACTATTTTCTATCTCGCCAGGTTATGGACTTTGTGCCGCGAAGGCTCAGTACCCGATCGCAGAGCTGGTGAAGGGGCTCATCGATTCCGGGAAAAACGTCAGGTGAGTCGACGACTAAACTCTTTTTATTTACAGATGATGTCTGTGATCGATGCTCTCTGAGAAGCTCTCTAGATTAACAGTGTAGGTCCAGAAGGTTCCAGAATGACCGAGAGTGGCCCAGAGAGAGAGAAGAAGGACAAGGTGGAGCGGAAGTGAAGCGTAATTGTCCCGCTCTGTCCGTTTGATCGTGACTGTGGCAGCTGCTGCTGTTTAGAGCATTTGTACTTGATTAGAGGGAAGTGGGTGGTCAGGGGGGGAAAGGGGGCAGAGGAGAAATGTTCTTGCCCCCCCCCCTCATTCCCCCCCGCCTTTTTGTTTTGTGTTTTAATTGTTGATCTTTATGCCTGTAATTCCTCATCCTCTCCTGTGATCTTAAATGGGCTACATACACGAGTGTCTTCACCATGGAGGGGCACAGTCTTCATGGCGAGATCAAAACGTGCGCACGGATAACACACAAAGGGCAGAAACTGACTTTTCCAATCGGCATCTTGCATCTCTAATGGATCCCAGAGCTGGCAGACCATCCCACTCTGCCTACAATCTCCGCACAGATCAAGAAAAGAACGGTCCATATGGTCGGCGGACACACTAGGATGTGGCCGAGTGTTTGGAGAGAGACGGCCACCAGAATTCAGTGGCTGTTGTTTATCTTCTGCAGTGATCTCATGACGCAGTTAATCGAGTTTGAAATTGATATACACACGTTCAAACACACGCACACCCTCACAACATATTACACAGTAGAATGTGTGTGTGTGTTTGTAGCTGGTCTCGATTCACAAAAACCCAACTGCACAACCTCAATTCTCGTCTCGGGCAGGATTTATTTGACAAGCTCTTTAGCCACTTCTGACACTCCTTCATGCTCTAATGTTTTTACCGGCTGCCAACTGTGCAACCGTTTAACTGACGAGTGGATCTCTGCTCAGACACAGATGTTCGGGACGAGGCCTCGTCGTGGCACATTGGGAATGTCGAAATGATGAAAACGGCAATTTTTTCCCCGCAGGTTTGGAATCCACCCGGTGGCCGGACGCATGCCCGGTCAGCTGAACGTGCTGCTGGCTGAAGCTGGGGTTCCGTACGACATCGTCCTGGAAATGGAGGAGATTAATGAAGACTTCCCTGGTAAACGATTGAAAATCCTTTACAAATACCATTTATTAAAGAATATTATGTTTTATGAAACTGAAGTTATCAATAAATAGTGGTTAAAAAAAAAAATGAAAGATAGTTTTCCTTACTTTAATGAAAACAAATATTGCAAATGCATATAATTTCTTCCCTTTCTTTACATGTATAGTCAAAGTATTTTTCTTTAGTTTCTCTAAAGTGTATTTTACCTCTAATTTTAAGTATTTTTAAATAGTTTTAACAAGTTAAACGGACTATTGAAGAGGCTGGTGTGACTGACTGACAATAAAAAGAATCCAACATTGTTTGGAGATTGCTGTACTATAAAACTCAGTTTTGCGTCTCCACATTACTGGTTGCAAACGATACAATATATACACAAAGAAAAAGTTTTGAGGTAAAAATGAAAGGATTATACAAAATAAATACAACTATTTAAATGAATAAACAATTTCCAATGGGGACCTCCAGAGGGATCAATAAAGTTTAATCTATCAATTATAAGGAATGAAAAACACCAATAGGTTACATTTAAATAACCAGTACCATTAATTCAAATACAGTGGCGTCAGTCTACTTTCTTGAACATGTATATTTAAATTAACGTGTGATTCACTGGTGTGCCACAGACACCGACCTGGTCCTGGTGATCGGCGCCAACGACACGGTCAACTCGGCAGCTCAGGAGGACCCCAACTCCATCATCGCCGGCATGCCGGTGCTGGAGGTCTGGAAGTCGAAGCAGGTGAGACATCTGGCGCGTGCATGTGCAACGATCGGATTTGTCCTGAAGCCCAAACAGATAGAGGAATTAAATATTTTACGACTGGGCTGCTTTTTTATCTCCACGAGCGATGCTTCATGAAGGAGCCGCCACACACTTATAATCCGAGGCAGCACACACACACACACACACACACACACACATGCACTCCAGCGTCGGGTTGCACACGTCGAGACACATCATTAGAGCGCCAGGTGCAGTCCCATCCTGATCCCATTAGTGGTGACCGTGTCGCTGAGGAATGACGACACTCGGAGCGTCCCACTGGCAACGCTCCGAGATCTTACCCGAAAGAAGAAGAGGAGAAATCAAAGAGGCCGTCCTGCTGTACCACACACACACTTACGCACACACACAGGTGCTCGGACACACGCATGCGACCTCCTCCAGTCCTGTCACTCGATGATGATGTTGAGAGGAGGGAACACCCAGACGGAGAAGTCGACCTACATGTGTCATTCTTCACCGATTCTCTTTCACCGTCATTGTCCATGATTCCCGTAGGTGGTGGTGATGAAACGCTCGCTGGGAGTGGGCTACGCCGCCGTGGACAACCCCATCTTCTACAAGCCCAACACCGCCATGTTGCTCGGCGACGCCAAGAAGACCTGCGACGCCCTTCAAGCTAAAGTCCGTGAGTCTGCGAGCCAGTAAGACTCGACGGAAGAAGAGCTCTCTCCAGCAGATGCCACGTGTTTGGCCGAGCCTCCTATTTTCTTTCCCAGAGGAATCTTAATGAATTATTCCAAACAAACACACGTGTTAACTAAACTCGATACAGATTTTTTTTTTTTTCTATCGTTGGTAGAAGGAGGGCATCTGTCTCATCAACAATCAGATGTAGATTCGTATAAATGTTCGTCTAAAGCAACAATTGTCATATATTTAGACGCTAAAATGTACAAACAAGAGCAGAAATCCCCATCAGCTGTAGAAACTAGCACATGTTAAGATTCCTTTCCTCCCCCTGTTTTCCTTTCATGTTCATTTGTTTAATCTCATCCCATGTTTCTCCCCCAAGTAAGTGTTACATTGTTACACCACAATGCTGTTTGAAGCAAGACTTTTGAAAGAGTTCATCACATTTATTGGCTACAAAATTACTTTTTATTTTTTCATCTCTAGTCTTTAATTTCAAGCAACAAATCTGGATTATTGTGTTGCCTTTTGGAGCAGATGGAAACTCAAAATTGCTTCTGCCTTTACAGCAATAGTTTGTGTTTTCTTTCTTTGACCCTCATCCACTCCGATATGTGTGTCCTCTTTATTTGTGGTGATGAAGGAATATCGTGTAAAGGAATGTTCAAGTGACTGTTACGGGGTGTGGAGAGCCCACAGTTGGGACGTTAAAAAAGGTTTAGGCTAATTGTCAGAGGCGTGCATTGATGTGGAGCTACTGTATGACAACTAATGTGAAAATGTAGGATTGGAAACCGATAATAGTCCCCACTGTGCACACACCTTTCCACAGCTGAGCCAATCCAAATAAAATCACCAGGCACGTCGGTGCACAGAGTTTCCCTGTTGCTTGGGTTGGACCGCTGCCATCCCTCCATTAATTCTCCCTTTCTTCATGTTTATGGTCGGCATACAGAAGTCGAGGTGACTTCTCTGGTTCAAGGTTCGTGGAACAAAGTGCTTGAACGACACTTGCATGCAGACGTTCATACCTGCAGTTACGGGACCCCATGTGTTGACCATGACAACTGTCCTACCTCTCCATAGAATGACCAACTTTAATCATCCAGACCTCTTTTTTTTACCCCCAACTTTCCTTTCACTTACATTCAGTTGAACCAGATTCTGACCAATTGCCTCTTCCTCCATCGGTTTGCTCGTTCTTCTCTCACCGCGTAGAGCTGCAGGATGTTAGTCCTGCTCAGGTTTCTGCACGTCAGAATTAAAATCAACGCAGAACCCAGATTGGAATCGCCTTTATATTTGTATTCGACGTGCACATTTTGATAATATTTGGCAAGACGTTTTTACAAAGGGACGACCGATGAGATTCGTGCAACGCAACAATGAAATGAAGGTGTATAGAGTGATAGGATGATGAAATGAACTGTGAATGTTTTCTCCCCATTTATGTTCACGATTCATCCCTAATAAACTATTTACACTTGATCATGACTCCCGACGCTTTGATTCAAGATGGTATAATTTTTCAGATACTACCTTTGAGGTGATGTGTGATGCAACATTCTCTCTTTTTAGATCTTCAAATCGTATGTTTAATCTTTTTCTCAACAACTGAGGCTTGTTACATCAGAGTTTTCATTCCTTTTATAGTCGGACTCTGCTATACCTCTTGTATACAAGGAGATCATTCTAAACTTACCATTTCGCATCATTTAAAAAAAAGAAAAAGAACCTATTTTTCAAACCGTTCTGAGATATCGAGAAGTTAAACAAGAAGTTTTAACCTCCAAAACATTCTTGATCTGAAGTTTTTTGTCCTTCTACTGTAGGTCAATGTGTGGACTGTTGGTCAATAGAACAGTTCATTGTTTCCCCTCAAGTACAAAGAAATATGATCAGTTCCTTATAGAAAATAAAACTATTCCACAAGTGTTGTGACACTTAAAGTGGATAATAGACAAAAGAGGTCATGCTTGTTGCAAGTCCTTTTCCAACCCACAAACCGTGAGATTTCCTCTTCGGTAATCACTCTGGAGTCTTACAGTCGTCTTCCATTGTTAAGTCAGATTTCGAGCGACAATGAAAATCTACAGAGGCTTTCGGCATCCAAAAATAACAAGATCTTGAAAAGGGTTTTCCTTAAAAGAAAGAATAGATAGACTATTAATCCCTCTGGAAATATCCTTTGGGAAATTATTTAAAAATATATATATACTGTATATCCTGGAGTGTCAACCTTTCAAGATCTTTTGTAACTTCTCTACAGCTTTTTTAATTAACTTTTCAAAATATTTTTGAAACCCTTTAAAACTTTTTTTTTTCAACTTCTCAAGATCTTCATTAACTTTTCAAGATTTTTTTCTTTTTTTTAATTCTCAAGATCTTTTGTAGATCAATTGAGATATACTTTCTTTTTACAACTTTTCAAGAGTTGACTTTGTTATTTGTTAACTTCTGGAGATATTTGTTAACTTCTAAAAGCTGATGAGTCCTCATACTGGTCTGAATATTATGCAAAAACAAATTGTTTTGATTTGGTATAATAGCGAACCAACCTGTCATGTCGTCCTCAAAGTGTTTCCGAGTGACCACAACAAGGTTTCATGCGTTCCACATGAGGGTAGCGTTGACGACTGAAGTGCAGATATCAACTTTTTTTTTGTAACATCTTCGCCTGCAACCGTCACTTGATTGCCATTCATGGCCGTGGCGTGAGCTGTGGGCTCTAAGAATAGAAGCAGCGAACGGATGAAGCGGATTAGATTTATGAAGATGGGGATCGCATGTGTCGGCCATGAGGGTCGCTTCATCTTGTAACAAGTAGCACTCAGACGGGCTGTTATCTGCTCTCGGGCGGGAGATCAGAGGAGAACTGTCAGTCCTTCAGCAGAGGTGAGATGAGGTGATTGTGGTGACAAATGTGCTCGAGCACTTTGTCTGCGTTTAACCTTGACGTGAGTTTACCGAGGAGTGACTCGACCACGTGATCACCGTTGTACAATTAAAGCACATTTGGATCGAGACGGCGATCGAGGTTTGGGACGGGGCCTGGCATGAAGATCCAGACTCGGATAAGCGTTGAGGTGAGGATCCACTCAGCTCAAGGGGCTCTGAAAGCACCAGAGGATCAGCGGCATGACCCGGAGACAATGAGCCACCATACTGTGTGTATCTTCTCATCGTCATCCCCCTTCTAAACAAATATATAACAAGTTGTTTACCAAACCTTGCATGCAACTATTCAAACAGGTATTTTTACAATTATGAAATGTCGAGTGTTTTCCTGGATGAGCTGAAAATATGTCCATCTTTGGATAACTTGCTTGTGGGGAAAACAAGTAAAAAGAACTACATAAAACTATTTAAAATTGTATTAAATCTTAGTAAATGTTGAAAATCGTTAGGAGCAATGTCCTTATTGACCCCTATCCACCCCCTTACACGTGCTTCAACAACTGACCCAAAATAAAAACATGATAAAATATTTAAAAAATTAATTTACCTGCGTGCCATCATTATGAGTTTGTGTAGTTCAATTGTATTTTTCAAACAAAAAAATTATAATTTGTTGACAGTAACACAAAGTTTCATTTTTAGGGACTACTTTTACAGCTGTACCCGGACACGTATTCATCCGCCCACTTTTTCGCATTTCGCAAACCTGTCGACGTCAAGCTAACCAGGAGAACAGTTTGGTAATAAACCGAATATATTTAATGGGTAATAACTTGTATTTTTGTAGTAGAGTTTTAAGCTATGCTTACACATGCATTCAAAACATACAGATATATTTACAACTTCAGTTAATGTATAGGTTTTGAGATGACGTCCGTGATGCTAACCGGATTTAGCTACACGAGATGCTAACTGTCATTAACACGAGATGCTAACCGGATTTAGATACACGAGATTAAAACTTTTTCCTAAACGAAAAATGCTAAACTTGTTATATTTTAATGCGATTTAAGTTGTTAAAATGTTAAAGGAAAATTAATTGTGGTCAGATTTAGCTCTATACTTGAAGTGCCTAGCTAAGATGCACAATTCAATACAAAAATAACAGTGTTTTTGTGAACTAACTTTATTTATGTATGTAAGTTATATTCTGACGAATATTAGCAAAACATGGGCCTGCTCAATACAATAGATTAACAGATAATTTCTATTATAAAACATACATGCATATTCCCCTAAAGAATGTTTTTATTTGTTTTATTACACTTGCCCAATGTTCATTGTGGAAAAAAATAAATATATAAGACTTTCTTATTCGTGCAGGCTTTTCCCTGATTTTCTGGTACACCTGTGTTTTTCTCTATTATCTTGATCTTTTAAGTATATATTTTTGGAGTATTTTTTTTGATGGTAAGTGCTTTGTGACCCTGTTCTAAAAAAGCGCTCTATAAATATAAATTACTTACTTACTTGCTTAACGTCTTTCAACCTATTGTATAAAAAAAGTTGGGGTGGTAGCTTATCATGAGTAAAGTTTGCACCAAAATACTATCTCCACTCATGCTTTGTGTTATCCCATGAGCAGGGAGCCATTTGCACAAAATAAGAAATATAGTCAAAACCATTCTCTATACGTTTCAATAACAGAAAACTGAAGCAGTTTCACCCACGAGCGTTGCAGATAAATGAGGCACTAACCCCGCTGACCTCTTTACTGTTCAATTTCATAGGTGCTTAGACCTGGCCAACGTAAACATTGTGGGAGTGCGTCCTTTTAAACAGCTTTTATTGTCGAGCTGCTCCCCAGCCTCTGGATGTAAACTGTTGAAAAGAAACCCGAGGGAAGTTCGGGCAGGGATGAAAAGAGGTGAGGGGCTGGTTAATGTTGTGGTAGCCGGCAAAGAGGTAGGATCGTCTCTGATGTAAGGAGGGAAATATTTAGAGTGGATCTCTGTGAGTGTGTCAGTTAAAGGGAAGCGTTCCCTACGTTGAGGGAAACAAAATGTTTATTGAAACATCCTTCCAGAGCACTTAGCATCAGTTTGTTATTGTCTTGTGAAGCTTGAGCTGTATGGGAGAGTTCATTTGTGAATCGTCCTCTCCTATTAATGTTGACAGTCAGACCCTACTATGGGTTAGAATGTTTGCTCTTGTGATGGATGCGAAGGCACATCTCATTTATATTGCCATTGATTGAATCTGTGTGATGCAAAATGTGTTCAACTTTTGCACATGGAAAAAAAAACCCAATAATCCTTTAACCCTTTCAGGACTTGCTTGAAGATACTGAGAAGAGGCACATGACAGTTCTCTGTTGATTCCCTCGTCTTCTGAATCAAGTGGTAAGTGGCAAGTTTAAATGCAGTCTAGTCTTAGTACAGCTGATGTATATATCAGGGGGCTAGTATATAATTATGTTCTAATGTTGTTTTGCCCCATTGACTCATGAAGAATGACAATAAACTGTCTTGTAAATGTAATGCATAATTAATATGAAATTCAAATACTTTTTATAAATGAGATAAGAAATATATAGTCATCTTTTTATTCTAACCTTTGATAGGAAATTATTGTAATATAGTTTTCTAGCAAACCTCAATATGGATTGAAAGCAAAAATAAAGTGTTAACATTTATTTTATTATTGGTAACACCATTTGTTTTTTTAGATTGGTATTGTATAAGAGAAGAACAATAAGGTCAACAACATTTCACATGTTTGTAATCTAGCCTTTGTGTAAGTAATTTATACCTCATATTGGATTATACGTTAACTATTTAAAGGGTTAGTCCACCCAAAATTCAAACTTCACTCATTTTCTATTTACCATCATGTCGATTAAGTTTTGAAATTTGTCAAAGCTTGTCTCTAGCGATTAGGGCCCAGTTTACGAACTTCCTGCCACAAACTAGCTTAAAATATAGATTTATTTAATTATTTCCGGAACAATTCTTCTCGTCGAAGCGTCAATACAAGATGGACCTTGCATACGAGCAGCATGGAGACATATGGATGTTTGTCTTTTTGGAGAAAGTTTTACCCCGTTCATACTAAGCCTATCGTAACCGGATGAAAAGTCTCTGCATAATTAGCAATGTTCAACCAGCTAAAACCTCTTGAGTTCATACACGCTTGACATTACTTACTTACTTACATATCCAGCTACGCTGAAGCCTGTGGCTGTCAATTGAGCGCCAGTCCTGTATTAAAATGAATTTTTGTCTATAAGTTTAAAAAGGAACAGATTACTCTGAAACCAATTCTAACCCTTAACCAAGTAAAAGTGCTTGTTCACCCAAAATTCAAATAATAACTAATTTTTACTCACCCTAATGTTGACTATCATTCCTTCCTGTCGATTGTGAACATCTTCAAGTTAATGATTGTAGTGTGTTGTGTAGTGTTTAAAGTCTGATCGTTATGGTTCATCCAAACAACTTAAATTCAGTGGTGAACTGTGAGCTCCACAGCTTAGCTGTCACCTCAGCCATGGCCACCAAAACAAACATCAGTAACGAGAAACCTGAAGTCTAAACACAAACTCACACTGACATCAGTGTTCAGCCATTCATTTACAGAAAGCGCAGATTGGATGCGTTTCCACTTTTTAAAACTTTAATTCTGGATTCGGTCTTCTGTTATTTGTCTTTTATTTTTTATTTTTTTGTTAAAAAAAGGGAGTCCACCAATTTTTCTGCAATTTAAATCTCCCCCTCTAACCACTCTACCAAGATGATATTGGTCAGATTTCAGAAAGACTGCAGGCTAAGGTGCTTTTGTACGATGTAGAACCGAACTTTGATGGCTCAATTTGACAGATTCAGGAAGTTCTGACCAAGTCTTCAAATAGACCAGTCTCTGGTTTTATTGTTTAACATCCTGATGAAATCCAATAGGTATCATATGCCAGTATTAATGACAGTAGGCTTCACTTAACTTAAGTATTGTTTGAGTTTTCGGAGATGTAAATTATGAATGTGACTCTTAGGTTTTTTTAATTTCATTTATATTTTCCTTTTTTCTCAGGCCGTAGGCCTAGTATGGTGCGAAAGTGTTTCTCTGGTCGTATTAAAACTTAAAACTATAGGTGTAAGAACACACAATAGAGCAGTTTGTCATTCAGACAGCCCACGTGCCGAAGTCGTGCACCTGCAAATATGATTGAATCGATGTAGTCGAATCAGAATGAAAATGAAAACCTGCTTCAATGACTCCAGAATCACTCAACGGTGAAGGGAAGACAAAGTGCAGAAATGATGGAAAAGTACATGCAGATGGCTAACCCCACCATATTCCCTTCAGCCCCCCGTCTTCACCCTCCAGTGACGTAAGGGTTTTCCTCACCCTACTTGGGTTGTTTATCGGTCTGCCCTCAACTTCTGTCCTCAGGTCCAAGAGAATCAAGTTAGACTCCAAGGACAGAAAAGAAAAATATTGCACAACAGAGTTCAGCTGCGGAGAAAGAGAGAGAATGTTGCAGTGTTCAAGTGAAAATGTCATCAATGGGAGTCAGGTATCAGCTGGTTAACCTCTTTAGTGTTCAGGGGCCTCATCCCCATACACACAAAAGACTGAGTGACACAATGAAAGAAGGATGAGGTTTCACAGCAAAGGCAGAAAAACACCATATCTTTTCTCTCTCTTTTCTTTTTCTGGCTCACTCACTTTCTGGCCCTTCTCTTTGCTCTTTGAAAACTTCAAAGGCAGAAACACCTGAGCCCCTTATTTAGGCGGCACTATGTCATAGCAGGAATGTGCCACTTGTGTGGGGTCGTGTGTTTGTGTGTGCGTCTCTACTTGGGTGTTGGCAGCGAGCGAGCGAGAGAAAAGAGCATCAGCCTGCATACCGCCCAGCCTTCCAACCTGGGTGTCTTTGAACGCAGCAGCTGGATGCTGGCATATTCACCGATCACTGTTTGATCACATTGGCTTGAGTGTGTATCTGATGAAACTCTTGTGTTGACAGAGAGTCACCTGTCTTCAGCTGCAGGAAGAGACAATCTTTGCCTTTTGTCTTGTCTTTACGACTAGATGAAAATACCATTTTAGTTTCAGATAGAAGGTCATGATTTTATTAAATTCTAGTTTATTCATTTTTTAAAATTCAACCATTCTATATAAGGATAGCCTAGTCATAATCTACCAATCGATCAAATAATCAATTAAGTATGATTTATTTTTGAGAGACATCGGAAGTGTCTTTAAATCTAAGAATCTTTGTTATTTGTTCAGGCTTTTCCTTGATTTTCTGGAACTCCTGTTGTGAAGGTATATACATTATTGAATATAGTTTTGATTGTTTAAGCGATTTGTGACCCTGGTCTGGAAAAGCGCTATATAAATAAAAATTACTCACTTACTTACTTACTTACTTAAAATACCAGTAATCAATATATATTTTTGCAACAGTCGAAATAAGGCGTTTTATTTAAAACATTTCACAAAGTGGACTATTGTTGGTATATCACCTGCTGTCATGTAGAACAAAAATATATTTCATAAGTTGATTTTATAGTTTAAATAGTTTCGTATAATTTTGTATCATAATGAAGATTAACTTGGGGCTATTCAAGCTATTTATATAGTGTATTACGTTTATTTTAAACTTTATTTATCTAATCTTGTGGTTATTTTTTGTGTCACCATTATAATTTAAAAATCAGAGCTGTCCGATATTTCCCGTTCTATCAGCTACTTTTAAAACCGTAAAGATCAACACAAACATCTATTCCAGGAAGAACATACAAGTGTTGTTGGTGATAAAAGTCTTGAATTCTTGATCATGATCTACCTATTGCATCTCAAAGGATTAAATAAAGTAATGTTGATCTATAGTTGTTGTTTTCTTTTATTCGTACTAGGCATGTTTGTGTGTTGAACTTCATGATTGAGTAGAATAGCCAACATGTTTTGAAACACAATCCTCTCGCTGTCACCATACAAGGATCGCTCCGCATGCCATCACAGAGTGCAGAGAATGTGTGTAGGTGATCGTGTGTGTGTGTGTGAGGAGGTTGTGGGTAATTGTTGCTTACCCTGCTATACGTCCAGGCAGGAGGTTAACTATCAGTGCAACAAGGTTTGTTAAACAACCCAGGATGATGCATCATTATCATCATCGCCTTCATCAACATGTTGAGTATCAAACTAGAAAACATATTTTACGACAGAAGAAAAACATCCTTTTTTTTGCTATGTTTATGAGTCTTTTTCAATCAACTTATCCACTGCTCATTCAATCTGAGAGACATTGTTTACTGGGGTGATTTCCTGCACTCGAGCAATCTGTCGTTGGTGTATGCTTGAAGACCTACACTCTTGAACACCTAATTGTGTAATATCACCTTAAAGTTATCCACTTTGAATCCTCCCTTCTAGTTTAGACTGGACAAAGAAACAGTGTGGCTGTCTGTTGGCACTCTATCGCTTCTTTGCACCACCAGCTGGATCCATTATTATAGCAGGAAACACAAATATAAACAGAGTCATTGCCCAAAGACAGATTTATAATGCAGATGAACGACAAGGTGGACTCTAGGGACCGCTAACCTTTTTACAGGTTTATTTAAACCACAGTTTGGGAGGAACACATGGTAATAAAATGAACAAAAATCTACAAGTCTAATGATTATTTTCAGATTTATAGATGTGTATCTCAATATCTATGATGTAGTAATACTTTTTATCCTCCTTTGAACAAACAATATATTTCATGTTGTGTTTTTATTGTTTTTGGATGGTCTGACTGTAGGAAGTGGAGCTGCTTGGCTGTGACACCATAGAACTAGAATAAGGAGAGAAAAATAAACTACCTACAAATCCTGGTTTAACTGACATTTGCTGTTGACAAACACCCTGTACATTTGTCTTTGTTGTTTGGATGGTTGTGTATAAAATCGCTATGTTGTGTTAACAACATTGGTAATAAAACAATCTAGTTTTCTGATTCTCTTAGTAACTATTTTTATGTGCATAAGCTTACGTGACACGTGCATGTGACTTGTACTATATTTGATGATCTTTTTTGTACGTTGATGGTGGGTGTCCCGGTTAAAAAGTGCTGTAGTGTGTGCAACATATCTTTTGTCAACAGGGGTGGCCTTTCTGCCGCTTTACTGTTTTTTAATTGGTATTTACTTGTTTTTTCAAGCTGCTGCTACTGTGTGACCCTTTTCTTTTTTAGAGGTTTTCTTGGTTATCAATGAGCATGTCTTGGTTTATCAGTGAATCCTTGGCACAAAAGTTTGAACCATTGACTAAGTCATTTGTCAAAAAATGTTTGCCATTGTGCAGGATTTGTTTTATTCATGTCATTGTTTTGAAAAATTTAACTGACTTATTTGTTTGTCAAATGCACCTCAAGTTGTGTTGATTGACAGATTTTGTGTCCCTTGTTCCATTGTTATTGAGTTTTGCTGAGAAATTGAAAACAACTTTTAGAATTTTGATCATATGATAACAATTGTAACTCTCCACATTCACAATTCAGGAAAAAGTACTTTATTTTTCTGGGGAAAACAAATAAATCTTATTAAATATATATATTGGAGACCCAATTTTGAAACTATTGGCTATAGTTTCAGAATCAGTAGATATTATTGGTCCTCAATCTTCAACACAAATAGCTGATTATTTGAGGATGCAAAGTACCGCTATCTTTAATGTGTCTGATGGGTGTTTTTTTTAAGTTGAACCAGTTACTTTTTGGTTGATTTTGTTAACAAAGAGTGAATCATCTCGACCCGGGCCAGGATGACTTTCCTCCAGAGACTATTGTAAATATTTGAGAGTGACTGTTGACACGAAGATAACAATGACTAATGGACCTGCGCTCATGGACTCAAAAAGTACCGATGGATCTGTGGGAGTGATGGAGAATCAAATGGAAAAGAAGTTGGAGAGTGAGGAAGGAAAGAAGAGAGGTAGAGAAGGAATGTGCTTGACAGATTTACAGATGGGGCAGTCAAGTGATCAGGTAATGATGCAAATTACAGATTATCGGACGTGGGATGCGGCAAAGATCCCTGCTGTGGTTACTGGGAATCTAACATGGCACTCAATATAACAGAGGAAGATACGACAGGATATCGGACCAGTGTTTTCTGTTTATCCAGATCTTTAAGCGTGTCAGGGGAGGGGTTAGCGAGTCTAGGCTTGCAGGGGGAAAATTCCATTCCTATTCTGGTGTTTAGTTTAAAATTATATCAATATTGATAAAACTGTCTGTTGTGGAAATTCAGGAGGATTATCTCAACTACTCTAAGACGTGCATAAAAGAAAGTGGACTCGTGGTATCAGACAAATCCCTGGAAAATGATGCACTGTTGCTGTGATATTCATGGTGTAAGTGCAGGACGCCCATTTTCAATTCAAGAGCCGTGAACCCTGTGCCCTTTAATTACCATTAAACACTGAAAATGAGGAAGTACATTTGTCTTAAAATAGCCTTGACTACATCCATTTATATCCATGCTTGCACACAGTTATAGTCCAAAACAGCTGGAAATAATATGGGTTGGGAGCAAATTCACTAACCAGATACAAGTACCGTACCAGATACAGTACCACCACACAAAGGCTAAAGTAAAACTCAAATCCCTGAATCGAGGGTTTGTTTCTTTGTCTTTGTAGTTCAGGTTTAGTTAGAATAGTCAAGAAGATGATTAATCCACTCGAATGTGGTGCAACATTACGGGAAGCACTTCATCGCCTACTGACTTCAGTTTACTTTACACCGCAAACAAATAGCCAAGAAATGGGATAATCACCAGATTTAATCAAAAGAAATTCTCCATCTTGTCTAGGACAAAATCCAGTAGCTAGATGCGTACAAAAAACATCTTTAAACGATTATTTGGACACAAATGAAACTGTACTTCAAAGCCAGGTGTGGAAAATCGCCAAGATCAGAATCCCATGTATTCTATTTCTGTTTGTTAAAATACGAATGAGTTAAGTAGTGTAGCTAGTGATGTATAAGATTATTATAGCCTATACTATTTTTTTTTTTTAACCACATTTCTATTTGGTTAAAAGGATAATGAAAAATTAGCTGGCAGTGTTATTTGAAAAAGCAAAAACGATGATGGTAATAAAGCTAATAAAAACAGATAATAAGATAGATGATCAGATATTTATACAAATGCACACATAAACACGGTTAAATGGAGGTATAGAAAAAATAGTTCATAAATCAAAATTAAGTTTTAAATAACAATCGAGGGGAGTAAAGTATACATATACTGTATATTTTTAGGCAATCCATAATATTTGAAGTACATATGGGTGTTAAAAAAACATAACTAATATTGGTTAATTGTGACGATTTAACTGCCATTATTAGAGGATTAAAAGATCTTTTATGGACTGTGTGGAGTCAAAGTTCAGTCAGTGCCAAGTTTTTAGAAAACAACATTATATATTAAAACCTGTTTTGTCTTTCAAAGTGAAGCCGACCTGGGTGGGTCTCTGGAGATGTGTTTAGTGTCATACAGACGCAAATGTGTGTTTGTTAGCGAGCGTTTGTTTGTGTGTGGCACATGCATGTTTGTGTGTGCGCTTTTGTGCATGTATTGTGGTCAAGGTAGGAGTGTGTGAGTCATGCTGGTACAGCTGTGGTCCAGATGAAGGAGGCCACCTGCTTCAACCCTTCCCTTCGTTTTCTGCTTCCCTCCATCATTTACACGTTCACCCAGACATACAAACAACCTCCAATTAGAGGATCCTTGACTTGTCCTGTTCCTGGATTCAACACACAAACATGGAGGCAGATGCCTCTACTCTTCCACTGCAGTGCGACAAAGATCTATAAGATATTGTTTAAGCTTTCATTTATTCAAAGTTTAATGACAACTGATTGTCTACACTTGTGTAAGAGTTGTGCTCAAGTCAAAAGGACACACACACACACACACACACTTCACGTTGGAGCTGAACATGTTGACGTAGTTTGTGTCTGTCAACATTTGTTTCCGTTCCCTGGATTCACTTTTTATCCTCTGCCTCTTTGACTTATTAGAGATTTAAATCCAGGACTCCAGAGGTGATGCTTCTAAAATTGAAATCACAGAAATAAATCTCCAAACATTCCCAACTGACACTCTTGTGGTTTTTGGCTTAGTTTGGACTTTAAATGTGTGATCCAAGTCATACGAGCGCAAGAGAAAAAAGAAAACTGCTGGGATTCAGCCTGAAGCGCTTCACCTCAGGTTCAACTGAATGAAGCTGCAAAATGTTTGGAAAAAGACTCGGGCTGTAAATAATTTGTTATTCCTGCATGGATGCTAAATAACTGTGCTCCGAGCCGTTTCACCGGTGGACCCGGGCGGTTATATGATAGTTCAGCAGTCATCGGGAATGACTCAAGTCCGCGGCTTTTCTGTTTGTCTTTCATTTAGTCACAGTGGTCGAAAGTAAGACCACACTCAGAGTTTGTGTGTCTGTGTGTGCATCCATCTTTGTGTCTGCGTGCCCTGGCATCTAAGGATAAAGTTTACCATGGGCAGCCCCCGTCCAGACTGATGGAAATTTAATCCGGATCCCAATAGTCATGCTTGTTATACAACGTGTACTTCTACTTCAGCTTACAACTTTCCCGAGAATTGGTTTTTAAAGTTGAATCCACAAATCTGTCTTCCATTATCCCAACTGAACGCTTCCTTGTGAAAGTATGTACGATAAAGCCTATTTTAAATTCAAAGGAACGCTTTATTCCCAACTTATTCAGCAAGACTAAACAATTTGAGTTGCAAATTGTTGCACAACAAAACATGTTCACTGAATGTGTTCTTCCAAATAAAAGAATGATTTAGTGCAGCACGAGTGTTTGACTGTATATAATAATTTCATCTCAGCTCTTGTCGGAGTGTTAGTCGACTCAAGCTTCCAAGTTCAGCTACAATATTTAAACCTTTTTTTTTTCCATTCATTCACATTCTTTTACCGATTCCCTTAGCGAGGTTTGTGGGGTGCTGCAGTCTATCCCAGCTACTCGGGCAAGAGACGGAGAACACCTTGAACAGATCACCAGAAAGGTACATGGAGACACACAACCAATCACACCTACCTCTGTATGACTGTGGAAGAAACCGGAGTGCCTAGAGTTAACCAGAAAATAAGCAAACATTGGGTGCTTATACAAACTCCACACAAAAAAATGCAGTTTGCCTGAAGCTGGAAGCGAACCAGCAACCTTCTTTGTGCTAACCACCACATGCTATGTATTTTTTTTCTAATTGTGTATATATATTTTTTTGACTGTTAACTTAAGTGAACAACATCTTTTTTTCTGGTCACAAAATAATCAATTTTTATTTCATAATAAATATAATAAATACTATAATAAATAAGTTATTTAAAAGGCTAAAACATTTGTTTTTATTTAATCATACTTGTTGATTTGGGAAATTTGATGAATCTATTTGATAAGGTTGGAAAGATTGTGTCAGGTCAGAGCATCTGCAATGTAAAGGGCGTCATTAGTGCCATATGACATGTAAAAAAAAATCCCCCAAAAAAACAACCATTGTCTCATTTTGCCAGTTTCTGGATTTTACTTTAAAAAGTCTCTCAGTGCTTCATATGTAATGAATCAGTTTGTAGGTCACATGACACTAACAGACCCTCCAGGCGAGTCGCCGAGAAAAAGTTGCGCATAAAGAGCATCGTTAAAATAATGGCTTGAGAGCTACATGAGTCATGACTGTTCAGAATTAAACCAGTCATTCCACAAACTATGCACAGAATTCTACGTAATGCAGTTTTAACACCACATAAAATTGCTTTTTTTTTTTCTTCTCCGAAGAAAAGAAGATATCGCAACAATATCACCGTCTATCACAAGTGTCTGGTCTATAAAAGGTATTTCTGTGTTTAGCCCTGCTCTCCATTTCAGCCTCCATACATTCCTGTCAAATGAGACCTTCCATCGGGCCCAGTCAGTAATCAGGCCACTCGCTGCTCTTCTGTTCTGTAATAATATTCTAATAAGCAGTGACTGCTGCTTTGATGAAGGCTTGCTACTCCTACTTCTGATCCACTGATCTACTGAACTCACTCCTACTTGGATAATTAAATATAGTGGAAAACCAGGAAATGGACCACCAGCTCTCCCTGTCTCTGCTTTTGCTCTGTTTCACTCAAGTTTGTTCTGTTTGTCCTCTGGAGCCCTGCTTTTATGTCCCTTTCCTCATTCTTCATGGCCTTCCACGTCTTTCTTCTTTCTGCCACAGTCGTTTTACTCTCTCATCTCCTTAATTTCTGCTTTGTTTTTGTTTCACTTGTCTGATAGAAGCCTAGTGCTGAACTGTGGCTCTGATCTCACGCCTACCAGGGCAATTAGATCAAGAAAAAGAGCAGTGGGAGCGCGGACCACCAGTGGAAGAAGAGAGGGACCGACTTGTCATTTTTTTTTTTGGTTCGCTTTTATTTAAGGCAGTGATGACCTACTTCATGAAACATTTTAGAACGCCTCCCCACTTTCTGCTTTCTCAAACTTACTCTTTTACCCCCCCCCACCCCCCACCACCACTCTAACCTTTCTTGTCTTGATTGACTTGAGTGGGTAAAACGGAGCAATTTGTTCTCTCCGTGTCTAAGATTACCTGCCTGTCAATTTGGATGTGGATCAGAAAGATGATTAGTTGCCTTCACGTCATTTTCCGTTTATGTTTTCAAAATGCAGCCCAAATCAGCTTTGTTTAGTACTTTCACAAGGTTAGACCGTTTTTTTTAGCAACAGTACCAGGGATGCTAGCTTGATGAGATTGTGGTTAAGAGCTAGAAAGGCGCTCAAATGGCACATACCTCCATCAAGGAGTTAATTTTGACTTCATAATAACACAGCATGGAATCAAATCCATAAAATAAACGTATAACTATGATTCAAGAATGGTGTTGGGTTATGGCCAATTAGCTTTCTTGTCTTCCCGAGTCCTTAAAGCTCTTCTAAGTGTAACATAGTAACCTTGAAATAATACTGATTGAAAACTGTTAGAACACTTGCAACATGCAAGATTTATTAGAGCTGATTGAATTATGTTTTTTTCACCTTATCAATTGCCATTACATTTCATAGTCAATAAGTTAGTTTGCTGACCCACAAAAAACAGTGACTAGAACTTGACCTTCACGGTAGAGGTTATAATCTTATAATCCACATTTATAATTTTGTATTTTTTCAAGATCATTTCAATCAATGGTTGAGTTGAATCGATTGAATACATTTTTTTATGCCCCTTAAAAAGGTTGACACACGATAACTGCCCTCTGCAAAGTTGCTGACTTACACTAATTGGTGTAAATCCAAACGTTTTTTTAAATTTCTAGTTTCTGAAAAGGTAATTGTTACTTTGGACTTGAGTGTTGAGTATGACAGGCGTCGCTGCAGCTTCATAAGATGTAAGTCAGTACATTAAGCTTCATTCTTGTCCGTGTCTGGCTCCTGCTCAGCTCCTGTTTCTCTATTCTGTCAGCACTAATACTTTGTGGTTTGAATAAAACAAAGCAAAACATTGTGCAAATTCCATTGTGTGTGGTTTTTAAAATCTGAGGTTTCTTCTGAGGTCTCGTCTACGTGTAATTATGCACATATAAACACACTCATATTCACATGTAATAACATTGCCTTTGTGGTCCTGGGAATATATTAGTATTGGCTCTGCACTGTTGTTTGAGTTTAAAAAAAACTAAAATAGTTCTCAATTTTACTTTCTATTTTTATGACTCCGTATTAAAGCTCTTATGGTGACTTGTTGAGTTTTGTTCACTTGTCAGGATCAAGCTTTGTGGTAAAATGTTGAAGACTTTTGTATGCCAGGTCTGTGCTGACTCGTGTGGGAAATCTTTTTCATCCTGACCAGCTGCACTACCTTGCTCATTCTTTGGATGGACAGACTGTTTTTAGTTTATCTGTTTTTTTTGTGAACTTTATTTAGTCTTTACTCTCTTAGCTGGTTAGAGTTTGTTGTTATTGTTTCAAGTTTTTTTTTCTTACTAGATGTGTAGCCAAGGATTGAAATGGCCGTGTAACCGTTTGCACACAGTTGCTCTATATAACCACAGAAGGGTTCGACCTCCATTCAAACCACTCCTTAATCCCTTACAGCAAAGCCCTTCCAGTAGTTCTCAGACAAAATTCTTAAAGAGACACTTCTAATAGATACTTGATTATAGCCGATACAACAGCTAAATCCCACAGCTTCATTCCCTGTATATTTCAAACTATAAAGCCACGCTGAAAATCTTTAAATCTTTCCAAAATCCATAGTGCCTCTTTTTTTTAATTGTGGTTTTACTTACTGTTTGATTTGGTACATTGTAGTTTACCTATATTTGTACAGATTCTTTAATGCAAAGTCTCAATGAGAGTCACTGAAGTATAACTTCTTAGTCACTGTAGTTTTACTCTTTGAGACTTCATAGTATTACCACCGCGATTCGCCATATTCCTGGATTAATAACGACCAAAATAATAATGATAAAAAGGTTTTAAATATATGAATGTGACTATTTGCATGTGTATAAGACGACACCACCAATATATATAAATAATATGTAGGTGTTTAATTTCTGTGAAGGGACCTTTAAGTAATTGGCAATTAATGTATAAAGCAGGTTTTAAGGAGTATAGTAAACAAGAAGAAAAACTACTGTACCTTTACACTACTTAAAACTTGTGGTGTACCTGTTTCAGCCCTTCTGTTATCTCTGGGTCAAGGTGACCCAAAGGCCTGTAAACAAATGTGTTTGTGGTATCCCTTGTGTCGTCTCTGGGTCAAGGTGATCGACCTCCCTGGCTTCCATAAGTACATGCGCAGTATTACGTAGACAATCCCATTAGGAGATATTAGGGGATGATGTTCATGCTCTTCCTGAGTTGACTCATGCTGTAGGTGTGGGAATATAAAGTTAGGAGTGGATTCAAGATTTGCTAAATCATGTAATTAGGCCTATGACAACATAATCACATCTTTGTTTCGCTCTTTTGCTCTTGCTTGATATGATTCATATGTCGAGGTTCTGTGTCTCATTACCTCGGCCAGGTCTGGATTTTGTCAGCATTTTAATGCAGTTTACAAAAATAGCTCAGTTTTCCTGAACATATTTAGATGACATTTTCAGGAAACATTATTCTGTTACACTGTAAATGTTTTTTTTTAATGTTATTGCCGCGATTTTATCTGTAACGGTCCCAAAGAAAGAACCTTATTTTTTGTGCCGTAAGCAATAAATGGATCATGGAGTCCTTGGCAGAGGTATGATTTGTCTTAGTGATTTTCTAGCAACTTAATGTTGTTTTTTTTGCTTTAAAAAAAAAAAAACGAACACGCCTTTTTTCCTTTGCCTAAATGTTTTTCAAACCTCTGCCTACAGTATAAAAGTCATAGTTCTTTGGGCAAGGGTCCCAGGAGTCAATAAGGTCACATGTTTTGTTGCTCCAAAGTTGCCAAGTACAATTCACTTGTAACCGGTTATTATTTTTAAAGCTTTGTTTACTTTGCAGAGTCACTAAAACACATCACCGTACTGGGCCAAAAAACAAGCTCTTTATTAGCCTGAAGATTGTTGGGTGGTCAGAGTTGAAAGCACATTTTGTGTGCATGTTTGTGTACGTGCATGTGTGCAACAGTAAAAGAGATAAAACACTGGGGCAGCATTTATACATAAATGACTTTGCTTGCATGTTTGTGGGCATCTTGAGCGAGTGTGTGTGCGTACACGTCCAAGCAGCTGCTGTGGCTTTCACCTCTTAAAATATTTGTGGGGATGGGATTAGTGCGTTACTTGTTGGTTTTACAGAGTCGGCAAAAGTAAATTAGACAGGTGTTTATTACACTTCAGTTTTTTTTGTATGGACAGGTGAAGCACAGGTGTACAAGTACATTAAAACACAGCCATAAAAAATGTATTTTTTTAAATATACACTTAAACCGTCAGGAATGTCCCTAATATTTTATAGTAACATATTTTTTAACGTTCTGATGGGGCTCTACGAAGCTTTTCTGAGTCTGAGATAATCAAATACAGTCATGGAAAAAAAGATAAGACCACCCTTGTTTTCTTTAAACAACGGTTATGCAATCAAGAACTAACTAAGAACGTGTATCATGTGACCAACAGTAAGAAAAGAAAACGTGGAATGCCTAAAAGCAATGTCTAGATATAAGCTCTTAATTTATTATTTGTGTGCTATTATTTACATCATTATATTTGTATAAAGAAATACACCTTTAGTTGTGCCGGACCTTAAAATCAACCCAACAATTTAACAAAAGAAAGTCAATTATTTATTCCATGACAGAAAAAGGATTGCGTATCTTAGCAATTTTCAAACCAATTTTCTGACAAGTATCTTATTTATCTGAAAAAAATAATAAATATCAATAAACCTACATTAAATTTAGAACAATGGGAATGACAACAAATGGAACAAAGATGTCTTCAAAAACGATAGATATACCCATCTTCGTCTCTTAGAGGATGAAGAGCCATATCCAAAACATCTGGAACAAGGTTCCAAAATCCAAGAAAAAAAGAATCTTCAAATTGCATGGATAGCACGGTTAGAAGTATGGGGGAGATGAACTCTGAAGTCTAATCTAATGTCTTATCTCGCTTCTTATCAACCATCACCGTTTTTGAACCAATATATTCCGCCTTAAAATTAATTCTTGTCATTTGTGGAATGATAATAAAAATTCCTTCAACCAAGTAGCTATATATACTGTTATGTATGAAGTATATCATGTTTATGATTGAATTAAACACATTTCAAGTGAGTTGTGGCTCCTTCATGACATGGGTGGGAACTATGGCCTTAAAATAAAAATGTTCTTTCAAACTAAAGTGTACTAAAAATTTGTTTGATAGAATTTTATTGGTTTTGTCAATCCTGCAGAGATGTTTTGATTGAATTTTATCTTTCAATACTTTGCCTGCTGGAGGTTTTCAAAGTAACCAATGATATATCTAACTTTGTTTGCTGCAAAACAGTCTGTTGTAAGCTAATCGTTACTGATCAGTATATTTTCAATGGAATCGTTCTGTTTTTTTGGTTTGAAATAATGTTGCATCCTTTTAAAATGAGCGGACAAATCTGGCCCCCAAGCTTTGAGGTTTGTTGATTGAGATGTATTGAAATGGTGGATTTCAAAAGGTATTCCACATGTACTGAATATAAAATTGCCCACAATAGGTATAAGGCTGCATATTTAGGTCTTATTTTCCCTAAAGTTCTATACTGCTGCTTCCCATATCCTTCACTTCACCACTCTGATCATTCTCTATAAAATCCTGACGTTTGTTTGGCTCGCTCCGGTTGTTTGAAACGGTATTAGTTTCAAAGTTTATCTTACGTTGGCGCTGACACAAGTCCTGAAACGATTGGGAAGAGCCAGGAACTGTTTGTGGACTTCAAAAGAGATGTAAGGAAGATGTTCAGAAGAAAAGGGATGAGCTGTCTTTCGAAAAATGAACATGCATGTTGATGAACATATTTTAGAAATTGCATCATTACATTGTATAGATACAATCATTATTTGAGAAAACTATAATGCATACAAGCTTGAGTTGTAATTGGGAAAAACAAGAGCAGATTTCGTTTTTTTTTTTTTTTTAACCTTTGACTGGTTACAAGAGAAGCAGAGATGGTGTGTGTAAAATGACAAACACAAGCTGACTTGTCAAGTGTGAAGCAAAGTACATAAATGAGCCCAGAGCCTTGGACCAACCTGCTCATGAAAGGCACAAGGGGAATTATCGTGGCCTGGTGAACACACATCCAGACACCCAAACGCACACTTGCACAAAGAGACAAACACAGGTCTAATGAGTCACATGTGTGTGTGGTTGCGTGATACAGCAAGACAACAATTAATGTCGAGTGGAAGCAGGACATGTTGACCTACTAAACAAAGAAAAGCAAGAGGCAAAATGGAGGGAGATAAAACCGTGACAGAGATAGAAGTGATAAAATAACTTCATGTGAAGATTAAAAATATCATTAATGTAGCGCGTAAAGCTCTCATAGTTGCATACTTTTTTTATTTTGCTGTTAGCTCATACAAACTTTACTATAACTCTCTAAAACTGGTGACCACAACTGAGCTCGATACAAACATTACTATGAATGTGTTCTTCCATCCCTTTTTTTTCTTAATGGGGTCACATTGGGTTGAAGTTTATCCCAGCAACAAAAGCCTGGAACAGATATTATTTCTTTTAACTTTTTCAAATGAACATTTATTTGGTGCTTTTGCATTTTTTGGGATGTTTTCTTTCAATAAAAATCAAATTCAAATACAAGCATTAGACTCTGCAAAGAGGTGTTTCGTAAACCAAACCACTCACTCATCAGATTTTATTGACGGTAAACTCAACTAAATCCTTTTTTGATTTAACAATGATCCGATAAAATGTACTCTAAACCTCCTCACTTCTCTCTGCTGGTTTTGTTTGTATAGATATAAAGTGTACCAAACAATAAGTGTGTGAGGGAACTGTGTAAGTGCCATGAAAAAGGCTGAGACCTTCATCTTTTCTATCTGATGCGTGTCATGCAAGAGAGAGCACATCCTAACAGCCACCATATGGAGATTGTTACCATGAAGAGGTTGTAGAAGTGGCTATTTAGTGAATACAGCTTTCACAGTTTGTGCCATAGAAAATTGGATGCACGGACACATTTAACACACATGGTCGTAGACGTGCTCGCATACGCACGAACACACAGCCAGGGTCGTGTTGGACATGGAAAGAGCAACCATAAAGTTTCATACACGACTAAACAACAGCAACCTCAAGCTTGAAACACTTAAAAGTCCTGAGCGGCTCCAGATGCCACCGGTATCTGTTCGCTGTGTTCTATTGGATTTTGGAGTCTGACCTCGGGGGATTCTTGCTCATCTTGACCACCGCAGTCAGTTTAAACTTCTGCTTGAAGTCACGGATGAGTGAATGGAAGTCGTGGAGATTATAAATTCACCATTAGATGTAGTTTTGTTGTCATGTCACGGCTCAAGCAACTCAAGGTGACGACAGCCAGTGTTGAACGTGAGAAAAAAGACAAGGAACCACTAATAGTGGCCTTTTTTAAATGTTTAAATGCAGATGATTGAATCTAAGTTTATGCCATCTTAATTTCAATAAGTACTAATACCGATACCTTCACTGAATTACACTTTTTTTCGATTAAAAATCCTAAATTTGAAAATTGACATTACACATAATGCATATATCAAGTTTAATTTTCAGGTTTGGTAAATTTGCCCTCGAAGCCAGTAACAAATAATTTCTAGTTCAGAAGACGCATGACACACTGTTTTGATATTCACTGCCTATTTTCACTTATTAGTTTGATCACGCATGGGCACCGCAACTTGGCACCGAAAGATAAGATAAGATAAGGTAAAACTTTATTGTTTTTTTTCCAATAGCCAATACATACAGCAATTAAAAAAAAAAATCAAAATAAAATAAGAAGAACAAGAACATAAAGAGAAAGAACAAGATGACACAATCTAAGTCTAAAGATAAAGACAAAGAACATAAAGATAGATAGATAGAAGACGAAGGATACTCGGTACTAGTAAAACATTTCAATCAGTGCATCTAAATAACTTAAGTGTAATAACCATGCAAACGTATGCAAACATAATCATGTATATAAATCTCCGTTCCTCTGGTAACCTGTACAGCAAAAAGTCCTTTGTTGATTTTGAATGATGCCACTTTCACTTTGTACATCGTAACCTCTGTGTTCACTCTGATTCCATTTGTTGTGAGCTTTTTAATTAGGTGTGGGTTTTATGGCTCAGTCAACAGTTTTTGATACCAGTACAGATACAGATGGCTTCGCATTGACCAGTTCCCGATACCAATTTCTTAAAGAGGAATACTGACTGAGAAAATGGAATTACAAATGGTACAAATCTTGAATTGGATTGGAGTGGAAATGTACCAAAGCAGAAAAAATGTTTTCTCACTGAAAAAATGATTTAAAGTGCAAAAGAACACTTATCATCAAGTAATAAATTAATCTAATGTTCACTGCCTTTTCAATCAACACTTTTCTCATCAGAAAAATCCAGAAATAATCAAGTTTTGTTCACTCATGGGTCCCGAAAAAACACCGCCCTGTGGAGTATGTTTTATTTATTTGAAAAGTAATTAAAAGTGAAGATTGATTGTGAATATTATTTGCATCAGTCACACCCTACTCAAGCATGATCAAAAATGTCTGTTACTTAAAATACTGTCCAAAGACTGAAATTGTTTGTTGTTTAAGTCTAAACATGATCCAGTCTAATGTTTCTTCATCACATGACAGAATAAATAAAAACCCCTCTTGATCTGCAAATGACTTGCATTGGCTAATTTCATTAATGTACAATAAAGCCAGGGAAAAAGGTTAGTTATCTGGGTTGTAACATGTACAGCCACCCAATAAATTAACCTTTATTTGATCCCATGTCGGCCCTAATGCTCAGCATCTTGCCTCGCTGTCAAACAACCAGTGATCAAGGACTAATGGAGGCTTTCTGCTGCCATGGCTGCTTTCAGAGACCCCGGGTTTAAGACTTAATCACACTAGAGGAGTGGAAGGACGGCAGGCCAACAAAAATAACAAATATATTTTCCTTTGGACTTGAGGCATATTTCTCTTGAGATTAGGGGGTGGAGGAGTAGAAGTGAGGAGAGCAGAGAAGCCGAAAGGTAAAGCAGAAAAAGAGTGAGGAAAGGGAAATGTTCCAGCAGGTACCACCGACAAAGCCACAGTACCTGTTCTGGCTCAGAATCAAGAAGGTCTGATGAGGTTCATCGACTCATTACACAAATATAAAAATGGTTTAAAACCACAGCTCTTGTGAATAGTTAAAAAGTCTTTATTTGTTTTTCTCTATACCGTTTCAGAGGATGTCTGCGGAAGATGTGATTAAATCTATTTTGTCAATTTTATTAGATTTTCCTCTTTTTTTTTTCCTTTCAGCCTTCCCCTCCCTCTCGTCACCACGAGTCCACAAACAGAGGCCTCGACTCAGTTGAGGCCAAAGCAAATGTTTGAGCCACCTGTTGTAGAGAACCTGACGCCCCCAGGAGACTTGAAGATGGAGCTGCACTCCAGGTACAGGTCGCCTTTGACCAGAACAGAGAACTATATTTAAACCGACATAAAAAGCTGTATACGAGTCGAACGCATTTTACACCCAAAGTTGATCTCAGAGGGGATGGAATTAACACGTTTTACACGTTTTCTTTCATTTGTATGTTCAAAAGACCATAAAGATGAAATAATAATATTTTGCACGAAACCAATTCCCCCTACTGGGGGCAACACAAGTGACTATTATAACCAAATAAATGATAATAAATCCAAATGTACTAGAATAATAATTTCCAGCCATCGCAAATAGTCCTCTCTAATATCCTCTTCCACCACATCCGTGAACCTAGTAATTTCTGTCTTATTTTGAACAGAATTACCAACATTTCCTGCAACATGTACTTATTTATTGAGCTTTATTAGCAACTCAACATGAGCGCCTCTGGAAATCTGTGTTATGCCAAGTCCCCAGTCCCTAGAAATAATCTATAATTATTCCTTTTTTAAAAGGCAACAAGACATAAGTATTATTGTGTCCACCTGTGATTAGTCAACAAATGAATAGCTAGTTTAGCAAGTCTATGGGAAAAAATTCATCATGAACAGTCAAAGCAGGAATCTGACTTTAAATTATTAAACATTATAATCTTGATGTGATTAACCTTTTCACCTACCACATCACTCTCGTGAGTTTGGGAGATGAAAATAAAAGGCTTGAAGTTTATTTTTATTTACTTTCCATGACGCAACACACTTCCATTTCAAATGGAATTTAATAGGAAATATCTATAATGTGTGGTCATTATACATTGGCTGTGCATGCAAAGGGTTAATACTACTATTAAGACCACTGTGATGTTAACAGTATTTAAGGTTTTTGATTCTATCAGTCTTCTGTCAAAATGAGTCCAACATATTAATCAAATTAGGGGGAATTTTAAATGAATGATTTCTGAAGTTCCATTTGGGTTCAAGAATCGTCATTCTGCTGAATTTGGAACTTTTGCAAGAAAACAAACAAACAGAACAAGTCAGCAAAATGAATTAACTTTCATGAAAAAATCTGTTGATTCACAATTGTTTCGAAGTCGCTACATGTTACCGTTATACTGTAGTATTGACAACTCTTGAATCATGGGTGTTATTTTGCTGATTTGATTGAGTAATAGATCTTTAATTAGTAATATGTAGTAGTTCTTTTTCAAACGGCTGTGATTTAAAATAAAATAATAGGCCGATGTGAAGAATATGTGAGTAAAAAAAAGGACGATTTAACAAAATGATGAACGGGGCAGAAAGCAAAATTCTTGCCACCTCCTGTGTTACAGGAACTCTTACGGTCTGCTTCCAATAACTTCACCTGTGCCTCTGCCCCCGACCATCTTTGCTTTGGCAAACATGCTCTCAAGTTCCACCTTTTTCTTTACCATACAATAGCAAAAAAACCTCTTGATCTAAAGCTGTCACCTCCTCTTCCTCAACAGCAGCCACCTCACTCTCCCTCCTTCATGTACCAGCCTTCAGTGCCAATTTTCCCCCCTCATCATTTAAAAAAAATAATATTTATGCCCCAATCTACTTGGCTGCTGTATATCCTCAGGGGACTGCGGTTCTTTCAGTTTGCACCTCACGCTCTCAAAAAAAAAAAAGCCACAGGTTCAACAGGCCCGCTCTCTATATCTCCATCGCTGTCTCTCCGACTCCGCCGCTCCGCAGGATGTAAAATATTCACAGCTGCTGCTGCGGTCGAATCTCTCAGCCGCAAGACTCTCTGAGCAAACAGAGGAGCTGTGAACATGCGAAGCCAATGGTGTACGTTTCATTTGAGATACGACACAGGTCCGATAGATCCTGATGTAGTCAAAACAGAAACCGCATACTGGGCCTCGCCGCATGCCTCGACAAACCAAACATAGCCAAGCACGACTCTCAAATGTGACATTGACAAACAAACAGCTTCAAGAAACCTACAAACATGGGGAGAAACAGGAGAAGCGATGTGTGGACTCGAGCGACTCTCCTCCAGGTTGATAGACAGTGTTTCACATCTGTGTTGAATAAATGTCCTGCTTTTAAAGTTTGGCCTTGTTGTGCCTTACAGTTACAGAGAAAACCACATTAAGTCACGTTAAACTTGCAATAAAACCTCATCCAACTATTCCAACGGGTCCACATGATGAACACGCAGGTCTGGTTTTAGCTCCTTTAATGAGCTGATACACCCACGTGTCCAGAGAAAAGGTTAGAGTGTAACACACTCTCTTACCATCCTATTTGGTTGTTTAAAGTTGTGGTAAACCTGTCTCGACTTGAAAAAGACCAGAGAAAAGTGGCTTCCAAATGCATAAATGTAAATAAAATCAGACTCCAAAGTGACTTATCAAGTACATTATGTCATGTATTCTGTGACGCAGTGTACCAGCCATTGGCAGCCTTTAGGGTTTAAGTGATAATGTTATCTGGAGCTGGGGGTTGAACCCACAACCAGGCGGGCAATACTAGCTTGGCCGTGTCGGGGGGTCGTTCATTTTGAGAAAGGTGATCCACAAGCGTGCAGAACAGGCTCCCTGGGTTTTGGGAAGCTATTTCATGGTGTGACTGAGGTTTTCTTGTATTTGTTTTTAAAAGTTGATAGAATGATGGAAATTAGTGCTTTCTTTCTGAGACAGGTATGGAAAAGTTGTACTAGATTAATATTTTGGGTAGTTTGGTTGTTCCAAACCATTCCACCTTGAGGCAACCCTTTGTTCTCTATATTAATGTGTGTGATTTGTATGTCCCCATGTCCATCCCTTCACTATATCATCCCAGATTACTAATTATGACTTATTTAATTTATGTATCATTCTTCTCTTTATTGTTTTATTTATCACATGATTAAATTGGCATTCATTCATTTTTATCTGTAAATTTGACAAATTCCAGGTATATAAAAACTATATAGATTACTGTATGTTTGCGATTGGTTTTTATGTTGTTTGAGAATTTTTCTTTAAATTATGACAACAATTGATATACACTCATCAATTATTATTATTGTCGGAATATATTTAATATCATTTATCATACAGCAATACTGACTGATTGGGATCCGGCAGTAGTTTTTAACTGAAACAGTGTAGTTGCCCTTTAGATAAATGTGGAATTAGAGACTTTTTCCGCATGTTCTGGTTTATTTAAGTGTTGATCTTCTTGGCAAACCCACCATTTTGTTTGTGTGAGATATTTCCACAATCATCTGAATCTGTTGTTAAAGACCACCAGTTGTTTCATAGCAGAGTCAGCAAGATCTAGATATTCACCATGTCTATGTAATGTTTGGACTAAAATTAGTCCCGTTAAAAAAAAAAAAAAAGAATTCTTGGCTCAGTAATGCCAGCTTGTGAATTTTATGGGGGTGAGTGAAGGAGGAGGGGGGATCAGTGTCTCGAACACATTTCAAAGTAATTGTACTTGATATGTCGTTTACAGAACACCCAAGTAATCATATAAACAAAGGGTAGATGCCCCGGGAGGATGAAAGGAACTTCCAATCTGCCTCTGATGTGCTGCGCTTACTCACGTTTTCACGCTGAACATTCAGGAATCCTAAATACATTTTTAGTCATAAACACAGTTTGCGGGGGAACAGACTCCAGTTGCCTTTATCATACTCAGAAATTAACCTACAGACACATGGAGAAATGGGACCAGATGGCATGGAGTTGAAGGTGATTGAACTAAAAGAAAATCTCACTGCAAAAAAAAAAGAAAGAAACGCTGATAGAAAAGTCACCGCGCCCACATGGCAAACGATAAAGAAGGGGGGTGGGGGGGCCGAATAAGAAAACATGACATCATAGTTAATTAGAATCAGGTGATAAACAAGCGAGTGATATTTACATTATACCATATGCCCTGGTTCATGTGCTTTTCTGTCTCGAGGGGTGCAACAACAGGTTTCAGACAAGTCAGGTCAAGGACGAGGCTTTTACCAGCTGCTGGACCACACTGATGCACACGCCTGTTCCCCCCCCCTCTCTCACTGCGAGTGTCTGTATCTGTGTTTCTCAAGCCTGTTGTGCCTTGCTTAACATCACATTAAAAACAATAGTCGTCTGCCAAACGTTTGCCATTGTAGTCGAAATTAAAACCCTCAGACTCATCAACAAGGCCGTCTGCTGGACTCGCCTCAAAATCATAATTCCTAACAGACTCGTCTATCAGTCCAATCATAGCTACGAGGCTTGTTTACCCCGATTTCAAATGATTTTAAAGCTGCCAGATCATTCGAAAATCGCAGGGAAGAACTTTGAGTTTCTGCTATCTTTGCTGTATTTATCAAGTTTCCAGTGCTCATCTAACATCTGTTCTTTTTGGCTGGAAAATCTGTCGAAGTCTGGGAAAGCTCTGCTGCGCGCTAACAAATCTTATCTGAGGTAGAATTACTCGCCGCAATATTGACACTTAACGTTTAAGATGGATGATCGATGAGAAGTAGGTTCTCTCTGTCTGTGTTTACTGTCATGTTATGATCTTAATGTCACAGTATATGGTGGTCCTTCCTTTATGATGAAGGTTACGTTCTGAAAACCCACCACATAGATTTAACGAAATCCTTAAAGTACCAACAATTTAATCCTTCCCTTTTTAAATTAAACATTTATTCAACAATTTATTTGAACCTTGAAACTCAACATTGAATATGAAGTGCCCTGCCTCTCAACAACCCGCTCGGTAACAGTGACCTGAACAGCTCTCATAATGCTTTGCCACCTAGCCAACCAATCACAGATGTTGATCACCTTTGGCATAATGGCATATATTAAGTATTTAAATACAGTATTGTAGCTACTAGTCAGCCTTCATTAAATAGAGCAGTTAAGTTGAGACATCATGGAAGCTCACGGTTCAGTTGGCTCCATAAGTGAGTTGTGTTGAAGTTTATTTGTAGTTTAAATAAATAATCTGTTTGTTACAGTATGCATGAAGACAAGAAGCTTTGATCTACAATATTATTAAGTATGTATGGATATTTTAGAAAGTGCTCATTAACTTTCATGTGCTATTATTTTAAAGACCAGTTGTGGTTATAAGAATAGGGAGGTTATTCTATTTTAAATTGTTCATATGTCTTTCAAAAATTCTGACCCTTAATGAAGGTTTTGAAGGTTCTACCAATCACTTGAGTTGCATCAGTGCACTGCTGCTAAAAAGATGACATAAAGGGCATAAAACACAAAGGTCGACCTTATGAAAATGCTCACTAAAATTAATGAATTTCATGTGACTATGGTGACAAATTATATTGTTTGTGTTGACTCCGCAGTATTCTTAACTGGATTTATGAATGTGAAACAACAATCCCTGGAGACGAAGTGAGGCATTAGACCAAAAGGGCATCTCATTTTATAGTTTGTATCGCCTGTTGTAATGAAGTGACGCAGCTGAGACACAAGCTTGTGGGATGGTCGTAATGTTTATTTTGTGTAGTAAAGCCAGTTGCAAAATTCATTAACCAATTGTACTGAAGCGCCTCCTCATATTTGAGGATGATGATGAGTTGGTATCACTTGAGTATACAGCCACTATTTTCAGTGATTTGGTTCACAAATACAAGAATGAATATTGTCCATGTACATGGACGAGACTTTTATTGTGGAGTTCTCAGAAGTCAAATAACTGAAAGTCACTCAAGCAGGTTTTAAGACAAATATATATTTTATATTTATTCAGGCTTAAATGATTATTCAAATAGAGAAGCATAAATGGTAGAAAAATGACAACACATGTCCACTTGCCTTTTTTTTCTCCTCAAAATTACACAAAAATAAATAAATTTGGAGAAGGATTAGGATAGTCTTGCTTACAGTTGTTTCTTTTCTTCTTTCTTGATGCTCTTCTCTTTAACTTAATCTCCTCATGAACCTCGAAATGTGAGCTGATAACCATAATTTGGCACGAGACTTTCATATTTCCTAACGTGCCGATGCTCTTTCATAATTTAAGACAGAAAATAATATATACATTGAATAACAATATATCTTATTTATTTCTTAAAAAATAGACTTGTCTTTATCCAACAGTCCAAAAAATATCTCCTTTTTTGTTCCTCGTCAGTGCATCTCTGGTCCAATTTTTGAATCCGTCCAATTCTTCCGTCACTGTTCTCGCTCCAGGGTCCATCACTCTGTGGTCAGTAGAGCTGTACGTGGTTGATATGTCAGATCATCTGGGTTGAACCCCTATGGGCAGGAAGTGAGTGGAAGTGTTTTTCCTTCTTGTCTTCTTCCCTCTCATCGGCTTTCCGTTAGCATTGAGTCCCACAAACATGTGCTTCTTCTTGTTGCGCCACTCGGCCGAAGCATATGTGTTGTACTTGTTCTCCTCGATGCGTTCAATTAGACGACAGTCTGGACCAAAGTCCCTCTGCGGGGGGAAAACAACAACAGTCATTATGGTGACACGGAGATAAAAGTGGTTAGTTTCATATTCTGTCATGAATAATTTTGTGTCCGCTGTAAAGTTGACTTTTGCCTTAGTTTTATTCATATTTCAACCATTTTACTGCTTCACAAATTTGATTCAGAACCACAAGTCTACTCTGTTCATAGAAGGGATTTAATACATGACATGATGGCTCAGCAGGTTCATCCAAGGTCTAGTATTGAATCAAAATCAAAACGTTATGCATTAAAAAGTGCATTGAAACACTTAAAATGGCAGCGTATTTTTAATGATTTATCACCAACTAAACCTTCCTATTTCCTTTTACTGACGCTTTAATTTGAACATTTTTAACACAGTTTCTAAAAAAACCTGTGAGCTGATCTACAAATGCACTATTGAACCTTCAATTATTGTAAACACTTTGGTTCAAGAAGTCCACCTTTAAAAGCCATCTTTCTCTTCAGATATTGCTGTTAGGCAAACCAAAGTGATTACCTTGAACATATGATCTTTTGCAGCCGATCTAATTTCAACATCTCGGTGATTGGAATGCTTTAAAAGTGGTGACGAGGCAGATTTCAAGTCAAGATCTTCCTTGCCACCATGTGACATCATAAAAGTTAAAAGAGATGTTGTGAGTGTGTCACAGCCGGAGAGGTTAACGTGACACCGAATCGTAAAGTTTCAGACCATTTTTTTTCTAGCAAAAAAACACCACGACACTTTTTTTTACGGTTCATTACATGCATGACCAACCACTGGTACAGACTTGAAAATGCTTGCAGGGCTTGTGTGTTGAAAATGCAATAACAATCTCGTAAAAGTATTGAAATGATCTGGAAGCTGATAATGTCTCTATTCTGTTTTGTTATTTGATTTGTAGTTTCGTGGCCCTCGAGTTGTTCATGTGTGGTCCATCCTTTATTCTCCAGAAATCAATGGAACGATACCAGAACAGCAATCATAACTATCTCACATGTAATAATCTGACACAATGATTTCATTTGATCACCACTGGATAAAGAAGCTACTGTGTAAACCCATCAAGTGTAACCGGACGCCGGCTCTTGGGCTCTGTGTTACTGTGGCTAGTGTTGCAGCGAGCATAAGACGTCATGGGAATTCAGTTTCAGGCCATGCAACAGAATGCCTCTCTTTCTTCCTACAGTGTGTCATTTCATCTGTGGTGTGGCTCCAGAGAGACACGTTGAAAGTTCGGTCTTTCAAAGCAAGGAAAGCAGAAAAAAGGAGTGCTAGAATGAGTCGGAGAAAAGGAGGGAGCGAGAAATTGGATGAAACAACGGGTTTCTCCCTCGGGGGGCTGAAGTGGAGTTGACAAACTCAAGGATTGTATGTCCTGTTGTGTGCTGGGGAGACATCGCTTTTATTGAACTTGTAATTCCCGAATTCTGTCCCGACGTGTGGATGTTAGCGAAGCAGGTGTTGGAGGTGATCATGTGCTTACCGCTCCATACAGCTCCCCCTTTTTGCTGATGGCCAGGTAATGATTACTGCTGAGGCCCCTGATGGCCACAACTCCCACATCCACGGACTTGATCTCCAGGACACCTGTGGAAAAAAGACGAAACGTACGTCAGGCAACATCGTTCTGGGTCAGTTTCAAGCTGTCCAGGGTGAGGTGAATGAACAAAGGTGCACCAAACCGTGTTTGGTGAAGTGTATATAGGAAAATAAAATCATAGAATAAATGCAATGCAAATGGGAAAGTAGGTTCATCAAACATGTAGATATGTTTTGGCCACGGTACAGATTTCACAAAGTGCTCTCCAAACCCTTCCTGCGTCTATTTTCATAACCACTTAATTCCCAGAACTATTAGTGACCCATCAAGACTTGTTTTTAAAACAAATCTGAAACCACCTCCACTTATCAGTCAGCACGAATCACCCGGAGTCAAGGAACACATTTGGTATTCACGTGCATAAGGCATCCTTTCAGTGTCACGTTATGTCTTTAGACTTAGGAGTTACAAAGAGGCAAAGCTAGAGATGTGATTTTTAAAATGGAAAAGTGACTTAAAGGCTCAATTAATATGCCAAAAGTTGCATCTCGAAGTTCCCTAGGTGTCTATTCAGCGCTCTTGGCAGGGATTTATAATTTCCAAAATTTGGGAACGGAAATCATCTCGGTTTCTTCTTCACAAGCGAGCCCCAGTGTCACCCCCTCCTCTGACTCTGTCCCTGCCCTCGAATGCAAGAGTCAAACCTCAGATCAGCCTCTTGCCCCGTGCTCATTTGCTGGTTAGCGCTCGGGCTGCGTGCCCTGGGACCGAGGTGTAAGCCAGGAAAAAACATTTCTCCGCTCCGTGTTTGTTTTTCTGACCAGGGGAGCTCAAGCAGGTACACGGACACGGTGTAAAGGTTCTTTTTGGCTGCCAGTCTGGCAAGAGGTCAAGGTGTTCGTATCGGTTTTCAAGCATGAACCAATTATTGGTTTAAGCTGTGGTCGAAGGGCTTGTCTTCTCTCATCTTTAGTTGGTTACACCAAACCATAAAACTATCAAGTCATTAAAAGGATTAACTTGACAAGCCAATATATATTTTTGGTGCAACCAAAATGTATTTCCCCCTTTTCTCTTAACTGTTTCAACTTGATAATAAAAGGAATTGGCCTCTGATTCTGATAAATCTGTCACTCTGCATTAATCAAACCGGAGGTCCTTAGTGCAACTACAATTTTTATGTTATTCACATCAAACTTATTGTTCTTTGCGTCCGCTTCCTCCAACACAGGTATACCATTGGTCGACTAGTAAAAGGCTGTTAAACATTTAAACCCCAGGATTTCTTTGTAGCTCCTGCGGCACCACAGGAGCTTGTTATGTACTCACCGGCGCGAGGATAAAAGCCGTCCCTGTTCCACAACAATACGCTAATCTATCAGTTTCAAAACGCGCCGTCTTCCTTTACTACAGCCGACGTTTCAGTTCGGTGATCCATCAAAATAATATCCGTCTGAACACCAGTCCACCTGTTCAAACGGTTTCCCCAAACTACTGTTTGATGTGGTTTGTCGAAAACCAAAGCACAGGGCTCTTTATGGCCCCTTTACAAGTTACCAGAAGCAGCCTGTCTGCCTCGCTGTTTAAAGACTAACAAAAGGTTAAGATCGCAGCACCACAAATAAAAGCACTCGTATGTGAAGGGAAGAACCCGAGTTAATGCCTTTCATATCACGTCAAATGGGTTTAATAAGTCGATTATTAATTAGTTGTTTTGACTGCGCTTAAATTTAAGATTATTCTTGTTATTCTTTATTCTGATTTTTGAAGAAACTTGAATTTGAAAAAAAAAAAGTCCATAGTCATCAAATCTATGAAGAGAAACAAACTTTTTACAATAAAGTTTAACACGTATGGATATTTTTTGTGTTTTTGCACTAGTTTTGACAATTAAGATACCAATGATAAGTAAAGAAGAAATGGATTTGTTCTGCTTACCTGTTTTTTAGATTCATTTAAGGAATCAAAATACTGTCCTCGTTATCTGAATCTGCAAACAACGTCCTCTTATCTTATAATTTTATAATAAAATGTTAATTTAATACAAGTAATTTGCCTTTGTCACATGATCAATATCATACGGAGTAGATTGGGAAGTCCTGTCATTGTTTCTTTTGTAGTATTCTTGCAACTCAACCTTTAGAACTGTGGAATTTTGTGTTTCCTTAATAACTTCCATGGGAATTTTATGTCTTCCCACTGAAACAAAGTCAACGGGTTTGTAGCTACATCTAAAAGTTAAGGGCGGTTGTGAAAATGTCACAATAGTTTATTTTTCCACGACATTCCAATGTGTTTCAGCATTACACCGTGGTCGTTCACATTTTGACCTGAACACAGTGACCAGCTGTGAGTGTCGCCCGTCTGAAATATGGCTTCTTGTCGACCCAAGCAAAGGGAAAAAAAAAGCTTCCATGCTGATTCTTTGCTCAGTGGATTCATCATTGAGACAATCTGATACTATCTTCTTGGCTTCTTTAAGGAAAAGTCACATCGTGATCGGTGTGTTTTCGTCTTCATGTTGACAGAAATCTCCTTCTTTTGCAACAATGAGGTCTGTGATTGTCATGTTTGTCCCTCTGTTGACAAAGTTACTCAACATTTTTGTCAATTTCAATGGAATTTTTAGGAAATGGTAACAATGGGACCATGAAAGATGATGAGACTTTAGCTAGCAAGCAGTTGACATCGAAACAAGTTCAAATCATTCGACAGAGTTTCCGACAGTTTTGGATTGTAAAATATTTTTTCTTTATTTTAAGGCAGTTGGTTGATCATGTTATATGAGGTGTTATATGATTTGATGATTCTATAATGTGCTGGCAATCTTGTGTGTAATCTGTTTTCTATGATGGACTACGCTTTCTCTCTGTGTGCTATTGTGTGTTGTTTTAACAACTGTGATTGATTGTTGTGGACATACATGGCCGCAATGTCACCCTTTTAGCCACATCATGAATTTTAAGTTTCTCAACATCATAAATAACTGTTTCAGATTTTCACCATGGCCAACATTATTTCACAGACAAGGAAATCTAAAAGTGTTTTTCTCTGTGATTTCTTTTTTTTTATTATAATTTTTTATCAAAATTCCCAGCGGTAACTGTCTCCACAGTTCGCCTTTTGTTGAAGTTTTCTGGCATTTCTCATGTTTTTATTATTAGCAGATTTGTTTTATTTGTGATTCCTGACTTGAATTATTATCTGATTTTCGCTTCATAATGCTTTTATTTCCTACTCAGACGGGAAATCTCACCACTGTCTGTCCCGTCGGACAAGAATAGCCGTGTGTATATTGTTGCTGTGGCAGGACACCCTGGGATTATTTCAGAATCAAAAGAAAACCGTTAACTCTTCATTTAAACACCAAGCTATAGTGTCAGGATTCGTGTCCAACTTGCGTAACCTGAGACCACTTTACAAAGGCACGGCGAAGCCGCAACAAGTCGTATGACATATGCTTCACATCAGCTGGAAGGAAACCAAGAGTTGACGGCGCTGATGTAGAGGAGGGCAACGGTGTAAAATGGTTAACCACCAGAGCAGCCAGCTTCTGTCAGATGTATTTCAGGGTCGACGCGGCTGGACTTGTGTTTTTAAGGCATCGCGCTGCGGACGTCGTCTGCATTTCCCACATTTTTCATGTACAGTTCAGCTGCCAGCGTGACACAAGCCAACTGTTGTGGTTCAAGGGTTACAGCAGCAGAGCTATAACAACACGCTTCGGCGCTCTTTCGCTCGGACACCACGGCTCTGAGAAGCATCCTTGTAGTTTTATCGTTGAAAAACCTGCAGCAGTAAATGGCTAACCAGCACACAAACACACACAGTAATTAGCAGACATTCCTGCCTGCTTTGTTCAAACAGCCGGGCAGAGCGTTGACTACCTTTGATGACTCTATTAAGTGCCTCACTTTTATGCAGTGAGCATGTGTGTATTTGATGTTAAGCCACTCCTTGAGCGCTGGTGTGCGTGCGTGTTCACTTTTGTGTGTTTGTGTGCAGCCGTGGTCCTGGACGTTATCTGTCACAGTTGCTGTTCTTCCCCTCCCACTGCTTTACTGACAATTAACTTGTTCATGTATGTTAGATTTTAATATGTATTGGTTTTGATGATTTAAAAATAGTTTTAAAGCAGTTTTTACTGATCGCATTATGTAGGTTATATATTAATATAAATATCCTTAGACCCTAATAAAGTGTGCTTATTTCGTTGCAGAGCCTTTATACATGCTTAAAGTGCAACTAATGTCTTGATTTATTGGTCTTGGACCTCTGTTGTAATTGTCAGTATGTAAGTAAGTAAGTAATAGTTATTTGTAAAGCGCCTTTCTAGACCAGGGTTACAAAGCGCTTAAACAATGAAAAGCAATAGGGACTCGTTGTATAAACAAAGCGGGGCGTGATTACAGCTGGCTGGAGGAGGAAAGAAGCCATTATTACGTCATATTGGACTCTGCTCTCGTAACCTCTCGTTCGCTGGGATTTCAGATGCGGGAGAACTTCGTAAAGTAATAACTTCAAAACATCATCAGGATAAGGGAATTATTGAATCTTGTAAGTCGGGAGAGTTGGGTTTTTTGCACGAGTTTTCACCCTTTAAACTGGAAGTGTGATGTGAGGACTGGCAAGCATTGAAATGCATTATATAGTCTACATTAGATATGCATGACATTAGATATAGAAATTGTTAACGGTGCATTTTATGCTATTCTTGTTTCAACTGTGCTTTCTTGCCAACAGTGCGACTGCTGTGCTCTATTATTATTTAGAACAATGTTTATTCTACCAGCGGTTACAGCATTGATGAGTCACGTTCAAATTGATTAGAGGCCTTTTAAAATGACGCAAAGCTTGTATCTCCTCCTCCCTTCTGTCTCGAGGATATTTATGATCTTCCGCTCAAAGAATCCACCATGTAAACAATGAAAATGGCTGTCCATCAGAACCATGGTGTCCGACTTTAATTCTTGACAGAGAAGAATCGCCACTTGTTTTTTGTTTTTTTGTTTGTTTGTTTTCGAAGACACAACGTGCTTGCATCTTTTTCACGCTCTAAGGCTGTTGTTTAAGGTTGTGCTGAAACTGCTGGGGATTGTGCAGGATCCGCCCACAAAAATCTGGCTCTCGTTCTAGCATAGCGATGGCTGACACATTAATGGTACGCAGAGTGAACTGATGAAGAACAATCAAGCCGTGATGAAAAACAGTGATCGCACAATGAGATGGAGTGTGTTGGGACTTGTTACACAAATATTTTTGCTTGAAACGTGTAAAAAAATCTTTGAAGGGGCTTTTTTTAATGATTATAAAGAATTATTCTTGGTTCTATTCGTTAAAACCATTTGATAGTTTAGCAACTTTCCTGACAATTATGAAAAAGAAAGATGAATTAATTTTAATCTCTAAATCTCTTTATTGATATTAATGATATATTATACAATTTTTTAATACCAAAGGCTCCATTGAAAAATATGTTATAATGTATGTTGTATTTACGAATTACATTATAAAGTACAATTCTTCATTATTCACCTAAATTAAAAGTAAAATGCTTGAAGTGATCCAAAAACACAGTTGGCCTCCACATATGTCCCCGGCACTCCTTTAAATATCATTCGGGTCAGAAGATATTCCAAGTAATCGAAGTCCTTCTTAGGGGGCGTGGCTAGAAGAGGCAGGAATGAGAACTGTTGAGAATAAACTTGTTTTTCACTTTTATCTATCGCAGCTTTAACATTTAGTAAATGGTAACATCCATCACCTCATTCTCTTCTTTGCAAAACTTGGATAAATAGCCATTTATTGCATTGAAAAATGTTCCAGGTTATCGTAAATTATAATCAATGTGTCACTTAAGAATGTTACAAAAAGATACCTTGACTGTAGCCTTCTTAATTATTTCCTTATTTAAATAAATCAGAAAACTGTTAACTGTTAATAGTAGGTGAAGAACTCTGTGTTTCGAGGGGTCTTTATAAGATACAAAACTCTGAAAAACCTTTCGAAAGCTGTGCTAAAAGACGCCCAAAAATGTTGTAAGACTTGAGACTTTTGAAATGCTCTAACTTACCATACTATTTTTGTTACATAGCTTTACTAATAATAAGAGTAGTTGGAGCACGACCGCTTTCGACCCTTTTCGCCTTTGTGAACTAATGAGGCCAAGAACAAAACATCTGTCTTCTGTTTGAGTTGTTGGGGGGGAAAACAATGGTCAATCACACCCTGAAGTGGACATTTTTTAATCTGGTAAATGAAATAATACTAGTGGTGTAAATGGTCATTTACAGAACTTAACATAGGTCTAATGTTTTGACGATAAAACGCAGCGTTATTAATCCATGTTGGTGGAAACAAGTGTGTGAGTTTTAAGTGTTTCGAACGTCATGTGTTCAAGTCTTTTAAGGACAATTCATGAATTTTTAAAGAAACTTTTTTCATAGTCATGTTTTAAATTGCCACAATGATGAATTTAAATGAAAAAAAAACTTGAGTTCATGGCTTAATAGTGTCTCTTTTTCAAATACTTCTTGTTTATGTCACATTAGTTTTATTTGCTTTTTTCTTTTTAGCAACAATGTCATCACGTTCAGTTATTCTTCCAGAAAAGCAACCTCGTTCAGTGACGTGAGTGGAGCATTCTTATTTACGGTGGAAGGTCCATGAAGATGTCAAAGTAACTTTGAATGAAAAGCTATGCTGACACAGAATTCTGGTACATCCCCAGCACCTCATAACTCTCTTTTATGGGCCACACCGTTACCTTTTCCCACGAGAACTCTAAACACCACTCATCAAATGGAGAGCAGAGAGGAGTTTGAAGAGGGAATCCAACCATCTATTAAAAAATCCTCATGTGTATTCCAAACCTGTTTATATCCAGCTCACTTTAAATAGGACGAAGCTCAAGAGCTCCATTTGTATTAATTAATGGACCTTCAGACAGATTGAATCCCTTTTTTTTTTGTGCTGCGTACGTTTTGCTTGGATGCGTCAGTGGCTGGTTTTACAATACATCTGGCTCAAGTGAAAATCCAAGATCATTTAGCACCCTTCAGCACTAATTACCAATAGCATGACCACAGACTTTGTGTCCAACAACAAACACATGTTTGCTTCACAGCTTTGGTTTTTCTGGTTGTAAACAGGCTGCGACACTCACAGCAGCAGCAGCTCGAGACATGAAAGGGCAATAAAAATGATCATGGTCTTCATAAATATTGATGAATTGGAAGGACACACAACACAGAATGAAGTTCAACACTAAAGGTTGACAACTTGATTAAAACGAGGGAGGAGATCCTTGACCTCGGGCCCGGGCCTAAACTTCTGCCTCACCTCTGACACCCATCTAATGACTCGTATTTACACACTGACCCCCCGACCATTACCATGCCGGCGGAGCACAATAATCACTCCTGCCTCATTAGTTTTGCAATTGATGATTTCCTAAATGGATGCTTAATTTTCTCCTGCAAATACGCTCATTTTTGTAATGGGAAACACCTGAGAATTCTACTCGGGGATCCATTAGTTTGTCTTGGCCGATGTCTTGAAAGATGGATTAATGTGTGGAAATGTTTTGCGCTGGTCATGTTGTGAATATAAAAAGTTGTGGAAGATCAAAGACTGGCTTAAATAGCGAGTTGGAGAAGAATGATATATTCTGTTTCTCAACAGGGTATAATTTACTGAAGTACATGGAAATTACAACTACATCGGGGGTGGTGGCGCTAGCGTGTAATTTGCTGTGAATGTATGTTAGAGGACACTGGCTCAATTTATCAGCTGGATGCAGGCTGATGAAAATATGAAGCGGACATCATGTTTCGTTCACCGCCAGACTTTCTCTTTATTTTCCCGCCACGATTGGGGGGGCGTTCAAAAGCCGACGAATTACATCTTCAATGGCCTGACCTGATGCCATAATAGTTAGTGACACGTTGCACTCTAATAGTTATTTTTTATGGATGTGTGTGTGTGTGTGTGTGTGTCAAACAGGACTGCAGGCGAGGGGAGGAGGGAAGAGACGCTAATTGAAATTCCTTCAGCCATGTCTGGCAGAGCCGTGGTGTCTGAGTGGCACACACACGTATAGACACACTCGCATGCACACACATATTCACGCTGGCCCTGGCCCTAATAAAAGTGGGCTTTGCCATATGGAGGCCATGTGCAAGACTGGCCTCTCTGTGCTCAGGTTGGTGCGTGTTTGTGTGCATGTTTGCATACTCTCAGCAGGAGAAGCTTGTACAGCACCACAAACTGACCCGCAGACAGATGCATTAAAAACCCCGCGACATGTGCTATGCCCAGGTGTGCGAGCGACGGAGACGACTTTGCCCCTAATACTGGACAAACATGTTATGAGTATGAAGTTCGCATCTCTCCAGGAGATGTATTTTAGCGGCAGGTAGATGCAGGATTCGGTTTTTCTCTACATGACAGGACGTCTCGCCTCAGGACATGCAGCTATTCTGAGCTGCTCAGCCATGAAGCCAAAGAACTTCCAGATGTGTTAACTCTGAGATAAAGATGTGGACCGCTAATAATAACAACTCGTTATCAATATTTCAGGTCGTTGGTCCCAGATTTGAGAAATGTCTTTTTTAGAAAAAAGCACCTAAATGAGACACTTGAATAAAGGAATAAGAAGTATTTATTTCAACATGAAATGTACTTTCCTAGCTGACACTATTCAATCAAATAACATTATAAATGTGTTTAAGGTGACATTTGCATGAACGTTTCCACAAAAATACAATATCACTAATTTCCAGTTTTAAAAAAAAGGTCACCACATGTTCAACATGTGCCTCCATCATTTCTGCTCAATAATAGAAGAAATAACTTTCAAACTAAAGTTCTTGAGATACTAGATATTTCATTTCATTGACTCAGTTTACTAGTACAAAAGAAAAAAACTTCTTTTTTTTTTTTAGTAACAATGTCAAAATGTGTGTGATTAGTAATGTTATATTTTTGGTGGGAAAATATTGTTTTAAATTGGTCATAATGTTTAATATTATCGTGGGATTGACTGTATTATAGGGCATCAATAAGGCACTTACTGTATGGATCGTCCTCGCTCTTGGTGCCGTTAACTTTCCCCTTCTTGTCGATGCGGAGGAAGAACTTCTGGAAGGAGAAGAGTTTCCGCCGCCGCACATCTCCTTGCAGATGGTTGTAGCTGCTCCGCACGTGACGCCCGACGATCGTGGCGGAGGCGGACATGTTGATCGCCCGCGGCAACCTCGCCGACGAAGCGCCCACCGGCACGGGCGAGGTGGACGGCGGAGGGTTTGAGATGAACAGGTGACGGGGGATCCCCCTCTGTGCATCGCGGACCCTCGCGGAGGCCGGCGAGGACAAGGGCGACGAGGATGAAGGTCCCAGCAGCAGGAGGGCGAGCAGAAAGGTCAGGGAGACGAGGCGTGAGGGAGGTCTGCAGCAGGCGCAGGAGGAGAACCAGGCGACCGGTGCACCTTGTGTCACTGTCCATCTACACATGGTAGTGGAGCTGGGAGAGCTGTGGAGGTGCTCAGGGGCTGGTGCATGCTGAGCTGGGTGCAGAAGAAGGGAGCAAGAGTGGGAGAACCCCTCCTGTCAGACTGATATACTCCTCTGTCTGGACCCCCGACCCCTGCAGGACTGTAAGACGTGGGACCCTGTGAAGAAGCGGGCTTTTTATAGGAGCGCGATGTCTGTGGAGTCCTTCACCGAGCGAGCTGTTTGTGGCTGATTCTGGGCTGTTTATTCCTCAGCAGCTGGAATTTGCCAACATCCATAACTCAGATGACTTCGCAGCAGGAACAACTGGGGGCATGCCCCCGAGATCACTCGCCTCCTCCTTCCTCTCCCGCGGCTGCTCCTAATCTCTGCTTGTCCTCCAAACACACTCCAAACACTTGTTTTGCTGCACTATTGGAAAAAACGCTGATCGCAAAAAAAAAAAGCACAGTTCACATCACTCGTCCATTCATTCGATCAATACTCCAGGTTCTTCCCCGGCGCTCGACTGTCAGACGAGGGTGGAAATATGCCCGAGTGATCAGGATCACATGCGATGATTGAATTAGAAAGTTTGAAAAAGAAAATCTGTTTCTTGTTAAATGTCCAAACAAATTTCGATGAATTCAAATTTGAAAAGGTCCAAACTTTGTTGTTTGTTCTCCACGTCAGTCAGATGTGTTGAACTGAGTTCAGGAGTTTATCCTCTGGTCTCCGCCGAGCGTCCGTCCGTGAGCTCCTATCTCTTCCTCCGTCTCTCCTTCTCTGAGCGCCGGAGCGGTGAGTTTCCTCTCTTCTTTTCTCCTGTGTGTGGCTCTTTACGCCCCCTCCTCCTTTTTCCTCTGCCTCTCTCCCTCCTATCTCAATCAGTCCTGCCTCTCTGGTTATCTGGAGTTTCTCTTGAGGTGAGTGAATTTTGTCATTCCTTTCACCTTATTTATCTGCTGCAGCACCCACATGTCATCTCTTAGTGTAATTGGATGTCTATGAAAACCACTTGGCTTTGATGAGAGTGTGTTTGTGTGTGTTTGTGTGTGTGTGTGTGTGTGTGTGCGCGCTAAGAGGGGGGAGGTGGGGGGGGGTTTCTGTCACACCCCATTTTCATTTTCCCTCCTTCTCCCTTGCTTTTTTGTTGTCCACCCCTTCCAAACTCCAGCAGTTGAATGAACCCAAAAGGAAATAAATCTTCCCTTCATCCCACTTTCCTTTAATCATGGCCCACCACCCGTTTTTTCTGGTCTTTCAAATTGTAATGATGAACAGCATGCTTTCAAATCATAAATATACACAACATAAAAAAGTGTGTTCTTTACCATATTACTTACCGTTTGTTACACGATATGATTTAAACTTAACATGTGAAAAACTTGAAACAACATTGTTGTCGTCTACCTTTGTTCTAGAGGACAAGTTGGAAGACATGCCTAATGTCCATCCACATAAAAATCTTTTGTCAACCAGATAATGTAAAATGGTAAAAAGCTCTATATATTTGTGTTAGATCCTCTCTGTTTTTGACAGTTTTCATAAAATTGTTGGGTCACATGTGGTCGAATCTCTCCGTTCCAAAAGCCAACATATTTGGTAAACGTCTGAAGCTCCTAATCTCTTATCTGATCGGGGGGACACTGGCCACCGGAGAAGGGAGACATTTTTGTCACATGATATCTTGTTCTTTCATGCTGCAGAATGCAAGGCAACAGACGAGTCGACAAAACTAAACATTTAACCGATCTTTCACTCTCAAATTCAACACTAGCAAACTTCACAATCTGTTGCTTTTGTCTAGTATATAGTGAACAAGTGTTGTGCGTTCAGAAATGCTGCACACTGTAGTCGTAACAAGTGCTGATATTGGCTTGTGTTGCGTTCAAAGATTGTGTCTATTGTGGGTTTTCTTTGTCTGTCATGTCTAGTCTAACAACAGATCATTGTCACTGTAATGTCTTGTGTTCTGGTTGAGAGAGGATGATCCTGGACGCTGGTTGTTTGAAGAATCTAGGTCTGCCGTCTGGTTCAGAATTGTTTAATTTCCTTTCCTACATTGTCAGACAACAGCCATGTCTCCTCCTGTTCTTCTTTTTTTTTTACTGTTCTTTTATCATCCCAGTGTGAATGGAAACGTTCAGAATATGAAGCAAGCCTCACTGGGCATTATTTATAAACATTATCGCCAAGCTTTTATTACGGTAATATTCATTTTTAATTACTCAACTTCACAGTGGACATGTTCGGGTTACTTAACATGTGTTAATGACCTGATAATTCACACATTTGTCAACACCTGTTGATAACATTCAGCACCAAGGACAGCACTGAGATTCCTAGACCTGCCACATCTGATTGAAGATTCACTTAATTATGTTTAAGTATGAACCTTGAAACACTTCTACAGAAGCCCTATTTATAATTTTAAACATGTGCATATGCATGATTAAAATATACTTATGTAATAAATAAGTATGAAACAAATGTTCAGTGTTTTCAATTTGTTTGTTTGGTCTGTATGTGGCAAATGGGAGTTTTAAGAACCAAATGCAGTTGATAAAAGAAACAATAAGTAACATATTGACATCATATTCCATAGTGCTATTGGTAAATGTTGATGCCATCTAGTAGAACTCTAGCTATTATTTTAACAATACTCTTAACTATGTAACCATGTCTAGACGACCCAGGCCAGGAGAGTCTGTGAGTGTCATGTGACCATCAAACTACTTTCTAGTGGTGTGTCAGAGACAGTGTTTTATAGAACCGAGAGGTTTTTTTTTTTAATTAAAAGGAAAATAAGACAAGAAACTGACATTACAAGATCCATTATCTGTTTTTTCAACAATAGGGAAAAGCCATGACATTGCAGTTACACTCATCCAACATTAGGGGGAGAAACCGCATATTGGGGCTTTACAACTACTTTTGTTAAATTAAATGCACTTTCTTTTACAGAATAAAGAACTTGCATCGTTTAGTTGACTTTAAATGTTAATTATTTTGAACATGTAATATAATTGCTATTAGAAGCGGCAAATAAATAATGTATAATGTGAATAAGTCCTGTTGAATTGAATAAATCCATCATGAATTACAAAAGAAAGCAACAGGTTCCTTTGATGACCTCTTACTAATTGATGTACGAGCAATGTTTTCAGAGCCTCTCCCTGAGTCACGTTATTCTTTGTAGCAATTCTAATAAGTCTCAGATGTTGTGGTCCAGCCATGCTGGAGGGGAAAACTATTCGTCACACCAGAAAACAATTTGTTGGATGCAGCAGAGTTTTTTTTATGTTTGCATCTTTTTTTTTTTTCTTCCCCTGATTTACTTGAAAGGACTGTTGGGGGTTTCCCCCTCGAGGATCTTTGTCATCTCAAAGCGATTACATGGTTTTAAGCACATCTCTAAAAACCCAATAGAAACATGATCAATCAAGACAAATGCACCATTTTTGATCAGGTCAAATATAAATGCAGAAATGTTTTACCAATTTGGAAGTGGAGGTGGGGGGGTGTAACATCTGTGCTTACTTTCCTGACAACTGCCAAATAAAAGTCAACATCATGGAGAAGCTGCTCGGGTCTGTTCTGTATTCCGTCCTCGGACCTTTGGAAAGATACAACATGACACAGATTCTAGACTTCAAACTTCCCTTTGCCTCTTCCGGTCATGTCTTCCTAAAATCCCGAGCCTTTTCCTGAAGGGAGGACAAGAACCATCAGGGACCAGCGGTTCAGCTCAGAGATTCTAATTGGTCCATTGAAGTCGAACGGGGCAAATTTAAACTCATTATCTCATCAAAAAACCCTCTAAGAATTGGCTCTGGCAGTGAGACTTAATGAGACATATTAAAACACTTAGTGGGTAAATTAGTTTGTAATTTAACGTTTGTTATAAACAGTTGAAATAGTTATGGTTAAAACATCAGTTAGAAACATCATTTAATGTTCTCGTGTTGAGGCTTTTGAAATTCAAAACTCGAAAACGTCAACTTGGATTTGGTCATTTCGTCATTGCCTTGGAATGTTGAGTGTGAACTTTAAATGGAAGCAAACATGGATGAGTGTGTTAACTGCTGCTAAAAAAAGCAACATGACTTAAACACCTCTTTCCAAGGCGGCTTCTGAAGGTATGCTGGACTCCTAAGTGAGGAGATGTGACCTTCTTCTTGGAACATCACATAAACAAAGATGTTCCCAGACCGTGACATAAAACAATACGACCAGAGCATTGATTTAAAACTGTTTTGTTTTGGTTCTGACACCCGAGGTCCTATAAAAAGAAACAAAAAGTCACTTGAGTGCTACACTAGAAGTTAGTTATTCCTACCACATTGTTTCATCGTTTTGTTTGTTTTTTGTTTTACCAAAACATTTAAAATTAGGATCCAAAAGATCAAGTTGTTATTATCTGCTTATATTTAGTCTGATATAATTAATTTTATGTACATTTATTAGAGAAAATGACAATATAATATTTAATAGATGATGTGATTTGACAGAAAGACACAAAATATGACCTTAAATTCGCCTGCAAAGCTAGCAAGTTAACATTTGCTTTTAAATGTCCTTCACTTTACAATACAGTTAAGAAAAGATTTATTATTTTAGCCATCTAAATATTTATTACTATTGATTCATGGAGGCAACGAGGTATCTATCTAACTTACTAACTTATATATGACCTTGTCTTCCATAAAATGTTTTAATGATCATCTGTTACCAATTAAAGAAACAGTGTCTTTGTAGTAGCTGGACATGAAGCGTGAAGGGGTTGAATGTGAAACTTTGATGCATGATTTTGATTATAAGTACAGGATAATTTTAATAACGATATGAATGGGTTTTTTTTTTTTTTTTTAATGATTTGAATGAATATGTTAGTCATTCTATTCTTGACTCTCCAAACATGGGAAGTTTCCGTTTGCTTGGTTTTAATTTACAAATTTGTATATTTATCTTTATAAGACGTGTACACATGCATTATGTAATGCTTAGTAATGTTAGACTAAGCCTTATTGTCAACGGGTTTACTGTCCAGCAAGCGTGGCGTGACACTACACGGCACATAAACAGCGGCACTCTTACAGAAACAATGTTAATGTCACCATCATCGCGGGCGCCTGAAGATCTGGTTCCTGTCATTGAGGGGATTGTTTTATTGCATTGACTTTAGATCATGATGGAACATGATAAACTGTATATGTTTTAGCACTGCCTCTTGGCATTTAGGGGGCTCAACCGTCATGCGATAAAGGCATCAGTGGGATGGACTGTTATCCATCACTGTAAATGTATCTGAAGGTGCAAGTCGCAATAAATCATTGTCAGTAGAAACTACACAGGACAGTCTAAGTGCGTGGCTGTTCTTCTTCATCCACAATTGTGTCACGTAGGGGAATGACTGAAGTCATCATAGGTCTGACTTTATATCTGATTTTATTAAGCCACACCAATTAATTAAATGGATAGAAATGTGTATATACAGTATATAGTCCACACCTATATAAAAGTACTAGGTGTCCACATTCTAACAAGTTTACCCAGAATTCTTGGTTTTTTTAAATGCAGTGTTTGCTTGTGCTCATTTTTCAGCAAAAATACGACCAGATAAAAACAAATAAAATCCAGAATATTTATAGTCAAGTTGGGGCCATCTGCTTTTTTCTATGAAGGTTTATGTCATCTTTTGCCTGTCAGTTTCTTTACGCTGCTGTCTTCAATGATTTATATTTAACAGCCAAATCGATAGACTTTCAAATAACAGCATCTGCATTTCTGTCTATGTTTGGAAGATTACAGCGTGTTTATTATGCACAAATGTACTTGTTGTTTTCTTGGCATGTAGATTTTGGTGCATTACTGCCACCTCTCTGGAATCTATAGTTGCACTTTGTGTATTATCTCTACTTCCTGGTGGTCGCTAACAACTATAAACCCATAGCTAAGCCACAGTAGTCCTGTAATTATATTACATATTTGCCATGCTTACTCTTCACATGATCGAAGTGGAAGTACCACATCTCTGACATCTGCCCCACAGAAACGTCCTTTCACCAAACGCTATGATTCTGTAACGATCAGTGCGATCAACAAACAGTCGTCACCGAGCAGAGAGAATGTGTGTGAAGCAGGTGTTGATTTTATAAATGGCTGTAGGCTGCTCTGATGGGAAGTATTTGTTGCTTCTTTTGTGAGTTGGCTTGGTTCGGTCAGTATAAACTAACACCATCATTAATGCTTGATGTGGTTTCACATGAAGAACCAGTCGGTTGTAACACAATGCCCACCAGGCAAGAGTCAATCGAGCACTCAGACCTGACCGACCTGGCAAAACCTTCAAGGGAAACGGTGACAATAACTGTTATGTTGAGGCGGTGAGTTCACTCTCTGCTGAACCAGAACCACACATTAATTTGTTATTACAAAAAAAAGAAATACTTAGAGTCCATCTGCAGCCAGTTAAATTATTGATTGCTCAACCTGAAAAGTGTAATCCCCCCACCAGAGTGTACCAGCACTGAAATGAATTTACTTTGGCATAGTTGGAAAATTATTCACCAGAAGTCATGTGACTCTACAAGAACTACCCTTTGGAAGGAAATCCAAGAATACAAAGTTAGATTCTAGTTATGTTTTGAAGGTTAGGTTATTATAGAGATGACAAAAAAAGTTATTCAGATAACAAGAGAAATACCTTTGTGAACACGGATGCAATTTTAGGGAAAGGGTGTTAAGAGTGCACATCGGCTTCACTGAAATATTGATGGTGAGACTGTGAGCGAAGGTTCAAGTTGATTCGTGCAACAGGTGGAGAGGAGAGATGAATTAATGATGGCTCATTCTGTAGCTAAGACAGATGAAACGCTTGTTTCCAACTCTAAAAACTGGTCAATTAGCCCTTCGTTTTTTACTAAATTGCATCAAGAGTACAGATTTTATCAATGATGTACAACACTTGGCATGACCGTTCACAAAATTATGAAATGTTTTCGGTCAAAAGTACAGATGCTTGTTTTGTCAAACGTCCTTAATTTGTCGTTTCATATACCTTTACCTTTTCATCAACATCAGAAATAAAACAAGTACTTGATTGAAAAATGATTTGAAAAAGATTAAATTATGAGATAATTATAATTGAATCTGTTAGATTTTTACTGTTTTCAAGTTGTTGTAAAAAGGACTCTTTTCCTGTAAATGCCAAAATCTTGTCTGAAATGTTTCTAATTCTGGAAAACATTGAGATCCTGTGTAGTAATGATTCAATTGTACAAGACGTACAGTATCTGCTCATGTTGTGAAGCATGTTGAGCTAATGAATAGCAGAGATAATGGAGTGAGAGATGATTCTTGTCTTTTCTGCCGTTGAAGAAGGAACCAGTCAGTTCTTCTCCCTCTGAGCTGTCAGGAATAGTAAAAGCTTGAATATTGAGTTGCTCTATCCTGGCAGTCAGTTGTAGACAAATTTGTACGCACTTACAATCGTTTCCAATGATTCATACCACAGGCTGCAAGTGCTTGATTGCTGCAGCCGCAGACATGTTCTCTAGCAATAAACCACGATATCGCATCACCCCGCTGTTCAGTGCATTCTTGAAAGGTTCATTTGTACAGATTTAGACAGTGCCAGCTGAAGTATGATGCCTCATGTGATGCAAGGGATTCCAAGTATTTTGAATGAAACTAATCTAAATGTAATATCCGATATTTATTAGGTCAATTGTGATTCTATAATTTGAAAGAATCCCAAGTTGACCAAGACCGTTGGGTGTTTTTGACAGTGTTGATGAATATAAAGTTGTGTTGCACAATCTTGTTGGTGGACCAAAGTGCAAGATCCTAGCTAGCACATGTTTCTCTGCTTCTACTGGAATGGCCGTATTTTTCTTGAGTAACATTGATCAAATCCAACTGCTGTAGTCTTTGCCAGCCAGCCTTACTGGAACCAAACCATGACTCCAGACAGCTGCGAACTTGTTTCACCCGTTCCTTTAGGACCAAATTTAAGTAAGGAGAGGGTCATTTCCTTTGCCACCAAGCCTTCATGAAAGTGCTAAAAACTGATTCCTATCATCCCATCATCAGGAGGTCCAGCCATGGTGGACATCTGCTAGCAGAAACATTATTTGGCGAAAATGCTTCCAGACTTTTCAGGTTCAAAGAGTTTCCTCAAGAACTTATTCTTGTTTTTTTTTTGTTTTTTAAATCACATTTTAAACTGAGGCGCAGCAGAAAGCCGAGCACATGTTGCGCGAAGGTAAGTGACAGGTTAACGGAACCGAGGAAAAAGTGAGAAGTGGGTCTATTATGTTACCGGCGATGTGTCGCCTGACGACAGACGCCGGTGGTGCGACACACCAACTCTCTTCCACTACTTTGCTGATCGTTGCAACCAGAACCCTTCCTGGATCTGAGATTATGTTTCAGGTGTTAGGTTTAAGTGGAAACGATCACAGTGACCCCTTCCTCCCCCCCCCCCCCCCTCCTAGAAGTCACTCAACAAATGACCACTGTACTTGCGGCTCCTCCATAAATGCTCTCAGCAGATACCGATTATCTCCGTACACAATAGATTAGCGCAGCGAGGACACGGTGGCAGAGGTTTAAAGGCAATTATGTCTGGGTTTTTTTGTGTTTTTTTTAAGCTCTGTGATGTGGTGAGAAATCACAGGAGTCTCCAGGTATGTTCCTACACAATGAATGGCTAATTCAAAGCTCTGGAAATGCATCCCGTCTAGACATGTGAACAAACCGAAGGAAAAAGCAAGCCTGCCTACGAAAACAATTTGTTGAAATCACACAAAAAATATTAGTCTTTGAAGCCTTGGATTAATGCATGAATTAACCTGTCAAACGGTTTTAGTGTGTGGATCACTTTTTTTTGAAGTCACAAGTTTTATTCCTCTTGTCTATAATATATGTCTTGTCTATATATACATATATATACCTTAACATTTACTTTATTTTCAAGTCTTTCCATGTCAAAAATCATCAGTAATGATTGTGAATAATTCTAGAAACCACAAGATGATAAGTAAGACCTGTGAAAGAAAATTATAGGAGTTGAAAAGTCCTAGATTGAAAGGTATTTTATGGTCAACGTAGTTGTCAAGACACTGTTAAAACCGAAGCCGTGAACCTTTTTGTCCAATTATTTTGAACATTAACCCCTTTAAGCTTTCTTATTATCTATGTCATGGTCTCCATGTCTTTTTCTTCGTCTCTCTTGCCGTATTCTTCTGGCATTGATAGGGTTAATTTTGGAGAGTTGTGTTCAAGGCCACATAGAATAAAAATCAACAAGTTGAAAATAATATTAAACCACAGATTTGGTAATGAGGTCATGTATATTTCTTGTGGCCCACGGTGGACGAGATACATTTATATATTGGAGAATTTAAAATACAATGACATTTTTGATTGTAAAAATAAAAAAAGATTTTTAATGTCACATGCTTTTTATGACATGATGACATCAATCAATACTAAAAATCTCTTTTACTTTTTGTCCATTTTTGTCTTACTCGGCGAGTGTCCTGACCAGAGAAGACCCAGACACATAAAACTCTTAAGAAACTTCTTTAATAGAACCACAAGAAACATGTACAACTCAACTAATCCCGTGTGTTGACAGTGTTTTCGCCTGTTTACACTCTCCAGTAATGATGGCGTCATTAGAAGTGAGACGTCGTGGCACTTTAAAGGAGTCACACTTTACTCATTATTGCCTGTTGAGATGATGAAGAGATTCTCTGCTTCCCCCTTGTCTTGTTGTTGATGCCTGGGATACACATTCCACCAGCAGATGTCCTGACTGGAGCTGAAGCCCCCTGTTCATTTACAGTTTAATTCATCATTTAATTTACAATCATTCATTACATAACATTTTCTGTCGAATCACAGTTTAGTAAGTCTGTCAATTGGGACTGGCTTGAGATATGGTTTTCCCTCGACGATGAAATATCACGATAATGAGACTAACATTTTGAATAGCTTTGATAAATGTATGTTTTTTTAATAAGTCAATTAAACTGTCTTAATTGGTCACAAAGCGAATGGATAAACGGAGGATACACCAGTTGCATAATTTGTTTGAATTTAAAGCAGATAACTAACTTGGATGACTTGGATAACGCCGTTTTAAATTCCCATTGAGCAGCTACATTAACACAACTTTACTTACTTTTAAATAAATTGAAGAGTTATTAGTATAAATACCACATTTTTCGGACTACAAAGTGCTTAAAGCGCGGTGCGGGTTCTTAGTGCCAGAAGACTTGCTCTGTGGCTTTAATTCTTACCAAAGTTGTACTTAAGCATTTTTATAGACTTTTGAGAGCTGTGTACCAGATTACATCATTTCAAAGTCATTGAGCACAAAACAGAATGAGTAAATACGGTATAAGACACAAAGTCTGAAAACACGGTATGTTTTAAGATCATAAAATGTCTTTTTTAGAAAATATAAAATGAAGAGAAAAAGACACAAAGGTTTTAAATCGTTGTGTATTAGTTTGAGGTTAAATGCATGTTTGTTGACATTTAAGTCCAAAGTGTAGTATTTAAATTAAAAAATATATATAACTTGTACGTCAAATATATTGTTTTCTTATCATTGGTAAAGGTCTGATATCTAAATGTCTGAGTAACTTAACTTAAAATCCAAGTAATATTTCAAAAGTTTGATGCTCTAAAACTATTGTCTAAACTATTGTTTCTATATAGTAAACACACTAAAGGGACATATAGAAGGTGTGTGTGTTTTAAGTTGTGTAGCAGACAAACAGCTGCTGGTGCACCTGAGAAAGGAACAATATTAAACAGGGCTACACTCTGAAAGTGTTGCATTTGATGTCGTAAGTCAGCACCAGCGCTGCCATGTGTAAGAACCTCGAGCGCCAAAGCCAACTTAGTCATATGGAGGCAACAACAGAACCACACAGATCTTTGATGTGCGGAGGCAGTGCCGGCCGAGCCCACATGCTCGAATGATTAATGACTAATGGAAGAGACTTGGATGACGGGGAATCACAGTGAATTGGGTCATGACCTTTCACTACAACAAACAAACATGCCACATCACATTTGTTCGCCTAATAATGAGTCTTATGGTTGATCTTGAGCGTGATGACGTACCTTATGAGTGATGAGGCAACATGAGCCGCTCAGAAGAGAAGAATAACAATTTGCATGTGTGTAACATCAGCAACAGCAAGTAAATCAAATCACTTCTGGGCGTCTCACTCGCCGCAACAACATGACCACGCACCTGTAACTCATTTGAAAGGTATTGCAGCTCCAGAAATAATTACAGCGACTAATGGGCTTATTCAATACAACATAACTTTGTCCGTGGACTCACTGCCAACGCCATTTGTCGACAGGCTTGATCGGAATCTTCATGTATAATATCTCAAAGCAGGTTTATTTCCAATAGTCATGTAAGAAAATTGATGTTTCATGAAGCAGGATCAAGTGAATAAGTCTGGACAGACAGTTTGATTTACTGCAGGGATGGACAATGATATCTCCCAACAGATACATTACATACTGTTGTGAGGGGCGCGACGACCAAACAAACAGATGAAAAGAAAATAAGTTTTAAAATGATGAAGGGAAAAAATGTTTTATTTTATTTTACACAAATTTTATTTCAAATAAAATAAACTATGACAAATCATGTAGATATAATGTCAAGGCACTTTTTTCGTTCAAATCTATTTCAATGGCCAAGAAGTAATGAATTATTAAGAGTTCAACTATCGCATAATCCCTTTTTTTTGCTGCTGGAAACATTTCTGCAGGATTTCTTTCGAGTCAAAATCCTTATTTAAAGAGTCAAGGAAATTCAATTGCTTAATGACACACCAACACTTTCTTCATGACACTTTTTCACTGTATTTTTTTCAAGTAATAACATAGTATAATAATAGTAAAGATTTGTAAAATATAATAGTACATTTTTAAAGGGCAACTAATGTGTTATTTAAGTGTCTCTTAAATTGATCTTTATTGTATCTTCAGTATTTGTCTGTGTGTACAAGTTATTTACATTGAAATAATTGCATTAGTAAATGTTCTTAAGCCCCGCCCACTGAACAAACTTGACTGTACTTGGCTGATTGGTCAAGCATCAAGGTTTGTTGCGCAGAGTCATAAATCCTGGAAGCCAACTCCAAGGGACTCGTTGTATAACAAAACAGGGCGTGATTACAGATGGTAAAGCCCATTATTACGTCATAATGGACACCGCTTATGTAACCGCTCCTTCGCTAAGATTTAATACAGGTGAGAACTTTATAAGTTCTAAGTGTACAGCAGATCAACTGAAGCAATAAACCCCCTGTTTTTGGATTAATTTTGAGAAGATTATTTACTTATCTTTTCATACAACATTATAAGATTGTCGTTGTTTATGGCCTCTGTTAGAAGAAAAACTCTAAATTCTGTATCGAATTGAATTGCATTTTCAAAAGAAAGAAAACGATGTGATAATGCGGCACACGGAAAAGATTAAGTTTCTATCAGAATTTTTATTCTAGATAGAATCCAGAACATTTGGAAGGATTTTCATTCACTTGTATGAGCCACTACTTTGGCCTCACAAAATGTAGTCACACAAAAGATTTTATAAAAAGAGGTTACGTGGAGGTGGTTTATGGATTGTTTGTACAGGTTCTAGGTCCACAGTTAAGACCCTGAATCATTCTTGCATGTACTTTAATAGTATGTCAGAAGCAGATGAAACTGAGTTTCAATTAGTTTTTCTGATAGAAAAACATGATCTGCTTTGTTTACTCATAGCTAGTCTGCCTACTATTAGACTCAATATACATTTGTCTGTCCAAACGGATCAACCTTGTACAGATGGATAGTTCCTAACAGGGAAACTAAGATAATATTGGTAGCTTCTGAGCTCATGTTATTGTTTGTAGCAGATTCTCTTTTGTGTCACGTTTCTCAGTGTTATTGTGCAGCCATTCTTCTGCGCCTTTTCCGCTTAATTTGATCGAAGAACTTGTTCGTGTGTAACAGCTTAACTGAAATCAAACAAAATGAAAATGATTTAATACCAAAACAAGCAAGAACAGAAAGGAAAGACTTAGGATGTATAATTTCCATTTATTTTTTTTGAGCTAAACCTTTTTTGGAAGCAAATATTTCTTAAAATAGATTATTTATTTAGTCTGCTGTAGACTTAGCTGGAATATTTGCCTTCCTCTGAACATTCTTGGAAAAGTTTAGTCAGTATGGGAAAGATGACAAGATTTGATTCATTTATTACACTTCCTATAATTCTGTACCTGCTGTCAGGTGTGTTATGTGTGCAGTGGAAGAATGAATAGTGTATGTACGATAGAAAAGTAAGTGACAATGTTCATTGTCTATTTATAAAGTGTTATTCATCCATTTCAACGATTAAGCTGAATCATTATAAATCATTTTAACCTTAAAGTCTGGTCGTTGAAAGAAAACGATGTGATAAAGCGTTGACCTTGACCCATAAGGACATCAAATCACACCCAAAATATTATGGTATATTTCTTTTATTGTATAGTTTATTTAAAACACAATCTTTTTTCAATGCACATAAGTGGTTTGCATAATTTGCAACTTCCTTCTATCCTCTTTTCGTCTCTCACTTAATCCACACTTATATTTAAACATAAATCATGAAGGAGATAAAGCATGTTGAGGGACAAATAAAACTCATAAAAAGGACAGATATAGGAAGAACTTGAGTGAAATAATTCCTAATTTAAAGCAAAACCTCCCTCATGAGGGCCATGTATGGACGTGGACCGCACAAGTCATTATACGGAGTAAATGATATTGGTTACGATACTTTATTTTTGCTGATTTATTTTGATTCCATTATCATTCCAGGACAAACAAAGTCTTGTATTTTTGATACGCAATTGGCAGATATGGCTTCGACTAAGTAGAATGTGATTTGTATTGCGTCGCTAGTAAAACACCATTCGACAGTGAACTAAGCGTTTCATAGAAAGATTCCAGAATTTGTCACTATAGGTTTGAACCTCATTACGCTGTCGTTACTTATCTCTCCAGGTCTCTATGAATTTACACTAGAAAGGTAAAGTGTAGAACTGACACTAACAACATAAATAACAGGATCAGTTTCTAATTAAAAAGAACATAAATTCCTTGAAGGTTTCTTTCTCAACAGGCTCTCATCTCTTCCTCCGCTCACCCTCCAAACGCAGTGATCCCTGCAGTGGTAAATCTGTCAATATGTCGGACGTTTTATACGTGCGTCTCAATCATCCGGCATTTGCAGCCGCTGGCGTGAAATCAAGAGGAGTCTTCTTGATGTCGTGCTAACCAGACGACACTTCTCAAACATTTCTAGAGACGGGAATCACTATAACGCGGAGATTGAAAGAGAAACTTCACTGCAGCTCTCGGGACACAGAGTGAAGCAGAGAATCGGTGAAAGCTTTAAGGGATGTCGGAGTGAGGAGTGAGGAGTGAGGAGTGAGGAGGGGGAGCGTGAGAGATAACGCTGGGTGGGCTGTGATATATGGAGGATGACATCATAAAATGAATGTTGCTTCACGATAAAGACAGGCGTTGAGGTCGTTATCTACGAAAGAGACAAAATGTTTTACATTTCAGTAAATCTTCGTCTCGGATCATCTTTGACAAGTTGTTTTATTTTCAAGAACACTATATTTCATTTTTCTTTTTTTTATTTGAAGATACTTTTTAAGGAAATATATGAAGCAAATCACATGTTACACTATGAATAAATAACTTTATATGTTTAATCATAATTCATCCAACTCAACTATATCTATATATATACTTAATACATCAGCAAAATAACAAATACAAAATCTAGAATTTATTTCAGTTACATTTTTGGAAAAGTTAATTAACAGGCAACACCATTTTTTTTTTTTTTTGTATTTTTGTTTGCATTTCTTAATGTTCATAAGATGTTCGTCATGCACTATTAAGGTTCTATGAGCTGCTGCTTGTTTTAAGTTGGGTGTCCTGAATGAATGTTTTATTTGTTTGATAAAGTGTTTGGCAGAGAATTGCACGACTAATATATATATATATATATATGATACAAGTATTAGTTAAATGTCAAGCTTCTCTCATGACAAGTGATTGATATACAGCAACATTTCTACATTAACATTCCAAACTGATCCCTGAGCACTTTCTTTTTAAAAGCATCTGAGCTTATTTGTTTCTGTGGATCATCCTTCTCAGGGGGGGGGGAGAAAAAAAAGAAGATTACTCTGCTAATTTCTGCACTTGTCATTCCCTCAAGAAGCAGCGGAATCTTGTCAAAGTCCAGCTGTGGAGACAAATTCCAGAGCTTCCAGGAAAATGGTATCAGACGGCATCGAGCCAAATAATGCCGTTGATTAATCGTCCACTAACTGAGTCTGACGTGACTGTAGACCAGAGACATCCGAGGGCTCAGGCATTACTCATGGTGTCTCTGGTCAGGCACACACACACACACACACACACACACACACACACACACACACACACACACACACACACACACACAGTTGTAGATCAGTGCGGCGGGAACACACGCTGATGATTGCTGACAGAAGAACTCCATGCATGACCACAAAGAAGGCTCAGGATTCGTAAGCGTGTGCGCTCGCAGACGGCTTATTCGTGACCGAGGCTCAAGTTTGCTTTGTAATCCAAGCACCTATTTCTCACGCCGCTCTGCAGCAGGTGACGGGAGAAGGAGAACTCAAGATGTTTTGCGGCATATTTATTTGTTCATGCGAGAAATTAACCTCAGACCGATAAACAGGGATTAATTTTAAAGGATGAGAACCACATGGTTAAATAACTGCAGGGTCCGATGCGGGCCTGAGTCTTAATACTTATCCAGTTCATTACGGTAATTACTCCTGGATTTATTGGCTCCGCAAACGTCAGAGGATGAAAGCTTAAATCAGCTGATTAAATTACTGAACGTTCAGTAATGATGATTGCTTCGAACAGTGATGGCAGGGGAGATTTAAAAAAACCAGCCTAATATCTTGTTTCTCCGGCTCACCCTGTGTGATGACTTCATTATTCCAGTACATTACTACAGTGCAGCAGGACACGTGTTTGTTTGCGCTGGGAATTAAAGAGCCGTCACTCCGACACGCCGCCGCTTCCAAAATACAGTCAAATGAATCATCCTGATTGTTGTTCGGGAGACGCTGGAACGGAATTCCTCCTCCCGGGATAATCATCGCAGTGTCTTGTTAGCATGTCCGACGCTACAGCTGAGTCACAAGTGTGGGCGGATGCATCTGTCGTTTGTGTTTCTGCACATATTAATAACTCCCTTAAATCTTTAAGAGGCTAAACGTATCGTTTTTACCGAGACCCTGAGACGCAGATGCATGACGATATTGTTCTGACATTATTATATATTATGTTAGATGGTGAGTGCTAACATATATTTTAAGAACAGCCACACAGGCTCATGGGAAATTCGGAACCTCTCACACTTCAACATCAGTATCATCAGATACAGCTGAATGGTCACAACTTGTAATGTCCTTCTAACTTCAATAATATGAGAGTATTTGTGGAAAGGATGAATAAAGGTTGTAAGAAGAGGTCATGTGTGTATTATATATCATAGATCCATTTTCTTAATGTTTATGTGGGGTTTTACTGTTTGATTTGACTCGTTTATCACATTTGATGTGGGTGTTTCTCCTAGAAATAACAAAAAAAAAGTCACAAGATTTGACGTGATGATCTTTAATCTTCAAAATCTGACATAGACACAAAAATGGAGTCGATTGATCAGTCATTAGAACTACAGATATCAAATCAAGGGTCACAAGTCATCTAGACTAATGTATCTAAATACAGCTGACGGCTGTCATTAGGGATTGTTTACGGTTTTAAACAAAGCCCATAATAGTGATGAAGAAATGAATGAAACATTGTTATTTTTTTTCAATTTTAAAGTTAAACATTCTGAAAGATATCTGTTAGAATTATTTTGGGACTAATTTTTGTGAAATCTAGCACACTTTGATGTGATTTGCCATCACTAAATAAGGGGCTGTGAATCTTTCCAATACATTTTAAATGACACAAGAAAATGTGTATGATCAGTCACAAGTCACAAAGTACGATTATGGTATCTACACATTAGGGATGTTGAGATTCACCGATTCACTTCGGTTCATTGATACAAATGGGTATTATGTTCTCAAAACCTCACTAACTGTGTCAAATGATCACATTTCAAACCCAATTCTCTTATAATTAAGTCATATCTTGAGCAAACCGTTCAAATCGTATCGGGAAGAGGAGCGATTTGTATCTCATCGTATCGTCTGGGGATTTCTGTGTATCGCATCGTATCGCTGGAAGATATACATCCCTACTACACATGGAATTCCTTTAGACCACATGTTTAAAGCTCAAGGCCCAGGGGACAATTTTGGCCTGCGTGGTCTCAAAGATGATTGGTTGAAATTTAAAAAATAAATAAATGTTCATGTTGATATCCTGGCCTATAAAGATAATACACTGAGATTACTGATGTCAACAATTATACAGAGACTTCCAATAACGTTTAAAGTGATATTTAATGGGAAAGTTTTTATAGAGGAGGACAAACACAAAGATAAAAAGCATCGATTGGATTAGAATAAAATAGCATAGACAGTTTGATAAATATACATTTTGTTCAACCTGGAGCCTCTTTTGTAAATATTTTGGCCCCTTGTAAAATAAAGTTTGACCTACAACGGATACTTCTCCAGACCCCCAAGGTTTGATGACGAACTAGAGAAAAAAAGGCAGTTATTTAACAACTTGAAACAAGTTTTTTTTATTTTGGACGGAGCCGGGATTCGAACTAGCAGCACAACACAAGCAGGAGTGATGGCACCGTTGGCTCCTCCATCATCTCCTTCCAGGCCCCGGTGTAGTGTTGCCTCGACATCAGTCTCCACTGATTTCCCTTTGACCACTTCCTTGAACCATCAACCTCAGTTACTGTATCTTTGCCGCCATCTCCTCCTCCTCCTCCTCCTCCTCCTCCTCCTCCTCCTCCTCCTCTCCATCGTATGTCACTCTGCTGCCCCTCAGCCCTGACACCGGCCCCTCTTTGAAGTCCCCTTTAAGAGCACAATTAACCCTCCCCACCAGACACCGCACTCACTTCTCACCTTTTTAATAAGCCGCTCATAGACAAGTGTCAGGCCTTTTTTCTTTCTCTGCGCGTCTCACACCCGCTGGATCTACACGTCCTCACACCGGCCTGTAAATTCTTCCTCACTTGGCTGCAAATTCAGACTCTCTTTTCATGTGCAGATGTGGTGGCATCGCGCACCTTTGCTGCACGAATGAAAACGAGATAAATGAAGGCTTTGCTGACTCAGCATGAATGAAGCTTCCGGTGCTTTGATTCAAAGTGAGTCAGGGTGTGTGTGTGTGTGTGTGTGCGGGGGGGTTGAAGGAAGCTATTATGCCAGTTGACAGTTAAATTGTTGACCAGCTTACAACCTGTTGTGTATCGCCATGAGTTTGGGATTCAGTCCAACAGTGTTGCTCATCTGAGGCCATGGAAGCACCAGATGTGTTGTTCTGACTTATTCTTACTTTTTCAAACCAAAATGTTTGATTAAATGATCAGAAGTTGACGTCTCTAAAAGTGGGAACAACGTTTGAGTAAAACTGATGGACCATGACCTGAAATTTCAAGAACATAAAAACAAACTGAATCAGGATTTTTTTTTTTTTTTTTAAAGATTGTACCAAAGATAAACATGGAAAAAACATTCAGTGACCATGAGCGAGTGAATACAAATAAATCCAGATTCACTACAAAAAATCTGAATTTTGAAATTTTCGACAATACAAACAGAACAAAAAAAAAAAGTAGCAAAATACAAATAAAAATATATTTTCTCAACTTATAAAAGCTGTGGAGGAAACTAAAATATGTAATTAAAATGGAAAAAAAAAAGTTTAGGTCACTGTTGGCTATGTGGACTTAAAAGAATGTTACTGATTTTTTTCTCAAATAATTAGAAAAAATATTTTTTCAGTGGAAAAAGGCAGTTAGAAAACCTGATGTTCTTTTAAAATTGAAGAAAAAATAGCGCAAAATCAAAGTTATTTTCTAAAGTTAAAAAAATCTGGGGTTTGACAAATTTCCCAACATTGACGTCCCTAAAATGTAATAAAAAAAAGTTTAGTTCCTAGCAGCCCATGTAAACATAAAGAAACGTTACTGAATTATGGGAAACAGGATTTTCTGAAGTCTTGTAAATCAGAAAAAAACTAGATGTTTCCATCGAAGGAGTTAAAAAAAAAAAAGGCCAAAAGTTGACATCAAAGTTCAGGTCCGGGAGCATGTGAACACAAAGAAAAGTGACATGTGTGGTTCTGACTTATTGTTACGGTACAGAGATTCTCTTGATGTTCTATACGTGCAGCGTTTCTTTCAGCAGAAGGACTCGTTGCCTCTGGCTCCTACTTTAATGTAATGCAGGTGAATTTGTTGTTTGTGAATCACTCTTGAAACCGTTTTCATCCTAATCCAGGTTTAGGGGACTGACGTATATATAACCTCTAACTTAAGGACCATGTTTCTTGTCCTCTTCAAGTCTCTTCAGGTGGACCAACTGTGAGTAGACTTTGCTGTCTTTAGCCACCGGGTGCTTCCCGGAGTCATAGTCTTGCGCTGGTCCTTAATGGGGGGGGGGGGCTCTGAAACCGCAATGAAAAATAGAAGTTCAAGCTGCAACACGGTTCAGGAGCATTAAAGCAATGACATGCAGCTAAGCCTGCTGGGTATTGGACCGGACTGTGAGGGAATTCCGAATGCAAACACAGACCTGCTGCTCTCTTGAAATAACTTCCTCCGAGGCGGCCTCGGTGTGGAGCTCTGGTCCGGAGCCCCCTTTTTTTTTTTTGGTCGTCCTTAATTCTGCCTTCCTCGTGTCTCTTTTTGTCATTAATAATCCGATATTGTCCCATCTGTCGGGGGAGCCGCACGTGGTTCCAGTTAGGGCTCATCAGAACCTGATGTGGGGAGGCCGTGGTGAGCGAGAGGGACCGAGAAAGAGGGAGCGAGGGGACGTCTGGTCTTGATGCGAGCGGCTGGACGAGCCATTAAATCACAGGTCGCCTCTATCGCCGTACGCCGGGCTGACGTATGAACATCCACTGTGGGAAAGAAGCCGGGGGTCGACCCCGAGCTCCTCGTCCACGTCTCGGGGAGTGAAAGTCGTCGGGTCGGTTCGGGAACACGGGACGCGAGCTGTTGGACATATTTGTGCGACTCCATCATGTGAAAGACAAACACGAGAGGGTCCTGATCAAAGGTTCTGCCCTGCTGTAACACCACCTCCAGACAAGAGTTGCTGCAATCACTCGGCTAAATCAGATGCAGAAATAAACATCTCAGGGGTTTGGATCCGCGGCCAAATCTCTCTCACTTCAGGGACGTCTTCCAACAACCCCACGTCTAATGCGGGGGAGGAGGTTTTGCGAGGGAGGCGCTGATCCTCGGCGCGCTGGCTTTATTATTGATTACAGACCCGACCACTCCGGCAGAAAGACTGCAGATGCAGATGAACGGAGGGAGGAGTGGAACTCCATCAATTAATGTTGGATCATAAAACCACGAGGACCAAAAGTTGGCAGAGACGTTTGTGAGCTTTACATTTGAGAACAGCTGCAGCCACGGAGGTTCTTAGTCTGACACAAACACTTAGGGGACTTTTTTTTCATTCTTTACTTCACTGTGTTTCAGAAACTGAAGGTGTTCACTCGTTTAAACAAACCTTTGTCTTTAGATGACCTTGACGTGGACGACAATTATGGATCTAGCCATCATTAGATCAGTGGTGTCGCACAAGCGTCCTCTGAGATGATATTATGTTACATTGTTATGAGGCCTGCTGGGCCAGCAATGATGGAAAAAGATCATGTTAAATGTTATTATCCATAAAGATTTTGTTATATAGTTGAGATGGAATGGATTTATTTAAAAAATGTAACATGAAATTGGGAAATAAAGGTCCAATTTTAAAGTGAAACCACTCGATAATCCACAGAATATTAAAAGGAAAATTATAAATCCAATGTAATTTAAATGCAAAACAACAACTGAAAAACCCAAACGCTTAGTTTCAAATATTTCTATTGACTGAAGTACTTTCAAGTACTTTTAAAACTATTTTTTTGTTTACATAATTCTATAAAAAAGACAACATAAATGTCACCAAGAGACATAATACAATTAACAAAATAAGCACAAATTAATAATAATAAACCCATCCCATCCACTCCGTACTACTCAAGATCCCCAATATTATTTATGTATTTTTCAGCGCAGACTATCGGAACCCTACCACGGTTTTATGACGGAGCTAAACGGTCGCCAGATACTGTCATGAACCTCTGTCGGCCTCTAGTTGAGTTTGAGAAACCTGCTCGAGATGATGGAGAAAATACTGAACTGGGAAGAAAGATTAACATTCATTTTGACTCGTATAAAAACATTATATCAGTAGTTGGATTAAGCGAAAGAACATTTTTCCCATTGTAAGAAGATCTGAAAAAAAAAGCAAAAGATAACCTAAGGGAAAGTGGATTATCTCATTTTAAGTGTTTATTTTTGTCTCTTCATTTTATTTGTCGTTGGTATCTTTGTGGTTCCCCTTGAATGTTCTTGGAATAAAATAGAGGTAAAACGTAAGCCAGTACAGGAGTTTGTTCTGGCAGCTACTTCTGCTCCACAGAGAGTATATTTCTCTAATTATTTTAGTTAATTGTTGACTCTGAATGACGCCAAGTTACAGTAATACTTCCAGAAGTATTCAACATGTTTCCTAATAATGCCTTCACAACAACAAACCCTCGGTACTGACCTTCTGTCTACCCTGTGGTCTTCCACGGTTGTGCGGTTGTTTTTTTGTGTGTAACTGTATCTCGGTGACTCAGCAGAGTGATGTCAGTGAACACATCCGTGTGCCCAAACATGGCTTAAAAAAAGTGGGGAATACAATTGATTTACAAATCACATCCGCTGTCATCACGCTGTACAACCATCAAACTATGAGTGAGAGACCAGAGAAGAAAGATCTGTGACATCATTAAAAGACCCATGAAATACTTTAATAAATATGATGTTTCAAGGATATCGTAGTTATGAAATGTAAACTTGTCCTGGCAGAAAACTCACAGTCATGGTTCCATTTCCAGATGATTTTTTTTATGGACATGTGCCGCCATGACGGCATCATCATTTGAGTTGGAGAACGCTGATTCAGCAATCTGATAGTGGAGCTGTGACGCTGGTTCTGTGCCTGTGAGGAGAATCGAATAACATTTTAGAGATGTTTGAGAGGTATTTTGAAATGTGTAACGGACACTCACAGTCCCCGGTGCGGTCCAATGGCAACTTAGAGAAAAAATATATATATATATATATATATATAATTCTGATATAAAATGACTTAATTTATATTTTGATTTGGCTTGTTTTGAGGGGCAATATTAGAGCAAACAAGCTGATTATGAACAAGTTGTTTTTTGTAATTGAACTATTTATGAGGTGGTTAAGCACGACCGTCTCGCAGCAAGAAAGTTGCCGGTTTGCTTCCAGTTTTTAGGCGCCCTGTGTCTGTGTAGAGTTTGTGTGTTTTTCACATTCTTGTGTGGGTCTAACCTGGGCACTCTGGTTTCCTCCCACAGTCCAAAATATAGAGAGGTCGTTAAAGTTGGCGTGTGTTTTAGTTAAATGGATAAGTATTCATAATTTAGGACAACAATACTGTAAACGCAGTATAAAATGATTGGTTGGTTGTAAAAAATAATTCTGCTTGATTTGTTTTGTCGGTTTTTTATGTCTTTTTATATGTAGCTTGCATACTTGTGGTTTCTCTTGAATGTTCTTGCGTGTTGTGTAACCAAATAAACCCCCAGAAACGACGTAAACATCGAGCTAAACGAGTGTTTGTGCTGTAACCGCTGCTCAAATGAATCCAGGATCCCGGTGTTTTATTCCAAATTAAATCATCGTTTCCTGGAAAATAAAATCATTTAACAATTTTTCAAAAGCCTTTTTAATTCACGGACCCATGTAACTCTCCTTGCTGGGGTTAAGTGCACTTTCATTGTGCCAAAGATGATATTTAAAATGTTTATAAAAAATAGTCAAAGGCCTACATGTGACTCCCCTCCCCCCGGGACCACGTATGATCTATAAGATCCTGTGAATCTACTTTCTAAATGTTGTGATTTAACTTCAGTTCATGATGTGATGAAACCATCACACTTGGTGTCACATCTTAGACGTCCGGATGACGAACGACATCCTCCGACACCGACTTCTGTCTTCACGAACGTCGAATTGAAGCCTCATCTTGTTGGAGAGGCTCTGGACTTGGTTCGTCTCTCAACCCCTGGAGGAAACACAAACTTTAGATGATCTTGAGTGATTCCACTTTGGTTTGAGTCCATACGCTCGACTTCAGAGGGTGGAAGTCGTGAATGGTTCTGATCAACGACGGGCCATTTCAAATGAAAACCTGACTCTCAGTCGGAAAACAAACAAAAAGTGTCTGTGAAGTTTGGGTCTCTGCCCTCTTGTGAGGGGAAACATCTTGACGCTCTGAAAACTTCATCTTGTGTTGTTACATGATTGTGTTTGTGAACTTTATCGCACGTGTGTGTAAGCTTGTGTGTGTGTGTGTGTGTGAGGCTGTGTTTGTGGGCCGAGGTGGGCTGCAGGCGAGGTTACATCTTGCAGCAATTAAGCTACATGCGTCTCCTCCGCCCTCCACTCGTCTGCTGGGGTCGTGTTTCAAGGCCGGAGCTGCTTCAGACCAGCAGTGTGACAGTCGAGAGATAAAGCTTCGACGTGTAACGACCGACAACCTGTTTTCATGACGCACATCGTGTTCACCAGTGAGGGGGGATCCGACCAGGGGAGGGCGACAGACTCTGAGGTGGACCACAGGTCCTTCACGAGACCTTCAGAGAGAATGACGAATGAGAAATATCTGTGAGGGATTCATTTGCTCGCGGACACACAACTGGGTTCTCCTTGTTCTGCCAAACATTTCTCATCTTCCAATGTTCTTAGACGACTCTTGCTAGTCTTACTCACGGCCGACATTCCACGACTATCTTCTCGTTCACTGGAGGACAGAAGCCAAGAGTCTCCACCGGGAACGACCATGAGTCACAAGTATCACAGAAGCTATATCTCTAAATGGCGTGAGAAAATATCCATACGCGATATATCGCAATATATTTATTGTTTCACCATATAGTATTGATATTTAACCGAAAAGTATATTTTTTTGGCTTTAAATCGTATTTTATGGTTTATATTTAATCAAATGTGTACTAAATATCATTTTTTACAATAACATGCAAAAATATTCACGGCATTTGTCCATTTTTGTGTTGCAATTCAACTTAATGCAGCTAGATGGCAGCGGTAATGACCTGCTGCGCAGCAAAAGGAACAAGAAAATCCTGTGAGATCCATGTGATGACTGAGTATGAGAGGATACATTGGACTCCAACAGCTTTTAAAGCTGATGTTTGGACATATATTGGTTTCAAAAACGAATGAACGCAGTAGTAGCAGAAGTAACCCAGCAGCTGTATTATGATGTTTGTCAACCTCTTTCTAATCCACACCCGTATCTCTAATGCTGTCCACGGATTCATCTCCATCCGAGTGTGTCTTCTTTTGACTGGCAGGAAGAATTTGGCATCATCTCTCGGTGCATGACTTTTGGTGGTTCGCTTGTCTTGTGGCGCTCGTGTTGCTCTTTGAGGCGACATTAAAGAGTCGCAGACTTGTTTGTTCGGCTTCTAAGGAATGAAGAAATTAAACAGTGGTAGAGAGAGCTTTCAAAAAAGTCCATTTGCGTCTTGTATCTTCTTCCTCCTCTTCAACGGCACTAATTCAGAACCGGTGTTCTTTCTGTGTTCAGTGTGTTGTGACTTCCATCTGTGCGTCTCAGCTGGGTGTGTGTTACTCTGTGTGCAGAAGTGCAATTAAACTAGAAACGCACTTGTTTTCAAAATATCTCTCAAACATCTCAAATGTTTTAGTCTTTTCTTTTTTCAGCATTTACTTGATTTAAATTATGTCACAGAAACACAATAGCAATAACATGTTACTGGATCTTAGTCACATCAACAGTTAACTCCGAAAAAAAACAGTTTTTTCTTGCCCAAAATAATTGTGTACATTTACAAATATAATTTTATTTCGGTGGAGAAGTTGCTGAATCTTGTGAGTCAAGTTTTTTTATATATATAAATAGCATAGGTTGTTTCTTATGTGACGCGAAAAAGGTTTTCTTGTTGAGAGTTAATTGAAATACTTCCTCCCCCACTAGTGCTGGGCTGAATTGAACTGTAGCTGTTTTTCAACTGTAACATTCAGTGTAAACTGGACTTTATTATTGAGGGTTTTCCCAAAAGTCTTGTTGGTGCTGAGCAGTCTGAGGTTCTGAGCAGCTGGCCGGTCTCTCCCGAACTCCTCGACACTCGGGAATAACCGGACTGTCGTGTTTGACTCATGGGTGTTCATCGCATCATGCTTGGCTCCCGTGTTTTCCTAAAACGCTGCACATTCCAGAGAGCGTCACCCTTCAAGCACCACTTTCTGACCCTTGAGAAGGTCTCGTCTGAGGAGAAGCGTGACGACATTGTGACGCACAAACGTGCCGAAGCGTTGACTTCAGTCGGAAAATACAAACAAATAACGTATGAGGATGGAGGACACGTTCCTGCGAGGGTGTCCCACTTTCACTCGGTCACGTCCGGTCGAGCTGAGCGAGAGGAAGTCCTTCAGCGCCTCATCGCTCCGGCAGCTGGAGTCGAGATCCACCTCCAGCTAATACTCGCTTGTACTGTCGGGATTAAGGAAGTGACGGTTGAAGTTCATGGTTGGAACTTGGAAATGTTTTTAGGAAAATGTTCTCAATTTCTTCATTAACTTATTGAATTGATGTTTATATTGAAAAGTTGAATATGGTTTCTTTATATAATTAAATTAAATAGTAAAAAGTTTACACATAGTGTTTGATATTGTGATTCCAAAAATAAATAAATAAATGTTTTAAGTTTTATATTTTTTAATTGATAGCCTTTTAAATTCAGTATTGTCTGCTGCCTATTATTTACATTACATTTTTATATTAAATTAAAGACTACAAATAGAAAAATATTGAGTTTAGAACATTTATTTTGGAATTAGAATATCAAACTATACGTTTAAAAAAATATATATTCATTTTAAAATATTTAAAAAAGTGAATTCAATAAATACAAATTCAATATTTCAATATACATTTTTTTTCAAAGCAATGCTTAAAATAACAAAACAAGTTTCAACATTTTGAAGTTTGACTTCAACCATTCTTTCATATGTGAAGTCTTGTCGGCCACATTCTTTCATTTCCTCCCGGAGACGTGGTCTTCATGTGCGGCTCCTCTAGAGCTTCAGGTCCATAAGCTCCTCCTCGACTCTTTGTCTTCTTCTGTTCAAAGGTCGGTCGCCCAAGAGTCAAGGCCGTGTCGTGTTCTAGCATTTGTACAAGTGTCGTGTCGGAGCCGTCGGACGTGTTCGCAGTTCAATCCGGATGAAAATGTGGCCGAACCAGTTCCACGCGGCTCTTGGACTGACCTCTGCGTCGTCCTGCCAAGACGACATGATTTACGGCCGCTGCAGCTAATGGACTCCATCTCCACCAACCCTCTCTGACGCAGGGATGGTCCCAGGAATAGAGCAGATGACACATCTGGTCCGGCGTGTCCTCCCAGCCGGCGCTTGAACCTCTTCCAAGGGGAGGCCACATGCGCCTCAATATGCTGACCAAGCACCTTCACCACTGACCCCACCCGGTCCAGATCTACCTCCAGAACCAGAGGAGACGTTAGCTCACGATGACTGAAGTTTTCATCCTTCCAAACGTTTGGTTTCTACCAATGTCTGGTCCACACCGGCTGTACAGAGACATAGTATTTCCCTTCTGTCCTGGGTCTGCCCTGGGACCCCTGCCAAGTTTCAGGTTCCTGAACACCTCAGTAGGAAGTTCTCTAGGACCGGGTCCCCAAAACTTTTTGTGCAACGTGGACTGAGTTGATGTCGGAATTGTATTCACGGACCAAGTGTCTTGATTAGAAAATTCCATCTTTTTTTCCAAAATAAAACACCCTTCGGACAGAAATTATATTACTTGTTTTATATTTCTGTCCGGCCCTTGAAACAAATGGACCGGTATGAGTTCCTGGATCATGGGTCAGGAGACCACTGGTCTAGGGTTCATCCTGACTAGACCCCTAAATGTGGAGGACAGAGGCTCTACTCTGAGCCTCTCCTGGAAGACTGAGCTTCTCATCTGATCTCGGGAAGAAATTATTTTTATCAAATATTTTTATTCATTGGCCTTTTTTTTAATGTCCAAAAGATTGTGAATCTCAGCAACCAAACATGAGAAGATCTCCAGGAGAGGTTTTATTAAAAAATAATCCTGGGATGTCAATTTTTAATATCTTATTTACTCTGTGTTAAAGCTGGCTCTTCCAGTTCCCGGCTCAGTTCCATGTTCCCTTTTTTTTAATTTTGAAATCACACATAAACACATAAACAAAGATGACGCAGCATTTCTCAACTCCAGCCAATACAAACTCGAGGTAAATAATCCTTGGTTTGTTTTTCAGCTACTTCAGAAAGTTTGGAGACTTTCTTTACGGTCTGAGCAGTAAACTGGACCATTGATGCTCCTGTGAGCTGGACTCGGTTCCAGGACTGACCAGAACATGAAGCGGACGCAAATGAAATAAATCATGTTGTGGTTTCTCTGTAAACCGTTACATAATCCAGTGGTTTCTGAGTCGACTCTGGATCCGTTTGACTCGGATCCGGACACGACACGAGCGACAGGAAGTTGTCGTGTGATCCGTGTGTTTGCTCAGTGGGCAGAGAGCGGGACCAGGGCAGGAAGCGGTCCTGGTTCCAGCGGCCAGAGGAAACACAGGAGCGACTAATTGATCCAGAGTCCGGCTGGCAGGACTTGAGAGGACTGAGTGGACACGGAGGGAGGACAGTGTTGACACGGCAGAAGGAGTTCCTTCACAGCGGCAGAGCAAACAGTGACTCATATTTCCGTGGCCGGACTTCACCCTTTGGATCTGGAAGCTTCCGGAGACACGCTTCACTGGAGATGTCCAGGTTCAGTCCTGACCTCGTTCAGCAGATGGACTTCTCTGAAGTCTGGGACCACACTGCCCTCTCGTGGACAAACTATGTTTCGTCTATTTACTGATTTTTGAAAACTTCGTTAGAAAGTATTATGGTTAATTGTTGGTGTTGTTTTTTTAATATTTGTCACTTAACTTGTTTACTTGTTATTCGTTTTAATGAAATGTTCAGGATTGTGTGGAAATAACATGATTATGAATAATATTATTTAAGATATTTAGAAAAGTATCATTGGCTTGTGTGGTTGTTGACTGTTGTAAAATAAACATCCTAATAATTAAATTGTCTTAACGATTTGAGATTCCTGACTATTTGGGAAGGTATTTATTTGATTCAAGGTCATGTGAGTTCAGCATTTTTCTGCAAAAAACATGAATTTATAAATATTATAGTGTGGGTTTACACTCTAAGGGTGTTTTCCTAATTTTAAAAAATGTCTTCTGTCTTTGACAGAGACCTTCATGAAGGTCAAGACACGTCTGGCATCGACCCTGATCCACCAGGAATGAACTTCTGGAGGTGTTTGAGGTACGTGAGTGAGTGAGTGAAGGAACGTTTGGTATACTTCGGCTCCTCCTTTTATCATTTGACCATTTGTCAAACACAAGGATACACGGATGGATAAAACTTTATTGATCTCCTGGGAAAGTTCCACTTACACACAGATCAATAAGAGAATGAATAAGAAAGAAATAAAAAATAATATAAGATTTAATAAAAACATAAAGTCTAAATTGTAAAAATTAAATCTAGAAATATAAAGATGAAGATGAAACAAAGACTTAAAGAAATATTGACACCACATTAATTGTATATGAATATATTTAAGCGTTTTTCTACTCAATGTTCTAGTCGTCATGAAGGTCCATTAATACCAACAATTGTGAACATGAGATAATCAATGTAAAAGAAAACCATTTCTAGACTGAGGCGACTATTATGGGATGCAGTGAAGAGGGTCACAGCTGAACAAAGAGATTCTCGGAGACAGAAACTGTATTTAAAATGTTTATTTTCGTGGACAAGTCGAAGGAGCATTAAATTAGTACAAAACTGAAAGGTGTCGCTTCCTTTAACAGTACAAAGTTGTTGTTTCTCTTCAGTCATGGCACAGAGTGATGTTTTGAGTTCTCCACAGTGTGAAGCGGAGCATGCTAAACAAAAACAGTCCAAACATCCTGAGTTACAAACAAGAACCAGATTGATCCGAGAGCGTGAAACCTGCTCGGCACGAGGCGGAGGCGAGTTCGTCCGGTCGAGTTCTTCTTCGACTGAGCCTCGGACACGAGAACACGTCGTGCGACGACAAGAATCCTCGGAGGAGTCGGGAGTGAACGTTTCCAGGGAGTTCTCTTGTAATCTTCTTTTAAACACACAGAGATAAGAACTAGTTGTGCTCATTTAAACCGTAGCGTGAAACTAAGAAAACATTAAACTAAACTTGTGCTACACGACCGTAGCTCACGAGTCGACCAGCACTGGGGTCACACGAGGTCGCATGCACCGTGACGAGGACACGGATCGTTGAGACGGGAACACTATTTAACAGTCGGAGTGCAGCAGCAGGTCGATGAAAGGTCACTGCCGGGTGGATTAAGACGCTGGACCGGGACGCTCTGATTGGCTGAAGACTCAGAGACGACTGGTCGGTCTCCAGCACGGGTGGACGTCAGCGAGAGTCAACAGGCCTCCTTGGTGGGACTTGGCAGCTTACACATCATGAGGATCTGGCGTAAGGCTTTCTGGACGTCCTCGTCCATCTGACCCTGAGAGAGGAGACACGGGTCAGACGCGGGTCAGAAATGGGTCAGACGTGGGTCAGAAACGGGTCAGACGCGGGTCAGACACAGGTCAGCTGCGACCAGAGGTGGATTGTTGAAGGACGTACCTGGACGGCGTAGAGAAGGTGCATCCTGTAGACGGACACGATCTCGTGATGCTGCTTCTTGGACTCCTGCAGGAGAAATAATATCATATTATTATTTATCTCGACTGTGAACGTCTCACTTGTCTCTTGTTCCTTCTCTAGAGCAGTCAGTGACTCTTGAACTCTGACACTCATTTAATGGTTGAATAATATTTACTATACTTGTGTATTAGAATCCCTTATTAGTGCCAGTTGAACAGTTGAATTTAACACCTTAAATGTTGCTTTTTCATTTAATCATTTAAATGTTCTTTTTAATATTTTCAAAATGTATTTTTTTCATTTAATATTCGAATTCCAATAACTAAAATATACATTTTGAAAAATTCGATATTTTTTCAATAGAAGCTGTTTGTATTCAATCTAAAATTATTGGTGCCACCAAACAAAACTGATTATCACGTTTAAAATGCTACATTTTTTATATCAGTTATGTCAAACATATTCAACTTTTAATATTATGTTTTCCTGGATCTTTTACTACATTTTCAATATCTGCAGTTAATTCATGTATGTTCAATTTATGTGGCTTTAAATTTAGGAAAAAACAAAAACTTTATATAATATTCAAACAACATTGCTAAACAATTCAGTCACTTGTTTCTACTAGTGAATCACACACACTCATGCATACACACACACAGTAACTCTTCTAGTAAGATTTGAAAAAAAGTTCCTAAAACTTGTGTGAACCAAAACCTAAAATACAAATCACTCTCCGACTCATTTTCTATCTCAACATGCTTGTTTTCCCACACAGCTCTTTGCCTCACTCCCTCCCAGTGAACTCATCGCTAGAGCCGTGTGTGATTAGTGGATTTTAACCATCATCATGTGCAGATGTCAGTGACAATATAAAGTCTAGTCTTGGAAACTTGATCCTGAAATAAACTGGCAGCCAGTGAAGAGTTTTAAGGATCTGTGGAAATGTGAGTTCTTCTACTAGAGCAGCTCAGAGTTTTATATCGACTGCAGGCGAGACAGATCCTTCTTGTTTAGACACCAAAATAAACTGTTACAATAGTCTAAACAAGAAGACACAAACGTATGGATTACAAGCTCCAGATCATGTTGTGACAACATTTTCCTGAGTTTAGAGATTTTTCTCAGTTGAAGGAAACGGTTAATTGAGTGTTGCACTTGAGACACGTCTTCATCAAACCCAACAGCAGCTCAGACAGTCTTACATTGAGCTGGTACTGCAGCTGCTTGACCTGCTGCTGCAGCGTCTCCAGCTGCTGGCTCTGCTGCTGCCTCTTGCTGGGCGAGGACGAGTACGAGAGCTGAGAGAGGCTGTTCAGGGCGTCCTTCAGCTTCCCCACCTCCCGGGACAGGTCGTCGATCTGGACACGAGATGATGAAGATGAAGATGATGAAGGCTCGACAAACTCTAGTCCTCGTCTCTCTCACCCTCTTGTTCTTCTCCCTCTCCGAGGCCACGTGGTTCTCCACCACCTGCTTCAGCTGACACACGGCGTCCTGCGACTCGGCCAGTCTGGAGGTCAGAGAGACGTTCTTGTCGTCCGTCGTCCTCGCCGCCTCCTGCAGGACGTCCAGCTCGGCCCGACTCTCGCGCGCCTGCGTGAGTGTTGGTCGGTCAGAAGGGGGCGCTGCCGGGACGTGGGCGTGTCTCACCTTCTGCCAGGCTCCTGCCGCCTCCAGAGCCATGTCGTCCTGCTTCCTCAGGGCCTCCTGGAGGAGCTGCGTCACGTGACTCACCTCGCCCTCCAGCTGCTGCTTCATGGTCACGTGATCGAGGCTGGAGACGACGTCCTCTGAGGCGACGCCACCCTGCGCCCTGAAATAACAGGATGTAGTCATCAGAGACAAACTTCCTCACAGTGAGCAGAAGTTTTTCAGTGCATCGCAATATTTACTGGTTGACTATTACCTTTCAAATGTTGAAACTTTAATTAAATTCTATAATTATGATGAGAAAGTTGGAAATAGTTTTTCACTGAATTCTTTGATTCAATAATTTGTATATTTAAAGCTTACTTTTTTATTATTTCATAAAAAAAAATCAATTCTTTTAGTTTTTTACACATAGTATAATTTTATGAACTCTATATTATTTAATGCATAGCCTTTAAAATCAATATTAAATGTTGGTATAATATAGTGTCACCAGACAATAGTGGATAAAACGAAATTTAATTTAGAAAATTAAAACATTAAACTCTGTCTGAAAAAATTATTAATTTAAATAATATAAATATTGTTCTAATTCAATTTAGAACAAATAAATGTAACCTTTTAATATACAAATGATTAAAAACTTGTTTTCAACATTTGAACAGTTCAACCTCTGGATCAATATTCACAGTGTTCTCCACACGAGTCCTCCATACCTGCTCTGCAGATCCTCCACCTGCAGACTCTTCTGCTGCAGCTGCTCCGTCAGAGCTTCTCTCTGCTGCTCCAGCTCCTTGATGGCGTTCCCCAGAGACGACATGACCTGCATGTGGTCGTCCAGGGCGATGCTGTTCTGGGCCTGAGCCTCGGCCTCCTGCCTGAGCCGGCAGACGTCGCGCTGGGCCGCCGAGTTCTTCTCCTCGGCCTGGACCAGCAGCTCCTGCAGCTCCTGCACTCGGAGCTTCAGGTCGGCCTGTTGCTCCGGAGACGGAGCTCTGGAGTCGAGCAGCTGCTTCTGCGCGGCGCTCAGCTGGTTCTTGGCTTCGCTGTAGGAGTGCGAGAGCTCCAGCAGGCGGCGCTGCAGCCCAGAGTTGACCTCCTGGAGTTCGCCCTTCATCTCCTCAAAGTCTTTGGCCGCGGCCTCCACGGGAACCGTTCCTCGCAGAGCTTCCTGCACACGTGAAGGACGGGTGAGACTGGACAAGGAGCTTTGACGTGAAGGTCGTACCTGCAGCATCCTGATCTCCTCCTGCGCCTCCTTCAACATCTCCTCCACCTGACGCGCCTCCTCCTTCAGCCGCCGCCGCTCCTCCTGCAGGAGTCTGATCTGCTGAGCCGCTCGCTCCTGCTCCGACACGTACTGGGCCAGCCGGGTCTTCAGCTGCTTCGCCTCCTCCTCCATGCCCTCCCTCTTCTCCTCCGCCAGCTCTCCTCCTTCTCTTCCTGTCAGCGCTCTCAACTCCTCCACCTCCTCCACCGCCTGGTGGTATCTCTCCTGCGTGTCCGTCAGTTTGGCCTGTAGGTCGGCTAGACTCTCCATCAACTCCTCCTCTCTTCCCTTCCCTCCTTCGTCCTCCCTCCCTCGCTCCGGTGTCAGCTGGGCCTGGAGTGTTCGGTTCTCCTTCCTGGACTCCAGCAGCTTCACCTGGACGTTCTCCAGCGTCTCCCTCAACAGCCGGATCTCCTCGCCGTCCCTCGCCTCTCCAGGCTCCTGACCCGAGCCGTGAGCTGCCAGCTTGATGGACGTCAGAGACTCTAACTCATCCTGGAGGAGAAGAAGAAAAGAATCCTTCAAGCTCTCGTTTCCATGAGTCTGCAGATGTTTGTGAGGTGAGGAGAAACGTTGAGAAGATCCAAAACAAAGTTAACTCTGAGTCAAACTCGTTTCCATGAGTCTGCAGGTGTTTGTGAGGTGAGAAGAAACGTTGAGAAGATCCAAAACAAAGTTAACTCTGAGTCAAAGTATAAGAGTGAGAGAAACTGATACATGACTTTTATACATGACTCGGTTTCTTTTGGATTTCAAATAATATTATATGTATATATATCGTTTATATTTCAATATTGTATGTTCAATTAAACTTTTTTTTCATTCAGGTGCAATGATTCACAGCATTTTAAAGCAAGTAATAATTAAATCCTGTGAGATTCCAGGTGCGACTGAGGACGAGAGGATACAGTCGACTTTTTTAAAGCTAATGTTTTGGTTCACATATATTTGGGTCTTTTACCACTTCTTTGATGCCGCTTTGGTTTATATATTTTTTGGTTTAATGTTTTGTGGATTTTTGTGTTGTTGGAATTTGTAACTTGTTTTTTTTCTCTCTCATCTTCACCTATAGATTCAGATCAAATCAAATACATATGAATTAAGATCATAACACAAAAAGGACAAACAAACACTTTAAAGCCAGAGACAGGTGGAGAAAAGGGAGAACCTGAGAGCAAGACCTTAGACCAGGACTAACCCACTCACTGCTGTGATCCGCAGCCATAAACAATAAAGTGTAAATCTGCTGAACTTCGGGAAACTTTCCCGTCACTGTTGCTTTTACCTTCAGACGAGAAGCTCCAGCTAAGATGCAACATGTACCTAAAACAGAAGATTTAACCACGAGTTGACACAAAAGTATCTACAGAGAGCAAATTACGGATGCATTCCCATGAGCCTCTTGTGTCACAATGTCCGCACCGTCAACAACAAATATATGGTAGGAAGACATTTAGCTGTTGCTATTTTAATTCATGAGTTTTACAAAAGTGGTAGTTAAAGAAAATTCTGATCCATTTGTATCACATTCAACAGGAAGTCGTAGCAGAGGTTGACAAGGCCAGTTGAACAGCCCTGAACGAGACCACGAGACCACGAGACCACTCATTGGATCTCTCCATCTATTCCATCCACGCTCATCCATTTGTTGTCTTTTTGTATTTTGTGTTCAATTAAACTTACATTTGTGTCATTTGTGACCTAAATTAACAACATTTACTTCTATTGTCTGAAAGTGTCCATCAGTTATTGATCAATGTCCAGATTTAAGTCCGTATTTCTGGAGTTAGATTTGTGTTACGAAGGTTCCTCGTCGTGTCTTATTAACATTATAGTTTTAACTCCGTAATGAAGTGACCGACCTTGAACATGCTGGTCAGTCGCTGGTTCTCCTGCATGAGTGCATTGATTTTAGCCTGCAGAGCAGTGTGTGTGTCTCCTTCTGGATCCACCTGTTCACACACACACACACACACACACACATGAAACACACAGTTCACGACCACTGGCTTCTCGACGAAAACACAACGAGTTGTGACACGTTCCTGCTCAGCTAGACCTCCAAGAATGTAGCTCAGCCCTGATGTCACTGTCGTCACACAGAACAAAACCAGCGCTGACACTCAAAACTCAAAGACCTCACACAAACAAAAACAATATCTATCTTTCCATCTATCCATCTATAGATATCTATAGATATGTATATATCTATATATCTATATCTAAAGAGTTCAAAGTCATCCGTGTCGTTTGTTATCTCCAGTCTCGCTCCGACTAAACCTCGGTGACATAATAACATCTGTTCCTGCCGTAGTAAAACCGTGTGGCGTCGCCGTGAGTCACCTGCAGGTCTCTCTCCGGACTCGTCACCGGCGGCTCCACCGTCTGTTTCACGTCCTCCACCGTCTCCAGCAACATGTTCCTCTCCTGGTTACCTTTCTCACACTCATCTCCCACCTCATCCTCCTGCTCGTAAGAGGGAGAGAGAGGGGAGGGTGAGGGAGGAAGGATGGGAGGTCACGAGAGGAAAGGGATGGTTTGCTAAACGTGACTCTTTTTTTAAATACTTCTCGGGGTTAAACACGAGCTTAAAGTAAACATCTGAGTTTTATATACTGTTTGGAAACTTTAACATGAATGCATGTTGTGTTAATGTTGAGGAGGACACACAAAAGTTTCAAAATAATTATAACATTGTATTATTTTAGTGTATTTTATTGTAGTATTCTATTTTTTCACACCCATCTGAATTAGTTATATAGTATATATTCTTATAAGAAATCTGTTTTTAATATCTTCAATTATGTATATTTTTATATTTGTTCCCATCTTTGTTATTATTATTATTATTTTTCTTCTAATAATGCTGAGAGCTATGTTTAATTTTATTTTTTGTGAGCGGCGATTACATTTTTTTTTTTAAATAAAGGTTGATTTGAGTCTCATTAGAGTTTCTAAATGTTTGACAATTAAATCTAAGCTGGATTTAAAAGTTCATTCTTCCTCACCTTGTAGTGGAAATGTTTGGGTGTTTCGCTCGTGTTGGACGACGGAGAACCAGTGGATTTAACAGCTGGAGAGTTTGGGCCTGAGCTCTGGAATGTTTGAAACAAAAAAAATCTGTCATGAGTGGGAATCAAACCTATGACACGACTGAAGGAAGGCAGCATGTGTGTGAGGGAGAGAGAAGTCAAAGTGTCATTAAAGGAGTGAACATGCGTTTACCTGCGGTGGGCTAATAGGAGGTGCAGGTGCTTTTCGTTTTTTAGGAGTGGTGATCCGCTCATCACTTAGTTTAGCTACTTGATCATGCTGAGGGCAGCAGGTCGAGTGGAGTTAGTGGAAGAAGAATCAAAAATCCAAGTTAGATTTGTCTGTTGAAACAACAGCTTGACTTCCTCTACAAGCAAAAATCAGCTCGAAATATACTAAAGATAATGTTTGCTGGTCAAAGGTCAGACGGAGGAGAAAGAAGGTTGAACTCACCACAGGACTCTTGGGAGATTTTGTACCTGAGGAACAAGAAACATGTTTTTGATTCAAGGATGGAGGATCAGATTATTAATGAACTGGTCTGATGGTCTGCAGAGACATAAGTTAGGGTAACTTTTACTCTGACCTCTTGTAGAGTTTGTATCTTTGCATCATAGGTCATCGTATTCACCGTCTTTAATTTCTCTCTTTCTATCTGCTCTTATCATCATCATCATCAACCCTCAATTGGTCTCGAGGGGTTCGAACCCCACACTTGACATTATCAGTTTATGTGGTTAAAACAGAGACATTATTGTCTTGTGGCTGCAACAAATAAAACATTTTTTTACCCTTTTTGTTCAATGTTTGTGCAGTATTGATACATTTATTCATTGGCCATAAAATACATTGTTTTGAGGAATGGTCTAAACAAGACATTATTTTTATTGTTACATAATTGACATGAGGAAGTTCAATTAAGAAGACTGTACTACCTCTGTGTTTGAAATATTTGTTGTCTGGAAAAGATATAACACACAAACCTGAATATCTATACAGTATACTTTATACAACAACTAATACAGACTTTAATTTTTTTAAGAAGATATCATTTTTGCTACTAATTTTTGTTGTGAAATGCTTTAAATGACTGAATAGATTTTAAATGAAAAAAAAAAACGTGTGTCTTTTTGGCAATTCAGTAAATTCATTCAGCCGAGTTAAATAAACACTCGATCTGGACTGAACTGACTAAATTTGAGTGGATATTTATTACCTGAGAGGAATACTTGTTCTAAATGAATCATTTAAAAATGAAAAATATCGGAAACTCGCTGAAAATGAATAAGTCAAACTCAAAGTCATCGATATGGATTTCTAAGTTGCGGTTCACAGCGGCGCCACCAGAGGGCGGCAGAGGCAAAGACGCCATTCTCAGCGGCTCACCTGAGCTCACGTGTCTGCTCAGCGCTGCGGCGAGGCTCGTGTTGACCTCTGCGTTTCCGCTCAGCTTGGAAAAGTGCAGAACATCGTGACCTTGCGTGTCCAGAGCCGTCAGGTCGGCCCCGCGCTCCACCAACGCGTCGATCACGGCGACGGAACCGCACTCGGCCGCCAGCATCAGGGCGGTTCTGGAACCAATAAACACACGTTAACAACCTACACACTAACAGAACGACGTGTGATCGTTCGCACACCTGCCGCTGTTGTCGGGAATGTTGATTTGGGAGCCGAGGTCCAGCAGAGCGGCGCACACGTCGGCGTGAGCGTGTTTGGCCGACAGCAGCAGCGGCGTGAGTCCGTCCTGCGGGACAAACGCATGATTCATTGACGTGACATCAGCGCTCGAACATGTGGACGGTGAGAGAATCATCACGTCTTCGTGAGGAACGTTCTCTCTGCAGACACACTCTGGGAAAATCCCAGCCATGATTCACGAGCGGGTCAGCAGACGTGACGGCTCTCACTCCACTGCGAACGCTCCGACATATTTGCTAAGGTACTGGAGCAACTCGACCCTTTGGTTGACCTTTGACACCCCCTGATCCGACCTCTGACTGAGGTGAAGCAGTGCATTCTGGGTGTGGCCATGGTGAAGAGTTTTTTCGGAGCTGGAGAAGAAGCTGTGTCACCAAAGTTCTGACCCGACCACAGAGAACGAGCTCAACTATGTTGTGGCTTCTGCGTAAGTATGTCGGAGCCCGGCGAGCGGCGACTGCAGGGGATTTACACAACCCTGAGACCACGTCTCGCATCCCATCATGCTTTGCTCCCGGGGAGAAACTATGTGTCAGCGTCGGAGCAGGAATTCTCGGGGGAAAGTGTCACCTGACTTCCTACATTTAGCTGCGCAGCTGAGCTCACGCATCAGGACACACTTTATTATTACCATGAACCGAGTGACCTTGACATCCCGCCACGACAACTTCAACTTCTGCTTCTTAGAGCACGTTTGTGTAGTTCTTTTTGTGTAGTTGTCGTGCTGCAGACGACGACAAACACTTGTGTATGAACGTTGTTAATCCAGCTCAACTGACGCTTCATGTGTGGAAAAGATTCAGGATCTTCCTGCTGCAGCTTCACAGGAAGAAAGTTGCAGGTTCAAATCCATCCTGAGGCATTTTTGACTGAACCTGTGTCCTCTCTGTGCTTGTGTGGGTTTCTTGCAGGCACTCTGGTTTCCTCCCACGGTCAAAAACGGTCAATTTAATGCTTAAAATATGCTGTAGTCTGAGCAACAAAAGTCAAAATAGAGAAATTATTAGGAATTTTCATCTTAAGTCAACTTGTTTTATTTCTTATTAATGTTGTTATCATTTCCAATTGTATGTAACCAGACACATGGTCATCAAAAAGCAATGAAAACAATTCCAATTAAAGTGAAATATAGACCATGATACAATAAATAGGTGATTATATTATGATCCATCTGGATCCACAAATATGTTGAAGGTTGTCACACTAGCTAAAGTGCAAGCTACTGCCACCTTCTGTCCTGTTCAAGGTATTGAACTGTTCAGATGCATGAATGTGGGGCAGAAGCTCCGTCTGAGGGTGAACTCAAAGGATAGATGAGAACCTTCCAGATGTTAGTCTTCTGGGTGGTTCACGTCAGATCAGGAGGTTGACGCTGAAAGGGAACAATCTGCCGACAGATGAAAACATCTGCAGCTGTGACTATTATGGAGGTTCAGTGAAGGAGAAGTCTTACTCTTGAGGTGCTGACCTGAAGATCTGATAATACCGAGTTCTTAAGACACCGAGAGTCTAGTTTCATTCTCTGTCAAATCAAATCAATCAAGAGACTAAAATCCTTTAGGCGTCAAAGTTGCAGGTCAAACGAAATGTATATTTATTGCAGCATTATTAATACTTTTATAATATAAGTTAATATAATTCTTGGAGGTTCAATATATCTTATCACTATGTTCGTCCTTTTATTCAGAGAAATGTTTCCCCTCAACATCAGTTTTGAAAGTCCTTGTATAATTGTTGACATTAATAATCTATATCATCTTATATTAAACACTGGCATCTCTATAGGTCAAGATATCAAAACAAACATTAAAGCAGCTCTGGGTATTTTTGGGTACCTTAATATTTTGTTACTAAAATATTTTCACAAAACTAGTTGAATGACTCATATACCGTGACTTGAGGTGTTTTGCGTGATTTTTACTTTAACTGTAAAAGTTCTTGGGGATGGTGTGAACCGGGACATGGCAACTTTTGCGACGTTTAGCAAGCGCTCATGGGAAATGTGGTCTCCAGTCGGGCTAAACACACCACTTTAGTCCACTGGAGTCGCTCGACTTAAAATCGCATAGAATCGCTTAAAGCTCAGGCCATGTGTTGGACACGTTTAATCTAGCAAGTATAATTTAAACCTTACACCTCAGAACCTTAATTTTTTCTTCTGTGGCGTCCCTCGAGGCTCTTTGCTTGGTCCCTTTAGCTTCACATCTGCATTAGAGTAACTATGGAAGATTTCGGTGTCATGAGGAAGAATTCAGGGGAAGACAATTACATACATTTGGAGTAGTGCTGTCGTGAAACTGTCATGTTTTTCTTTTTAATTATTTTAATAACTTAATATTTATAATTATAACATTTGATTATTATTTATATAATAGAACATTTTACATAGATAAATTATTGTCAGTTTTTTCTCATAACAGACAAATCCTGAATTATCTTCTCAGTTTTCTTGAAGAATGAATAGAAATATGAACGTTTAAGAAATGGACTTCCTTTGCCAACTTTTCACTCGAATACACACTAACACACAAACACACTAACACACACACACACACTAACACACACACACTAACACAGAGGAGGCCACAGGCATCGAGCGTCACAGCGATGGAGACCACATGTCTGCGGTTCAAGTTCTCGCAGTACGCTGACCCCACACACACACACACACACACACACACACACACACAAGCTTCGTCTGTCAGTTAATGAGCAAAGCATCGTCCAATTTGTTTTCTCTCCAGCTGACAACCTTCATATGACGAGGTTCGACTCCTCTGAACTTTAACTCCAAGACGTAGCTTGGGTTTGGAACACGACGAGACGAAGACGACGTGATCGCGGACATGTTTGTTCTGCCAGTAGCAAACCAGAAGCTACTCACTGCATCTTTGAGGTTGAGGGGAGTCTTGAGTTCACACAGGAGCTGCACCGTCTGGATCTTCCCAGCAGCCGCTGAGGAACAAACGTTAAACACACCAGGATGAGTCCATGAATCTTCGTTAAATCCTCCAAAATCCTTCGCAGCGGTCGTGGGAACGAAGATGCCCTGAGCTGAACTGACATGCCCACATGTGCCGGAAGACTTCTACCGTATAACTCGAAGAGATTAATCTTAATCTCAAAAGATATGTTCCCACGTCCTCCGACATGCAGGCTAATCTTCAGCAGCAGGAGGTCCACGAACTTAACCCTGCGAGCGCCGGAACACTCACCGGCGTGATGCAGCGCCGTCTTCCCCGAGGCGTCCACACAGTCCACGGGACATTTGCTCTGCAGAGGACGATCAAAGATTAGAGGAGAATCTAACGTGGTCAAGAGCTTGAACACAGGGTTGGATTGAAGCTGTGCAGCAGATTATAAACTAGTTACAATTACAGTGGAATATTACATTTGTAGAAGTTTGTTTGGACTTTTTCTCGTTTTAAGTTAAGTTTAATAGTTTTATTAAGTGTTTTTACAAGTATTTTTTTAAAACCGATAAATGTCAGGAGTCTTTTTTTTGTCCTTCGTTGTCAACCTTCAACTATTTTGGTGCATTTACCCGAACATTTATGTGCAAACATCATTGTTGCTGAAATAAACAAACAAACAAAGATGTTTTGAGCACTTCTGCTCTTACAGCGTTGCTTTTATCTAAAGCTTCGATTTAAATTAGACTCTTAAAAATGTATTAACTTGTTTAACAATATTAAATAAAAAGGGCTTATTGGAATTGGAACAGCTTCAACAAAACAAAAAATAAAAATCCAGTTTCTGTGTAAATATATCATTCAAAACTAAACAGAAATAAGAGGAACATTAATTTCATTAAAAACTTTCAAACCTGGATCAACTTTCTGCAGCAGTCCACGTGGTTGTTTTTGGCAGCGAGATGTAACGGACCTAAACCTGAGAGAAAGTGAAACGTTCTTCAACGAGCTCTTGTTTTATTCAAACAAAAGTAAAAAATAAAAGGTCAAAGTTCCTCGGACCTGCGGCGTCGGTGACGGACCAGTCGGCGGCGTGAGACAGCAGCGCGCACAGACACTCCAGCTGACCACGTGACGCAGCGACGTGAAGACTGTGGAGACACAAGTGCAGATGTGTTCAGAGATCTGACTGGAGACAAGATTCTTTAGAGATCCTCGTCGGATCTCAAACGTTCATACAAGAGTTGTGCGGTCGTAGAAAAAATGTCCAGAGATAAAGTCAGAGTCGCCTGCATAACTTTTGCTTCATCCTTTTTTTTCTTTATTTGCTTTGACAACAGAAGTATTTTGTGTTTTTTAAAAGCCTCACATGGCGCAGTGTGGCCTGATCCAAAACCTGTGGTCCTCACATAACACATGTAAGAGTTGAGCTGCAAGTTACCAGAATTATTGAATATAAGACCTTAAGTTTCTCTGCTGTTGAATAGATTGGTTTAGGTTGGTTGTTCAGTGTGTGTGTGTGTGTGTTTCTCTGCTCCCTCAGGAGTCATCACCATAGTGATCCTCTTTTGTGAAAAATAGTGAATCACAAAAGCAGAACCAGTGATTTTCCTGAGTCACTACAAGCCTGTGAACTCATGGATGGATGGAACTGTAGCTGAAATATTTGAGCTCTCTGTGGGACACATGTGGGTCGGTCGGTTCTGCACCAAACAAACGGCTCAAATGTTGATTCAAAGTTATCCAACATGTATTAATGACTCTTCAATGAGTGAAGGTTTTTATAGCGGATCAGAACTTCCTTGTCTCACTCTCGTGATCATTAACCTCATGTTTCTCTGAATCAATTTCTGTTCTTTTGTGTTTTCCTGAGAGAAAATTGAGGTTAAGTTTAGACTCAAAACACAAGTTTCCAGTGAATCCAAACGAGTAATATTTGCGGTACTGCTGCTGAAATTCTACCTTAGATCATCATCTTCTACAAAGGAGCTTATTTAACTCAATTCATCACATTAAATACTTTCATACTCAAAACAATAACAACACATATTGTCGTGTGTGTAACATGGAAGTTGATTAATTTAACTGATTCTATTTTATGTTGTTTTTTTAAATAATATAGTGTAATGAATAAAAAACACTTTTAGACGTTACATTAATGTTTCTCGTCAATATTAAGTCAGTCTAGCAAAAATGTTACACACCTGAATAACAGTACTTTGCTGTACAAATCGCTTCTTGTTAGTGAAGAAGCCAGTTTGTTAATTTTGCGTTGCTCCGTTCAAGATAAAGTGTTGTGTTGACTTCTGAACAACACTTTTGTTCCTGCTCATGTGATCAATTAATTGTACACAATTTAAACAAGGAGATTGATTTGAATGATGTGTGTTTACATGTGCAAACAGGAGAGTCGTGTCAACACACCTTCTTAAGAAGCTCAATCCTACATGTTCAAGTCTGTACTGACGTCACACACTCGTACTCTGTGGTTTGATAATAGTAGCACTTGTGGCGTCAGATCCCTTAAGAGGTTCTATTAGATTCATTGACAGTTTTACTAGTCGTTCCAGTAAAATCCACGACTTGTTATTTTGTCTACGTCACTATTAGCTCATCTTTACGTGGACGCCTCGCCCTGAGGTCGATTTAGGCTTCGACAGTCGTTCTTTGTCAGCCGTCGGGGGAACAATAGTGAGGAACGCTCACGCTGATTTGCCCTCGCTGTCCAGCTTCACGGCGCTGGCGCCTTTCTTGGCCAGCAGCGACGCCAACTTGTCCACCTCGCCATGTTCCACGGCGGCGAGCAGGCGCTCGTCATTCTTGTTCCACTCGTTGACCTTTAGGGGAGAAAAGAGAAAAGTCGTTAACAGCCGCGACTGTTCAGCAGTCTGTTCCAGAAACCAAATCTCTTAATGACACAAACACACACAAGTCAGACTTTTCACACAATAAACTTAGTTTATATGTTTAATGTGTTCAGAAAATAACGTTAACAAATGAAATGTATATTAATTGAACTATTATTATGTCAAATTTTAACCATATGAATACTTTATTACATTTTTTCTTTCTAATAATTCAGATAGAACTTCCTAAAAAATGATTAAACAAGAAATGTTTGCCTTAAAGTTGAATAACTTTAAATATATTCCTTCTGATTTGGTCAATTTCTGGCGGTAATAATGTATCAGACTCTACTCATGATCCTACTGAAAGGTTAAATCCATTTCTGGACTAAACTGGATCCACATCCCGTCAGCAGAATCCTATTAGTTCAGTACTAGATCTGACCCGATGCTCCACTGACCTACACGTGATAGGTCACTGTAAATACTTATGCCGCGGAACTGTAAGCTATTTCAGGAAGAAACGCACCGACGTAGCAGTACTGGTGTAAATAGCTCGAGGGGCAAATTCCCAAATGCATTGGCTGCGAGTCAAACTGCAGCGCTGGTGGAAAACTGCTGGCTGAGAAGAAGAAAGTGTCAGAGAAGCAGCTTCAATGACCACCAGCTCCTCTGGCAGAAACTCCAGCGTCATTAAGAACGAGAAAAAAAAGAACTCGGAAGATCATTTCATTGTCGGTTTCCCGAAGGGTTGATGCTCGTCCAGAGAATGTTGCACAAACATTTCACTTGGTTGCTCTGATCACACTTCAAAGATGGAGTTGAGAAGGTGCAGGAAGATGAGAAGGTTCTCCGACCAGCTGGAAATGATGGAGTGTTTACTGAATCTAACAACTGAGCAATGAGAGTCATGTGGACGCGATCCACCAGAGGCTGAATCATGCAGCTGTTCCAACGCAAGAGCCATAAAAAAAATTAAATATACATTTACATAAAATCCTTTGATTACACATAAAGCCGACACAAATATTTGTAAAAGGATTCAACTGTAAGATTTAATCTGAGAATGTCAAGTACATATTTAAAATTGTGAAAAATAAAGAGATTTAACATTTACTCAAGCTTTTGAAGTCAAGATCTTACGAGTTTTTTGATAATAAAGTAATGATAATAAAGTAACAATAATAATGTCTGTCTGTCTGTCTAAATTCAACACTAATTCCTTAATACTGGTATGTTTTTTCCTCTCTTTTGGTGAGGAGTTGACAATTTCAAATAGTTGAAAATATTGAAGGTTTTAGTCATCACCCAGGATCTAGATCAGAGGTTCCAAAACTTCAACATGTTAAGGTCCGACAAACACCATTAGTCTATATTTGCAAAACACAGCAAATGCTACTAAAATATTTGAAGAAACATCACTTTTCAATATGTATTATTTGTTAAGCATTTCAGGCAATCCTGGCCATTCTTCTGTTTGACTGTTGGTTCCACTCCTTTTGCCCTGTCAATCTCCTGCTCACTAGCTAGCTACAAGCTAATTGGTAACAGGCCAGGTTGACACAGAATGGTGGTGTGTTTAGATACAACCAGAAACATAAAAATCCAAAGATCAAGGTAGTCTGCGTGTTGTATGTTCTTAGCAAATGGTTAAAAATATTTTCATGATACTATATAATATTTTGTTAAATTCCATTCCTCCCTTCCAATTTTCTGAAGCGCCCCCTGGCGGCCCCATATTTGAAACACTGATCAAGTGCATTTGTGTATCATAATAAAAGTTATAACAAAAAATCTAACACATTTTTTTGCAGGTATAAAAATTGCAAAGCAGGTAAAACAATTTTGTGATTATTTCCATGAATGAGCAGCACATTTTAAAAAACGTAGTATTTGTCGATCGTCTTATAACCCTTTGGTACTTTCTCAGAAGCCATCAACTCATCACATGCAGAACCACCAAGAACACCAGGACTCAGGTCGGCCCTAAAGCAGTTCTGTCTTCCTGCTGCGAGTTGCTGTTGTTCACACATACAATTAAAGTCTGAAGTCTTGTAAAAAGTTTATGTTGGAAATTACTCAATGACCTACAAAAACGGTAGTAATTAAGCCTTGTTTCCACCGAGAACCTGAACACAACCTCACAAATAACTATTGCTTACTTACGCCGTTTATAGTTCCCTGGAACATCTATAAAAAATGTATTTTATCTTGTCAAAATGAAGTTCCAAGTGAAAGTACACAAAGAGCAGGTGTTCAGGAGAAGAAGAAGAATGCTCTCCGGTATCTACTCTTGTTTGTTTTGACTTTTTATTATTGTTTGTTTTCAACAGCAGTGAAAGAGAGATCTTGCTGTTAGGTTTCCACAGACGTGACCACGTTATCGTCCCATTTTCATGCCGTCACATGTCTGATCCTGGGAGTTTTCTTTAACCGCTGAAACTATACAGTTATTAACAACAAAATGTGCTTTTGTCTGCGGGAGCACAAACACAGCTGGTCTGGTCTGTGACAGTAGACTGGAGCACTAAGACTGTCCATTTAGCTTGTTCTCCGGCGGCTTAACAGCAGATCAATCTTCCCCACCCCCGCTCCACATTTTTATCCAGATCAGTCATGAAATGGTCAGAAAATCCTTGAACGCACTCAGAGCCATCATTGTACACACGGATCTAAGCCTAGAATATTCTGTGAGTCTTAAAGACTAGGATTTATAAAGAAACTACCAGAAGAGAGAATATTAATAATATAAAAGAAGATAAGCACTTACTTCTCATTTGACCTTTTAAAACGACTAAATATAAATATGAATCCATTTAATGAAACAATTACATGATTCAAAGGTTGCTAATATTAACTATTTTACTCTAACTTTCTGACGTAGCAGTCTTCATGAAGTATTCATACATTATATACCATGTTTTTTTAACAACATTAACCTGTAAATATCGCAGAAGGAACCTAACCCCGAGCACCTGACGCCCACAAATCAAATATGGAAGTTAAATCAGGATCTACGGAGCTACTTCAGACCCTACATGGTTTTAAATCTCCTGTGAGGGGAAAAAAAATCATTTTCTTTGAAAGAATCTCTTTCAAGGCTGCCAAGTGTTGGCCTCCCGCCACTAGAGAGCAGCGTTTTGAAATTACAAAAGGTCAACAATTCATTGTAAAATGAATAAACAAACTGTTGCAGATGGAACGTGGCTTTAGAAAACAGTCGTTGGCAAAAAGTTAAACTTCATTCAATCAAACTATGGCACTGTAATGAATTGTGTTGAAATGGAAGCATTTGTTGTAAGTATGAGTTCCTTGTGATTGACTCAGATCAGGTTTTTCATTGCTCATATGACTGCTGCCATGGAAATGAGTTTGCCTTGAAGGCGATCTGATAGAAGGAAATACAAGGGAGAGGCCTTTATAAAACTTGAATAACAAAACATTTCAAAACACTGAGCTTCAGAATATGAATTGTATATTGTGTTCAAGATGCTGAAGAAAGTTGTTTTTGTATGAGGTTAACATTTAAACTTGAGCTCACAAGTAAGAATTCTTCTGTTCTATCCTACAGAAGAGAAGATCTGAAGAGTCCATACGTCCACTTCTGTTTAACTTCAGATTCGCTAGCGCTGTCGTAGCCTGTCAATCAAGGAACCGTAGAACATAAAAGGCTTGCTCACTTCTGTCTTTTATCAAAATTTTTGTTCACCCCATTTGAACCTGTCGGTCAGATACTTGAGGAAAACCTTTCTCAAACATTACACATTTGCCTTCTTATGATGCCATATTGTTTGGCTTGGCTACATGTCACATGGGGTGTGTATTGGAAAGAATCTGGCGATATGATACGAATCATGATACAGAGGCAGAGATACAATCTGTTGCGACATATTGTGATAGGATTTGCCCAAAGTCTTAACTGCTTTTATTTGTTCTGGGACCTAAATATGTCCAAACATCAGCTTTAAAAGCTGGAGTCGACTGTATCCTCTCGTCCTCAGTCATCGCTAGGATCTAGAATGACTGCGGACTAGTGGACATAAGTTTAATTGCAACACAATAATGAACGCTTCGAATATTTGCGTGTTAATTGTGAATAAATACTCTATACACAAATTACTGAAATATAAAGCATACAATAAATATGATGGTGACATGAAAGCCAGAAGAAATATACTTTTTTGGTATTATTTTGATTGTTTAGGTGCTTTGTGACCCTGGTCTGGAAAAGCGCTATACAAATATTACTTACTTACTTACTCTAATACGTCACATATTGTGTTATCTTTCACGGCGGTGGTCAAAGCGTTTGAAATTCAGAACTGCATATACGTTTGGAAGAAGCCGAAATAAACGTAGTTGCTCCACAAACACCTTCCAAAGCCATTCACAGAAATCATGTCAGTTCTGTGCCGAGCAGTGAGAGTAATGTCCGCTGTGATGCTAATCGACTGAACACAATTGACGGCCTGTCGCTGCAGAACCACACCAACATAATGGACAGGTTGAAGTGGAGCGGAATGCAATGCTGCACTCTGGGCCACGGATGCAGGGATGCAGCATTTACCCCAGGAGCGGGCCAGAGTAATCAGACTAGAGCAAAAGTTGTATGAGTTTATACTAAGATGATATATTACCATCTTCCTCACATACTTCTTGTCTTCTTCTGCCAGCAGATCATTTTGCAAGAGTAGACCAGAGGCACGAGCCAATCTCATGCTCCGATTGTCAGCAGGAAGTAAAAGTGTTGTCGACCAAAGTAAGTTCCAAGACTGGTGAGTAGTTTTCCTTTACTTGTTTTTAGAGATACTTTTCTCTTCCATTCAAATATAAAAAGGTAAATATGCAAACGCTGACTCTGAACCTCACCACTAACAATCCTCTTTTCTTAAAGCAACAGTCGGAGCTGCAAGAGCAGTTATTTTGGCAGCTTGAGCAATAATTCAATAATATTCTCTAATTATATTGTACCTCAAGTGTGGTGAGATAATAACAGACGTCTCTACGTGTACTTGGTTGAGCTCAAAAATCCCAAATGGGTCAGAAGATTTGGACCAATCACAGGCCTGCTCATCAAAGGGGAAGTGGCTAGAGGGACCTGCATCATTTGGGTGAGAGTCATTGTGATTTTTAAAATCTTGCATACTGCAGCTTTAATTTGGTTGACTCTTCACACTATTGCAATCTTGTTATCTTAATGCCCAACAGAACCGCATAATCCCTAACAAGTAGGGGTATTAGAAAATATCGATATGGCGTAATATACCGCTATTTTTTCTCAACGAAACTGTATCAATATGACAGCACTGTATTGTTTTTTTTTAATTCAAATTATGTCTTACCATAGTTATTTTAGAGTTTACAGATTAATAAAGTGTCTGTAAAATAAAATAATTCTACATTTATTTATTTTTTGAACATGCAAATATTTACGCTTTCTCATTTTTGTGTTGCAATTCAACTTTTTTCGGCTAGATGGCAGCAGTCATTACATCCTCACAAGCTATAGGTACATTGAGGACCTTGGTAATGACTGAGAATGAGAGGATGCAGTCGACTCCAGCAGCTTTTGAAGCTGATGTTTGGAAATATTTAGGTTTGAAAACAAATAAAAGCAGTTAAGGCTCATGTGGACTGTAACACCAGAGGAAAGTACTCGGACCATACTACAAATATACCCTTGTTCCTGGAGTATCGCAAAATATCACAATGAATTGTATTGTTGGCTCTGTATGGTGATGCGTATCATATCTCCAGATTCTTGCACAAAACACACATCTATTAACAAGCATTTCCTTTTGCTCATGCCAAGAAATTGTCCAGAAGTCCTTCAAAAACTGTCTTCACTTCAGGAAGACTTTCTTGTAGCTATCAACAGCAGATACGTTTGTGTTTTCCGTGGTCATTTGATGGCTTTAAAACGGACACTGAGATCAAACTGTTGCACTTAAGGAAATGTCTGGTGAAGTTCGATGACAATGATGTCATAACCGGTGACACCATTGTCATTGAATGTGTGTGACCAGACGGAGACACTTGTGCTGCACTAACCTAACTTCCTTTGCTGGAGGAAAAGTGTCTACAGAGAGATCAGGGTGTGGACAGAAGTCATCGTTGCCCGTCTTGCTCTACAATGACAATTACTACGCAAAAAGAACGGCTGATAACACTAAGTGTTTCCTGTTTGTCAAGGCAGGGGAAAACAAATGTTCTAGGCAGCGACGTCCAGGAAGCAACAATGGGATCCTTGATGTTAAAAATGTTTATTTCTGTTAATGACACTGTCATCAAAGTGCAATTCTCTCAATATAAATCTCGAAATCCTGAGGAGCCACTTCAAACGCGGACCTGTACCACAAGTTTGGATAGAACTGCCAAGGAAACGGACATTCTCAAGTGATTGCTAACGTTTGTTAGCCTAATGGTTTCTACGTAAACAGTGTACCTTCTTTGTTTATTGGAAACTTCTCAGTAACCTAAATGTTGAATCGCCATTCGCGTGTTTGCAAAGCCTCGGCCATTTTGTTTTCCCTGCGGACTAAAGAAACATTGATGTTTATCTGCAGATCAAGGTGCTTGTTTGATTCTCAACATGTTTATTCTGCCTTTACAAGATTATCCAACTGTTTTGTTTTTACTTCAACGTTGCATGGATGGCGCTATTTAACAAACCGCAGAGTAATTCAACAAATCCAATCGTGAACTCAGCCGACACTAAAATAAAAAATACGTTGATTTAAGCAAATACGCGATTGTTGGTGCCAGGAAATCGAAGGATTAGACAATTTGGGGCCAAACATGCTGCACATATCCAGAACTAATTCCAAAGAAATCCAGCTATTAAAGCCAGATGCTTGGACTCACATTAAGGCTCCAATGAATGTCAAACAACACTTCTCATCCACAAAGGCTCAAAAGATGAATATGCCTTTTTACATTATTCAAATTAAAAAAATAACAAGTTCGGACAAGCTCAATAACCAGGATGTGAATGAAAGCATGAAGTCGGAAATCGACTTTATAAATGAGTTTGACTTTTCGATTAACATGATAGATCACACATTGGGTTTCTTATCAAGCTTCAAATACTTGCCTAGAAGGAGGTCTGCATTAAGTCTCATAGATTTATCATATTTGTGGCCTGATGAGCTTGTATTTAAGTTAACTAACCTTGTTGACTTGTGGTTTGATGAAATGTATATCTCCATGTTATGTCTAAATATAAAACTACACCTATTGTAACATAATCCATCAAGATATCCTCTTTTTCTTATCTATGTGCTACATTATAGACAACTTAAGATACAACTTTTATGCTTTTAAGGGTTCATTTTGACAAAAGTATTGACAGATTGTCAGAAGACATACAAAACAGGTTAAAGGCTCTTGTGTTGTGGCTCTTCCTGGTTAGTGGAGAAAAAAATGTCTCTCAGTATATGAAAACACTGTCTCTAACCCACGGTTGTAAATCTGTTTGGTGGTCACGAGGAAACTCACAGACTCTCCGAGCCGGTTTACCTGGTGCAGTTTAAGAACATTGTTAAACTATTAGTTAGAAAGTTCTACTGCAAGAGTCAGAATTTTCAAAATTCAACCGATCATGGAAGCAAATAATAAGAGAAGAAAGTCAAAATGTTACAAATGGATGCTCTAATAGTTATGTAGTAATATATATATATATATATATATATATATATATATAAATATATATATATATATATATATCACCATAATGCTGTTATTTTCTCTATTAACCTTTGCTAATTGAACTAAAAGAAAAATAATTTTGACATTTTATGTCTCATGACCATTTTTATGTTCCAAAATTTACCATCAATAGCTGAGCTTGCGATATTTAAGTCACAACCAGAACTAACCAGGACAAGTTTTATCTAACACGTCTAACACTCACCGCCGTTTACTTTGAAAAAAAAATTGAATTTGTTGGTTCCGTGTCATTCCTCTTGTAAACAAAATTCTAGATTTCATGTTTAGCTCATTATCCAAATTTCTTTTTCAGATGGTGCCAAGTTGAGTAATCCATGGCAGAATACGTTCTCATGAGAGCAACCATCTGCTCTCTGTTTAACAAGCCCAGCGTCTGCTAACTATCTGATTCTGGGTTTCGCTTTCCCACTCAAGTCAACTGAAGTGTTGTATGTGCTCTTGTATTTACGTCTGCATGAAGTACAAAGCTGTTTAATCTGGGAGAAAGGAAGTATTGTTTGAGGACATTTGAGCATCTGCTTTGTTGCAGATAAGAGGTTTAACCGAACAGTCCTTCAGATGAAAGGCCAGAGATACTGTAGATTGTCGATCTCTTTCCTGAACTCCTTCTTTTTCCTGTCCTCTTAGGACGTTGGTATTTTCAGCCACCCTCTTCTACTTCCTGTCTCTCTTCTTTGAGTTTTCTTCTTTTCAATTTGTAATTATAAAATCCTTCCCAGTATTCCCCTCTCAAGTCACAACTCTCTGACAATTGAATCACTTCTTAAAAAAACGTAGAAACATGCATCGACAAACTCAGCATCCAGGACTCAAGACTCAAGACTGACTCAAATACACAGTAGTGAAAATTCTTTATCGAGGGATTTTACCTCCGTAATCTAACAGAAGGAAAAGAGGGAAAGAGATAACAGCAGCACGAGCAGGAGTTTAAAAAAAAAAAGCAAGCGTTTAACACTTCCTCCCGACACAAATAACATTTCCTGGCCCCAAAATAAACACGGCTGCACTTGGAAATCCAGCGGCTTCATCAAACTTGCATGTCCTCCATCAGGAAAACGCTAACTCTCAGTGGGAAGGTACACAGAGCGGTATTCACATGAGAAACAACATTTCTGGACGCAAACGTTTTGCCCTGTCATCACCTGAAACCGTCATCTCACATCAGCTGAGTTATTAGATGGAACTCAACACAACTTTCCAACCTCACGGAGGAAAACATGTTGAGGAAGTCGGCCACAAATCCAGCAGCCGAGTGCCAAAAGTCACTGGAGAAGGAAAGTTCTCAAGAGTTTTTTTCCAGGTGAACGGAGTCTAACCCCCCATCCGTCTCCCAGCTTGAATATTGTTCCAGTATTCCAGACAAGGCCAAACTAAACACGGCGTTCAGATTCAAGCAGTGGCAGCAAGCCTAACTTTCACAAACTCCACTATTTCACCAGCCTGTCACTAGATCTTTGACGTGAAGTTTGTTTCTAAAGTTTAAAAACAGGATTTATTTTGTGTTTCACAGTTAATTTATTACACAGGCCTTATAACGGTGGATTAACCTCTGTTGTTGTTGATCATAAACCGTAGCTTAGAAACTAAGAAACAGATCAAAAAACTACTCATGTGGCTGTTTTAGTGACGAAATAAGTTTTCAATTAAACTTCATTGTTTGGGTCACAAGAAGAATGCACTTGATTTAACAGATCTTTACTAGGTTTAAATGCAGAAACGGTGGTTTGGTGGGATGAAAAGGCTGGAAAATAAAACAATACCACCGCTGAGATTGTACCAGACACCTTACATCACCCCAGACGTCCTCACCCGCTCACACTAGACAAACATGCCTCTGCACAAACACAAACACACCCTCAGTTATGAGCATGCAAACACATGCAAAAACCAGGATCACAGGCTCGTGCTTTCATGTGAGGAACTTTGTGTGTTTGTGGATGAGCAGGTTTGAGTATCACGCTCTTGTTAAAGGCCCCGGCAGGAAATGATGTGATCCCAGGAGACAATCCTGCTTTTGACTGGCTTTAAAAAGAGTCTTTTCTTGTTTATGTTACAGTTCATTGTATTAAGAAGAGGACTTAACAGCAACGGTAAACCAACTGTAATTTGACAAGTATCTTGGGTAATTTAACAGTCAAGACACCATCATGTATACAAAATATTCTATGTAGTTTTGAGGCAGAGTAGTACATTTGTCAAAACTTATTGATGGATACAATATACATGAATGTGATGTGATAAACTATAACTCACATATTGTGAAGTGAACATACCGTACGTTGGGTCATGAACGACGTGGAATAACTTCCGATACATCGCCCCCTCGATTAGTTTCATGTATGTTAGTATCTCTCTGTACATGTGTATTTACAAACATCTAAATGTCAAACACAAGAGTAGGTCCTGAAGCGCTTCAACTGTGACCTTTTAAACCCTTGTTTATTCAAGAAAGAACTGTGGCTTAACTGTAATTATAGATAATTACTATAGTATATTGAATGATTAAATTGTTGTATTATTGTTGTATTGATTTGGGTTGGGTTGTCTATTGTTGTTAACATTTAGGGATGTTAATCAGTCCAAACAGAAAAAGTCTCTATTTCAACATTGAAGATTCAAAAGTCTTTATAGAGCATTTCAAATGCCAATAACGAACATATTCTGGTCAATGTTTGTTTTTTCGGAGTAACCTGAAGTCATCAGCTTGTGCATAATATATAAATCTGACTAATGTGGTAAATTTAGATATGTAGGAACAGAAACGTTTTTTGCACAGATTGTCATAAAACTATTATTGATAAAGTGTTGAAAGTAAGTTAGTAAGTAATGGTTATTTCTAGAGGGCCTTTCTAGACCAGGGTCACAAAGCACTTTAACAATCATAAACAATACACAGTTAAAATATATACTTGAAAAGGCCAAGATACACAAGACAAACACAAGAGTTCCAGGAAGTCAAATAAGAATGTCTTAAGATGTTTCTTAAACATCACTGTATTTTTTTTTTCTTTTCTTTGGCTTTCAAATCATATTTCATCATAGTTCTTGAATGGTTTATATTTAAATAAAGTGTTTATAAATATAAAATAATCAACATTTTTACTTACAATTAATAAGCCAATTTTCACAGCATTAGTAGCATTTTTGTGCTACAATTAAAGATCCCGGTGATGACTGAGGACGAGAGGATACAGTCGACCCCTAGCAGCTTTTAAAGGTATTGTTTGGACATATTTCGATTTTAAAACAAATGTAAGTAGCTACGACTTCATCAACAGTCATGTGGTCTGTAAATTCTGCAACACCAGAGTCAAGTACTCGAACAATACAACAAATATAACGTTCCTACACATATATCATGTCGTTGCCCCTGTACCGTGATGGGTATCGTAGCTCCGGAGTCTTGCCTGTAAACACTCCTAGATAAGAACAGAGTTGTTTTCGCAGGAGACCTTCAGGGCATTTTTGAGGATCGTAACCAACAAATCCCTAATGTAAGCACAAACCCCTCCCTGCTGCTGATATGACATCCAGACAGACACTCTCCTCAAGCAGATTAACGACGGGCTTTTCCTGAGGGTTTACCGTCACCCCCTGTCTGAATACTTGCCACTGCTCTCTGCCAGAATAAACTATTCCATGCCAAAATGAGCCGATGTAGGCCCAATACAAAAAAAAAAAAGCCAAGTGGACCATTTTAGCGTTAACAGTGAAATCATGTTGTGATAACATGAGACGTGTAGATTAATGACATTTACTTTACTATCTGGAGGATATTCTGGAAGTACGTGTAACTTTCCTTGCTCACACGTCGTACAATGGCCCCGAGAGAAACACGTTATCAGCTAACATTGCCGACATTTCTGTGCCGCTGATAAGAGTTTGTAGAGTTAAAAATAGACATAATAGTGGTTTGAAATGTTGGATTATATCCCCATCGTCCGACTGTGGCCCTGAAACAGCTGTGTAGAGTGAGAGGAGACTCCATAATCCACGTATCAATTAGACACACAGTGGGGAAGGGGGTGCGTTTGCTATTGCTTATCCTGCTTAGTCAAGCATCTGTGGGGGGGGCACGGGTAGAGCTGGGTTTAAGGTTTAAAACTGGGGCCAGTGACGACAACACCTCTGTTAATCTAAGAGTGAAATTATTTCAAGAAACAGTAAATAAACAGAGCAGGACCGTGGGGAAGTTGTGAATGTGATCTCGTGGGAAGGATGTAGATTAGATTAAATTAAGATTAAACTAATTAGACATGACTTGTTTACTTTAGCCCTGAACTCAAGATAACAATCCAGTTAAACACATTCCTCTTCCCTTTACAGTAACCAGAATAGTTCTAGCTCCATCAGCAACTTCTTTATTATTATATTGTAAGTGTTAAAGTGACACATTTCCAAAGCAAATTATATTTTTATTTAAATGATTTGAAAGACTAATATCATATATATATATAGAGAGAGACGTTTGATAACAGGCCACACAAAAATACAAAATAATGAATACAATTCACTAGTACTGAGAGAGAGTGTTTTATTTTGATACAGCAAAGCCTGTGACTCTCACTACTTCCCCAAAAAAAGGCAAAGCTAAAGCTCTATATTGCACAATGCTGTTGCACAGAAAAACAGTGTATTGAGTGTATTTTTGTTGCTTTTATCTTCAGGTCAGTCCATTAACCCGGTCCTTGTTGAAAAAAAAGGTTGAGGATCGCTGCTCTAGAAAACAGTAGACATTATTCAAAAGTCAGAGTGGAAAGAAGCAACATATTACCCCATAATAAACGATGTTCTTGTGGGACTCTTAGTAAGAGTTAGTAAGTAAGTAAAGAGCTGATCCCTTGAGCAGTGGGTCCGATACCAGTCTGTCCGTCTTTTTTTTCTGGTCCTGACAGTAGAATAAAATCGTTTATATATTAAGGTTCTATTGTTTGTTACTGTATGTGTTTTTATTTCTCTGTGAAACAAACATTAGTCTTTGACTCTTGACACGCCAAGATGCTCATTTCAGTCAAGTTTACAAGAAAAATAAATAGTGAAAATGAGTGCGACACAAACTCTATACAATTACTTTTTGTTGATTTCATCTGAAGGTCAGTCTTTGAATATAATGCCAACATTAAACCAGTGGTACAAATGTCGGGACCACTGCAGTAAAGGACCGACATAGACACTCGATTCAGGTAAAGAATCGGTGATAAAGTGAAGGAACACACAGGAAGGACAGCTGAATGCTCAGGCATCATTGAGGCGGAATAACTACATCCATGGGTGACTTTAGGCCAAACCCATTCCCAGAAACTGGATCATACCAACCACTTGTTCTAAACATTCTCACATCGAGACTCATCGGCAGCACAACCCTGCTCACACACACACACACACACACACACACGAAATGATCCACAGATGAAACCAAAACAAAAATTTGTGATCCAAACACATGCCCAGACAGACAGACACCACACTTATAACAGAAGTGAAGTCTACCACAGGAGTCATACACAACTCTGACTCATTTGGACCTTGCACAACACACACACATCCCCAATTGTAAGTGAAAGATTTGTATAGTTGAGTTGAGACGTATCAAGATACAAAACCCTCGAGTCTCCTATCTCAGGGTCGAGGTGACGCCTAAAGATAACACGAGGGTTGAAGACTGTATGAATGTCAACGTTTGAATGAGAGTTATTTCTAGAGAATGATCATCAAAATGTAAATACATAGATTTGTGTTCAACAATATAAAATGAATCAATTAATTGACAGTTAAACCTCGAAACTAAGAAAAAACAAGGACATTTTCTTAACTATGGAGAGATCAGCAGTGTTGTTTGGATGAGTCTTGGGGTGCTCACCAGCCCCCAACACTGGCAGGATTGACCCACTTTAGTGAGGAGCAGCATTTGCAACAGCACCGAACATCAATCACCGCTTCACAAAGAAGTGCTTCCCAAGCCGACTGTACCAAACCAGGATCTTTCTCCAGTTTGTATACATACATACATAATCTCATACACTGTAAACTCTTTTAGTAGCACGAGTCCCTAATATTTATCATTGGATAAACTTGCTGAAATCAAAATCTATTACTCAAAATTGCAATTGAAAAGAGGAAACTCATGAGAAAACTGGATCAACAGCTCCTACCAAGCTGGGTCTATTGTGTCTGAACGGATTGAGCCGCCTGTTGTTCTCGTTTAAGCTTCTGTGCCGCACTGCCACAGATTATTATTCAAATGTATAAATCTCTCCGAGGGAAGAACCCCTTTGCTCTTGTACTCACTTTTATGACAGAGATGTTTGCTGAATAATATACATGATAGTTTGACGATCAAAGGCCTAAACAACGTGAGTTAAACTAGATGTTTACGATGTTCTATTGTACAGAAGACGGCACTTATCCTTCTTCCAGCAGGAAACCTTTCCTCAAGTGTAGAGGTTTTGACATGTCGAGGTCTGGTTTTTGGGCGAGAGGATAATGGAGCGTTTGATTGATGAGAAAATTAGAGCAGTGGGAACGAACCCTGTTAAACAAAAGGGCTCCTAGGGTCATGACTGGAAGAACAACCGAGCGAATAGTTTCCCTTAAGCCAGGAGCTCACATTTCCCCTAAAATTGTGGCCAGAAACTATGTGAAATAAATATAAAAGTCTCTTCTAGGCAAGAAAGAGGAGCCAGTTTTAGGTTTATGTGGCATCTTGCAAAAAATGTCTTTGGCTCATTTCTAGGTGCACCAGTTCCAGATTTTTTCAGCCTTGACTTTTATACACGGATTTCGTAAATGACTCCTGCCCTGTAATAATTTAAATACCACTTTCATTACTCCATGTCACTGTTTTTTTTTTGCGGGGAAAGGACATTTTAAACAGTTTCCAACCATATTAGGATGTAATTGCCTGTTTTATTGATTCCGTCTGTGTAGTTAAATACATTTTTTAGCTTTTTAATTTATATTTTATCTGTCAAATCATGACAGTTGTCTCAAGATGGTATAAAGAACATTTTATAATAGAATAGAAAAACAAGTCCCAGCCAACCAAAATGAGCAACAGGGGTGAGGAAACGTTTGTTTTGTTTTGACAGGCAGAAAATGTTCCTGTAAGCAAGACTGATGAAAATAGACACCAAAAAACATCAAATATCAATCGTGGTTTTTGTTTTAAAATATATGATGAAGCTGCCAGTAGTTTACTACATTCGCCTAATGTATACAAAATTGGCTTAAATTACGTTAAAAAGTAGTGCAATTGCAAATACTAATAGTTTACTGCACCATTAACCTTAGTAAATCCATTTAAAAACAAATAAAAACAAACAAAAATGTACTTTAATAATATAAGTTAAGTATCGCGATAATTCAGCAAAAAATATTACTCAAAAAAGAAAAGGTTGACAAATAAATATATGAATAAAATACAGAAATAATTACCACAAAAGATCAAACTTCAAGTAATAGAATAATACTACATCTCAAATTTTAATTTTTTGGTAAAGCTACGACACACTTAAACAAAAACTATATCACAATGACCATAGTTGTGTTATCAGCCTTTTCTTTTCTCCCCATAAACCATTTTAAGTTTATCTCAGAATCAATAATGATTGTTTTCTTAAGCTGTCACAGTCTATTACTGTTAACTGCGCGTCTCACTGTAACTCTGAATAAAGTTATGATAGCGAGACACACCTAAGCACACACTGGCATGTGATAAGGACTTAACAGATCATTTTTTTTAAGTGTTTCATCAAACAATGACTTCACCAGACATTTCTTAACAGCAGAATACACTGTGGAATACAAGTTTTTGACTCTATAACCACCAGCGAGGGTGTATATATATATATATATATATATATATATATATATATATATGTCCGTCCGTGATGCCAAAAGTATATTAAATTCTCCAGCTAATAAAAGAGAAAGTTGAAAATGATGGAGTCTGTGTTTCATTATCATCTGGAGCTACATTAAACTCCAAGACTCTCTGGATCTCATTACATTAAGTACTCCTCTCTCCTCCTGTGCCACTTTTTATGTCTCTCCCTTATTTAGGCCTCATGTTATAGACGTGATTGAGCAAATTCTTGGCAGCCTGAAGTGTTCACTTCACTGAACTGCAGGAGGAGGAACTTTCGAGTCGAAGCGTTTACTTTTGATTTGACACCGAAACACAGATTTCATCGCAAATGGTTTGGAAATGACTTCATTGAAGAAAGAAATACGTGGACTTTTTGCGAGGAGTCGAACACACCAGCGCTCATGGTGGAGGTGCATTCCTGAGAGAGCCGTCTATGACACACTCACACTAAAATAAAACCAGAGGGATATTTCATGTTCATTATCGTTGTTCTTGGGTTCTATAAAAAGCCAAAGGAATGACTCTTGGCTCTGAGGTTAACACACGGGCCTGTGAAACATTCTTTCTCTGCCTGTCCATTAATTTTAATCACCGAGTATGGAGTGCAAAACTGACACTAACCAGAACAAATAAGCATTCTCCACTACATAAAACACGTGAAGTCGTTCTCTGTTCAAATGTTTGTGCAAACATGTTTGTTAAAATCTAGTTATTAACCAACGTAAAGTCTCAGCGACAACATTCATGATAACACGTGGGTCGTCGCCGAAAGAACTCCATGGATTATAGCTTTTGTAATTAGTTTTGCCATCAGGTTCGCTGGCGTCACCTTTTTAAGAAAAGGCTGCGTGGCTCACTCATGTGCCAGAAGGTTGGAGTCGAGCCAGTGCTGCTCCTCGCGGAGAAGATCCAGTCGAGCCGCGATCATAAGAGTGTCACCTTACGACCTTTGTCGGTACATCCTGGCTTTAACCCGGGACCTTGTTGAGTGGTCAGATCCACACTGTGGATTAGGAACATCTCGTGATATCAGGGAGGGCCAGTGGGTTTGGATTGACTATAACTCATAGAGGGGGGGATTGTATGTATGATATATGATGATTTGTTTTCTTAAAGAAAAACAATTACGTTTAAAAGTCTTATTTAGACTAAACATATTCTAGTGTTAGTTTTAAAAAATGTTAAGGTCAGACATTTAAAAAATGGAATTTAAAAAAAATGATGGAAATAGTTTTATATTGAATTGGGTTAATGTTTAAAAAATAATAATTAACTATAACTTGAATTACTGCTTAATTTTTTTTTGTTTTATCTTCGTTTATCTATTTTTCTTCTACAGTCTTCTCGTGCCTTAGTTGTTGGTGTAAAAAAGGTTGGTCAGTCTCACCCTGATTTTAACATTGATCAGTCTAATGAATCTTAAAATAGTATTAAATACACATATGGAATTATTTGGACAAAACTAAAGTTTGCAGGAAACACTTGAGTCTTAAATAAATCTGACTGTAAATGACTGCATCTATGTATATATAAATCTTTTTATCTGAAACTATTTTGAATTTAAATTAAAAAAAGGGGGAATTTGATTCAATAAATCTATTGGTTACAGATCATTATGATTAATTAATCCATGCATTATTGAATCTCTTTAATCCACAATTGATTCAGACAGTGATGAACAAAAGATTTGACTTAGAAAGTTCTAATCATGTATTAAATCGCCAGGCCTTCAGAAGAAACATGTCTCTTAGCAACAAACACACATTCACTGCTTTTCTCTTCTTCCTCGCCGCCTACTTCTGGTTATTTCAGTAAGTAACGGAGCATCGTCTGCAGTCCATGCAGTACCACAGAAAAGTCTTCTTAGAAAATAAACCATCCTGGCATCGAACACCACTTTGCTGCCTAACATTTCTCATGACAAAAGACACCATTGTCCTCCTCGCATACCTGACGGAATTTATAATAATTCACTTATTAGGTTACTTGTCAAACGCCAGAGCATTTTCATCTGCAAGGAGCAAAGAACGGCTGAGAAATTTCAACTGAATCTTCCCTCGTGTAAGATAGAAGTCATACGACAGGTTATTACATCTGACCAAAAATAAAGTGACCTCTTATAACCTCTGGTCAAACATCCTGAACATCAGAACAAATGTCCTGCATTGGTTAATAGTTGACACGATGATGGATCAATGACGAGGAGGTGATAAAATATACGCATTTTATGGTATTTATGAATCGAATAAAAAGGACGTTTGCGTCGTCAGTCGATGATGAAATTCATTTATCTTCCCAGTGTTATTTCAATGACATGAACTTTATAAAAACTCATTCAACAACTCAACAAGCTCTGACTCTTCCTGCCTGCAGTGAGTCAGGAAGGCCCGGGTGACAAAACACGCGTCAGACACAGTGGAGACGCCTCACTTCCTGTGCCTGTCGGAGTTCGTCCACATTCATCAGGTTTGTCTCGGGTCGACTCACATTAAATCAAGCCAGAACGAACACACACACACCTTCTTAAAAGTGACTCAGCACAGTTACAAACTATAGTAAGTCTGTGTAAAAGTATTGATGAGGATCTGCTGCTATGACCTACTATCAGGTTCCTACACATTTCTTAAGTGAATACAGTCATTGAATCACGTTCTGGATATGAAACGCTTTTTGGTTCTGCTGGATAAATGGTCTCGCGTCAATAATCCAGAGCCGTCTGGTTACAAGGTTGCAAAAACTCTGCAATAAATCATCTGCAAATCCTCACATACACAGACACTGACTCACACACACACACACACACACACATGCACATTTAACACAGCCACGAAAAAACACATGTTATATTACTTACATCAGTTTTTCTAAACTTGGCTTTGAGGCTCTTCATGTTCAGTCTGGTCCATGCAGCCTGTCACTCAATCATTTAATCCGCTCTGAAGAGAAAGAGAAATGACTTAGTGACATGTGAATATGTTGATAACCGAAGCAATAAATGCCCTTAAGTAAAAACTTAAGACCGTTCTCTGGCTCCAACGATGTCAGTCGTTCCGTAGAACAAAGCAAACCACGTGTTATTTTAATCCAAACCTGTTGCTTCCCTTTTTTCTTTTTTTTGACCAATGGTTTAAATGGTCTTGAGACCTGCTGGGTCTTAAATGCTTTTTCTTTGCCGTTTGCCCAGAAGCGAATTCCAATTCCTCCAGTCTAAAACGACCAGGTCAATTATTTACCCCCCCCCCCTCCACACCCCACCCCACCAGAACACATTGGTCAAAAGCATTCCAGGCCAAACCTGGTCACTCCAGCTCCACCATAAACACTAATATAATAATAGCTCAGGCCTTCAGCAGGATCCGGTTCCATCTTGGTGTTCACGAGCACGTGTTTAAAAGATTTTCAGCGGCGTATGGTTTCATGTGGGCAGACTGATAATGTGACACGAGAGGTTTTAACAACGGTGGGCGGGAGAATCAAGGACAGCTACTGCGAGTCTGGTCTCCTCTAGCAACAGTCCAGGCTTTTCACACAGAAGCTGCTGCTGGAGGAAGACGTTGCTGTGAAACTGAATCTTGAAAAAGTTATAAAACAAAAATACTTAAATGTTGTGTTTATCTGGATTCGCGAAATCTTTTTTCGAACTGACCTCTGATCAACCTTTGGTTTTACTGACCTGTTTTCAACACCTGGCTCGTGTAAATAAAGAAGCTTCCAAAACACACACTGAAACTACGCTTCAAGTCATCTTGACGAACAAACTGTAAGTAAGTAAGTAATTTGTATTTATAGAGAGCTTTTCCAGACCAGGGTCACAAGCGCTTAAACAATCAAAACAATACTCAATAAAATATATACTTTAAAAGGTCAAGATAATACTAAGAACAACGCAGGAGTCTCAGAAAATCAAGTGAAAGCATTAAAGAATAAAAACGTCTTAAGATGTTTCTTGAAAGCGTGAATAAACTGACTGTCTGGTCTGGTGTACGTTTGTACAAAGAACACCAGACGATGAATGGTGTCAGAAGTGGGATTGACCCAGAGGACTGATGAGAAAAGTATTTGGTTGTGTTTAAAGGTATTTGTTGTTGTTATTATTAATCGTGAAAAGGATCACTTTTTAACAATCGTTTCAATCTTGTAAGATTTTGTGGGTTTTTTTCTAAAACTGAATATTTCTGGGTTTACACATAAATATTTTCACATACATATTTACACATACATTATTGATCTTTAAAGTATGTACTTTTTTGAGTATTGTTTTGATTGTTTAAACACTTTGTGACCCTGGTCTGGAAAAGCGCTATATAAATTAAAATTACTTACTTACTTACATATTTACACATACATATTTACACATACATATTTACACACACATGTTCAAACACAACACCGACATGTGCAATAAAGGTGTGAGAAGATATATTGCAATGTTTTTATCAAGATACTGTATCGACAATGTTTTATTAGCATTGTATCATTTTGTTTTTTATTCATATTTATTTTATGATTTATATTTAAACAATGTGTGTAAAACATTTGTTATTATTATTTCACAATTAACCTGCAAATATTCACGCCGTTTGTTGCATTATTGTGTTCCAAACACATTTCTCGCCGCTACATAGCAGCTGTCATCACCTCCTCCGCAGCTAAAGAAACAATTAAATCCTCTGTGAGGTGACTGAGGACGAGAGGATACGGTCGACTCCAGCCTTTTTAGTTCAAAATGAATTAAAGTGGTTACTTTAGAGTCATGTGGCCTGTACATTCTGCAACACCGGTGTCAAGTACTCAGGACAAATACTGCAAATATATCCTTGTTACTACAGTATAAAAATAATTAATGTACATGATATGTATAGTATCATCAGATTCACTGTCTTGTTTTTTCTTCTCCATACCAGTTATTACCTTATTACATTGAATGGCTGACACTGGTATCAGCTAAGAAGTGAATCTGTGTCAGTAGTACTACGGGGCACCACACACACACACACACACACACACACACACACACACACACACACACACACACACACACACACAGTAGTGTGTTCCCTGACACAGTGAGATGGCTGGAAGTGTAATTGTTGTAACAACTGAACGTCATAACAGTGTCATTTCACATGAAGTAAACCACAGTTCACTACTATTAATTCTAATGGAAATGACAAATACTGTGAACTTAATAACAGTTTTCTAAAGCCACAAACGACTCCCTGTGAGGAGGTTATTAAAGAGTCGTTAAAAACACGTCTATGGTTAAAGATATCTTCACTAAACACACATGTTTGAATCCACACGAGTGGAATAAATGAATATATTGAACCACTGGGACGAACATGATGTTCCAAGAAGGTATGTTTCTGTAAAAACGAGAGAAAGTTGCAGACATTCATTGACACTTCGCGTCATACATGCATCCCTCGAACATGCCAACGTGCGCGTCACACGCACGAAAAGACCCGAGCACGGTTCGACACTTGTGTGACACTCACCGTGTGTTGTATGTGTGTGTGTGTGTGGAGTCCAAACAATTGACACACAAAACCGCTCTTTTTTCTCTCCCACGAATGGCGGGTCCGTGGGTTCGGAACCGCGAGCCCCCTTGTCCACGCGCGAGGCGAGCGTGGGCTGTGATGTGGAGCCGCGTGAGGGGGAAACACTAGCCTGTCCCGGCCCGGCTCGGTTCGCTCAAATTAAAAGTTGTGTTGTTCACAGAACCTTCCCTCTCTCTCTCTCTCTCTCCTTTTTTCTCTCTCTCTCTCTCTCTCCCCCTCTCTCTCTCTCTCTCTCTCTCTCTCTGGGTTTGTGCCAGTGACGTCACACTGCCCGTGCTAGCACATGAACGCGCAGATTTCGTGCCCGCCGCCTCGCCGCCATTGTGCCGCTATGATCCAGCCATTATTCTATATTATTCTACTAGGTTTATTTTAGCCAAAATAAAATGTTTGAAGCAGGAAAAACGAGTTCGATAAATCAGCCCTAAAGGTTCGAGATCATTGGTTGGGGTTTTTAGTTGATCAATACATTGATGTTTAGCGTCAGTTAATGGGAATAAACTGGGACATGTTTAATGATTGGACTGGTTGGAAGTCAGTCATTGAAAAAAAAAAGCTATTTTTGGTTATTGTATTTGTGTAGTTTATGTGTGATGTAAAAAAAAAAAACTGCCATAAGAGCTTGTTATAAAATAATTACTCAGTACTATATCAGTTATATGTGGGAAATAAATACATGAATATAATTCTGCCCTGCTCTAGTAGAAGAACTCACATTTCTCCGATCCTTAAAACTCTTCACTGGCTTCCAGTTTCTTTCAGGATCAACTTTAAAATTCTGGTTCTTACTTTCAGATCTATTCATGGTCAGGCTCCTCCTTACATCAGTGATCTGATCCAGCCTTACACCCCAGCTCGGGCTCTTAGGTCTGTGGATCAGAATCTACTGATGGTTCCTGAACACGGTTCAGGACCAGAGGTCATTGATTTTCTGGAACTCCTGTTGTGTTATCAGTTTTATCTTGATCTTTAAAGTATATACTTTATTGAATATTGTTTTGATTGTTTAAGCGCTTTGTGACCCTGGTCTGGAAAAGCGCTATACAAATAAAAATGACTTACTTACTTACTTACTATATCAGTTATATGTGGGAAATAAATACATGTATATAAGTATCTGAAATTGGAAACGCTTTCATTTGTATTTCTCGACACATTATTTGGATTTGTGTTTATTTAGCCAAATGCATGTTGTAGCAGGAAAACTAGCTCGGTAAATAGACTGCCTAAGAGTTTGAGGAGGATCAGGTTATTAAGACGCATTTGCCTATTGGTTACATTTTAATTTGAAAAATATATGTTCAGTTACTAAATGAGAAAAAACTGATTTGTGAAATGTGTGGTTGGAAGTTGACAGTCATGTTCAAATCAAATCGTCAATCTTTTTTTTATATATATATATTTGGTTATTGTATTTGCTTGGTAAATGAGTGAAAAAACACTATATTTTGTATTGTCAACACACTTTTTCCGATTTCTGTTTATTTAGCCAGATAAATGTCCATCTCCATAAATAGCCTGAGCAATAATTTGTGAAGGTTAAGGCTATACGGGTAAATTTGCACATTAGTTCACTTTAATTTTGATTTGACAAGTGAATTGACATTTTAATTACCTAAATATAAATAACCAGGATGGTGTTTCCTAATATAAAATGCCAAGATTGGTTGGCATTTGTTTCAGTCATATTGGTTTGTGTATCATATCAGCTTTAGGATCTTTTAATTTTATCTCATACTGTGTGGCATATAAAGACAACATTAAAGTAAATAATATTATCTAAAATTCATTCACATAGAGAAAGTCCCAAACGATCATGTGGATCAGCTTTATGTTTATAGAACACTTTTAATATTCTATACTTGAGATAAATACGGAATTGGTTATAAAATAAACCATCTTTTACATAATCGTTCCTACTATAAGTATTATGTATTAGATAAATATGTATACTTTACCCTCCAAAGAAAAAAAGTTCACTCAAAAGACACGGTGACTTGAGGACATCTAGCGGTACAACTGAGTATTGCATTGTACAAGCTGTCGCAGGGATCCACAAATCTTTTGGGACGATCCATCCATCCATCCATCCATCCATCCATCCATCCATCCATCCATCCATCCATCCATCCATCCATCCCTCCCTCCCTCCTTCCATCCATCCCTCCATCCATCCATCCATCCATCCATCCATCCATCCATCCATCCATCCATCCATCCATCCATCCATCCATCCATCCATCCATCCATCCATCCATCCATCCATCCATCCATCCATCCATCCATCCATCCTTGAATGTCGTGTATATTTAAAATCAAAATCTTTTATCGCATGAATATTTCACTATTTTGTGGTGTAACAGAGAAGCAATAAACGAGTGCAAGTAGGAACATGTCTGAGGTGTTTTCATCTTCTTTGTATAACATCATCTCTGCACTACAAACACAGCGGTTACCGAATATTTGTAGACCAGGGGTTTCAAACTAAATTGCACAAGGAGCCATGTTGTTGTTGTTATTGTTGTTGTTTTTTTTTCATTTTTGAGAACTCAATACATCTTAATTATCCATGTGTTTGTTATTATTTCCAATACAAAGTTGTTTCCTTTTACATTAGTTACACTGTTATTAAAAGTATCTGTAAAATTGTAGACATAAATAAAGTCTTTATCCATCATGAAATTAAATTAATCATTCGTCTATCCAAATGATGTGGGTAAGTGGGAATTGGCCCCCGGTCCTCATTTTGACACTGTTAGATTAGATTAGATTTTCCTTTATTAGTCCCAAAAGGGGAAAATCTAGACTATATGCATCTATCATACCATCATATCTACCATGGTTGTTTTTTTTTATCACGCAGCTCTTTATTTTGTGTCTATATAAATGCTTTTTTTGTTGTTTTTTCATTAACGTTAATTGCACTTGATATTATTACAAGTCAGGTCTACAAGAATTACAACAAAATATATTATTTTAATTTTATAAATACTTGTGATTCTTTTTTATTTATTGATAAGGAAGTTTACTTTCCCTTTCTTATAGTTTTTCTTATTGGTCATTTCTCTTTCAACTAGGACTTTCACCTTCATTTTTTAAATTAAATAAACTGTTGGAAGACTGGAGGAAAAGGAAGAAGAATCTTTGCATATGAAATTGCAAAAAAAATGCGCGTGTCGTCAACATATTACTTTCATTATGCAGTAATGATCTTATGAAAGCATGACAGTCAATTCAATTGTAAACATGACCCACATTTGGACAGAACTCAGAGCAGACGTGGATTCATGGGGTACAGGTTGAATGAGAAGGTGCTGGGAAGGATCAGATATTCTGACATTTTTGATTGATTTAAGTTTCGAGACGTTCAGGCTCGAGCGGTGACCTCATTCAGGGAGGGTACGATCATGTGACTTCAAAACAAAGAGTAACTGCTGCAAGATGAGAAACGCAGCCGACAAAACGTAAACAACGAGCTACAGTATAACTGATGGCGTAAACCTTATTTTTTTTTTATAATGATTTAAAATTGAATTATACTCTTAAAATACAACAATTAAGACCATTTTGTTTTAAAAAATGCGGTGTTTTAAGATGTATCCAGAATATACGCAAGGGCGAACGAAACAGGAAGTGGTTAACGCTCTTGAAACAGGAAGTCCTTGTCTTGGGGTCTTCACTGCCAGTTCCTGGGACATCAAAACAAACACATAGAAGGTGAAGTCGAGTGAGGTCTTCACATGCTGGACTTTCCCAGGCGGTCATCATGTTCAAGTCGTGCTGCATCTACTGCTCTGGCTTCTTCTCTCTCGCCTTCCTCATCGCGGGGATCGCGTTGGTTTTAACCAACGTTTTCCCACACCTTGTCCAGTCAATGGTCAAAAAGGTAAAGTAGATTTAAATTTTTACGTTTACTCTCATTGAAAGTCAGTCAAATGTCTGATTAAATATAGCTGATAAAATGACACATGCTCGTGTTTACATTGTGTTTCTAAATGTATTGTATTTAATAAAATTAGCAGTTGAACTATTGCCCCTATGATAACTTCCTCTTATTTATGCTACATTATAACATTTTAATTCTAATGCTAAGTCAGCATCTTAAGGTTCTTGAAAGTGACCTGTTTTTTTTTGTTTTTCTTTTGACAGAAGAAAAAAGGAACTGACTGTGTTTTTTGTCTCCTTCAGCAAGTGGTTCTACAAAATGGCACGATGGCATTTGATGCCTGGGAAAGTCCACCGGCGCCGATCTACATGCAGTTTTATTTCTTTAACCTGACCAACCCGGCAGAGGTGATGGATGGAGCCAGACCGGCGGTGCTGGAGAAGGGACCGTACACATACAGGTTAGAGAGAGGTTTGGGTTTATAAAATGTACTCTAATGAAAATGATACATGTTTCTGCAGTTATATTTTCTTGTGTATACCTCAGTTGGACGTTTAGACTAAACAACGTTGCAGTCGTGTGACCTTTTTCCGACTGATCAGAAGGATTAACTTTATGTGCAACAGTTGAGACTGAGAAGCTACGACAGTGAAGCTAGTGTCTGAGGGGGAAGAACTGCTGAGTAACGAAGGAGCAAAACAAACAACTTGTTGTGTGCAAAACAGCACCCTCTAGATATCACTGTTATTATCAGAGTGTTACTGTTTTTTTACAATGAGAAGGATCTGGTTGCAGTCCCTCACAACCCAAGTGTTCTTCTGTGATCCAGGGAGTACCGTCCGATGGAGGAAATCGACTTTCTTGACAACGGCACCAAGGTGGCGGCAGTCAACAATAAAACCTATATATTTCAGCGGAACATGTCCAGCGGTCCAGAGAGCGACCTGATCCGGACGGTGAACATCCCTGCCGTGGTGAGTATTTGGGTCGGGACAGACGGTTGTTATTACTGTTTAATTATCGACATGTTAGTTGTACCACTTGTTGTTCAAAGTGGTGGAACTGTCTTTTATAATTTGAACAATTTTTTACAAGAATAACTTAACTGATAAACATATAGAGCTGTCAAGCCTTTTGTAGTTTAACTGAGGAGTGAATCTATTTGTACTACACTTGAAAATCTATATTATTCTCCTAGATTTTAGCTTCTTATTCTATTTTAATAAAAACAAAGTCTCTATCCGGACATATTTTGTTATTCAAATGTATTACCAACGATTGCGATCACTTTTTATATATTTATGTTTTCTAATTTGTTGAGAGATTTACTCCAAAAGTGCACAGTAGTTGACAGTATTTTATATATATTTATATTTATATTTATATACAAAAATCAAAAGAATACATTTAATCTTACGGGAATAGTTTTGTATGGAACAAATACAAATATTTAATTGCTAATAAACCTTAAAGTAATTATGGAGGGAGTACATTTAATTTATATATCATTATATATAACATACCTTCTATTTTAATTCTTATAGTACATTTTTGAAAAGGATTCAAAATTTAGTTGATTTTTTTAATTCCGAAATGAGAAAATGGTTGCAGATAAGCTGTGCTGTAGCAAAGACTATTTTTGCAAATCTTGTCAAATCCCTTTCAATCATAACACACTGCAACAATGCAAGCTGATATGTCTTAATCTGCTTAATCTAATGTTTTTATATAAAAAATATAGTATATTTTTGTCTGGTCGAAGTACGATTCACCATTTTTTCCTCCTCACAGACGCTCATGGAGCGATTCAAAAACAACTCTTTTGTTGCACGTCTGATCTCTGACTACATGCGCTTCACCGGGGAAACTCTGTTCGCCACTCACAGTGTGGCAGAACTCTTGTGGGGGTACGAGGACGCTCTGCTCAAAGCAGTGCACCTCGTTCAGCACGACGTTGATGAAGAGTTTGGACTCTTTTACAAGGTTTGTTCTGATCTTCTAACATTAGTTGTTTTTTTTTTAAAAGTGGATCAACGACGAGTGTTTGTGTCTTCTGGTTCAGAACAACGGCTCTAATGACGGACAGTACGTGTTCCACACGGGCCTGGACAACTACAAAGACTTCGCCAGGGTGGATACGTGGAACGGTGGAAGGTATTTGCTCCTGGTTTTTCATCTCTTTTGTAAATCCAATCACTTATCTCTGGTTGACGATAACGACTTCTAACACTTCTGACTGACTTTGATGACATCATGATCAGTCACTTGATGATGTCAATGTGTCGTTTGATCTACAACAGCTGTCAATCAAGAATCATCACGAGAGAAAATCTAATCAAGACTCTTGTCTCACAATCGCCTGATGAGGCTTTTATTTATGAATTCAACCACCTTTCTCTTCTCCAACACCTTGTTTTCAACTCATTCCACTAACATTTGCTATTCTATTGTGTTGTAACTGAACATATCTCTCTGAAGATCCCTGGCCTGGTGGACGTCCGATCAGTGCAACATGATTAACGGAACCAACGGAGCATCTTTTCATCCTGTCGTCGAAAAGAATGAGTCACTTTACATGTTTTCCTCCGACCTGTGCAGGTGAGTCCCCGGAAAGAGTGACTCGTTTACAACGAACCAGGCAAATGATGATGATGATGATCTTTTATAGCTGAACATTTTTAATTTCTTTGTTTACTTAATCTCCGGTAAAACGGTTACAAGAGATTATAAAGGAGAGTTATTATGTTTATGTTTCTTTCTGATTGTCGGAACAACAATTATCGGTAAAAACCATAAAGTGTAAATTATTTAGATTTTATTATTATAATTTTATTTTTCAGGACTATAAGGAGTACTGGGTTATAATATGCAGAGTATATTTTTGAGGAAATTAAAGGATTTTATGTGCACTATAAAGTCTGAAAATATGGTAATATTAGCATCTTTAATGTATATTATTTAGACAGAATAGTGATGAATCAGATCTGACATTTGATAAGCTAAATATAGTTGTTTTTTTTTTAGCTTGAAAGTTTAATGATAATCCTGCAAATCATGATGAAACTAATAATTATCATTATTGAATTTCATCTGCCTCGGTTCAAAGTTATATTTTTTAACTGGGAAATAAACCAAAATCCAACATCCTTTATCATGAATCTTGCTGTCTTTGATTATTTTTTTTAAAGTAAAACGACTCCCTTTAGGTGATGATTGTCCTGCTGATCTTATTCTGACCCAGTATCCGAGTTGAACTAGAGATTATAGAGACAGATTTAGCTGCTCTTTACTCTCTAGAATGAGTCAGTGTTCGTGTTGTAAGCTAAGGTAGAACTTTATTGTATGTGCTGAGAGACATTTCACTTATAAAGAGACAAAGAAAGCTGCAGACAAACGTGTGTAAAAGTTGATGGGGATGTTAAAGACTTGTAAAAACATTCTCTACACAAAGTCCAGTTGCTCCTATATTGGATCAGCTGGATCCGGAGAGAGTCATTAACCAGCTGTGACTCCGCCCAGGTCTCTGTACGCTCTGTACGAGAAGGAAGTGACGGTGAAGGGGATCCCCGGGTATCGCTTCGTCCCCCCCAGCGAGGTGTTCGCCAACAAGACCGTGAACCCAGCGAACGCAGGCTTCTGCGTTCCGGCCGAAAATTGCCTCGGCTCCGGAGTCCTGAACGTCAGCCCCTGCAAACAAGGTGCGAAAAACGAGCCCGACGTGAATGAATGAAGCCGTTTTGAAAATATAATGATCGGTGTTGATTCGACCTGCAGGCGCTCCCATCATCATGTCCTCGCCACATTTCTACCAGGGCGATGAGAAGTTCATCCACGACGTGATTGGAATGAAGCCCAAGAAGGAATACCACGAGACCGCCATAGACATCAACCCGGTACGATTGCAAACCTGTTTTTAATTGTTTATTCTTTCCTGAAGCTTCTTTTAGAAAACCGCTTCATCCGTAACTCCTGAAACCACAAAGTAAAATGTTTATTCAACAACATCTCTGCACTCGAGTGTTTGTAGGTGTTGTGATCACTTATTTATCTAGCTCTGCCGATGCGTTCACTGAGAGGGAGTGAGATGAGAATTCTTAAAAGGGTTCACATTTTCTTTTCATTACCTTTGAGGCCATTGTCATCAATACTTGGAGTGGATTATCTGTGTCCTGTCAGTGTTGACTTCTTGACCTTCAGGACAGCCGTGGATTGAATCATTATTTCTGATTGATCAGCGTCAGACGTTAAGTATTGAATGAATGATGACATTATTAATTCAACTAGAGTGCTTTACTGTCTACATCGTTTAAGTTCAAAGTGGATGATTGTTGCTGCTGATGTGTGTTTAAAAGCTTAAAGATCACACATCCATTTACTGTGGAACATTGCACTACTCGTGGTGACCACTAGATAGCGCCCTTTGTTAGAGCGTAATGTGCCGCTGCTGCCTGTTATCCTCATGGCGGGGCAGTCTATTTATAAAACCCTGGTTAAACATTAAAAACAGGCAGTACAAGTCTCCTTGAGATAAGCACTCACAGCGCCCCTCATGTCAAATAATAACTCTGAGATAAGGTCAGAAGACGACAAACAGGACTTGTGTCGATTTAAAGATGATTGTTAAGAAGTCAATGATTAAAGGTTCAGTCAATGTCTTCATAATGGCGCAGAAATGCACCGATAACTCCTGGACGTGGGTTGAATATGAAAGAAAAATGAAAGAAAAAGCATAAATAAACCGCTCAGGATGGAATGAAACGAATAAAAGACAGATTTTTGTTTGGATCAAGTGACCTTGTCGTGCCAGAGGTGAGTCGTGGTGTCAGGAAAGATTAAATATGAATGATTCTCTAACCCGGTGTGTTGCTACTGTTTTCACTGAAAATCCCTCTAATCTCCTCACCAGAGTGTCACCAGATTAGACCTCAGATTAGTCGGTTATTCACCTGAGAGACGCTCGTAAAGATACTCGCCGGCGCCATTGTGTCATTCCATGGGTTCGCCCGAGGTCAATGTGACTGATCAGGAGAGGAAGTGGTTTAAAATGTGACTTATTTCCGAACAAACGTTTCTATCTTGCAGCTCACTGGGATCGTCCTGCGAGCGGCCAAGCGTCTCCAGATCAACGTGTTCATTGAAAAACTGCCAGCGTTCAGGTATTTCCTTGTTGTTCTTTAAAGGCATCTTTGAGTGTCGTAAAGTGCCACCATCACCTTTATGAACGGACTTTTGGACAGAGTGGCCGCTTGACGACAGAGAGAACAAAACACATCAACATGTTAGTAAATCACAAATTAATTATCTTGATTAGCTTCTTAATATCTGAACCTGAACAGCTGTGGTGATGCTTTAAAAGTCATGAAGATACCAACTCTTTATTTTAACATCATTATTTTGAAAATGATTTCACTCTTACTCTTTCTCTTTTTTTTAATTGCATTATTTTCACAGACCAACCTTCAGATAAATAAAGAGTCCTTTTGCTAAGTTTACAAGTTTTTTTTTTTTTTAGTAAACTTGACTGAAAAGAGCGTCTTGACTTGTCACGAGTCACAAGCTAATACACAAGTCACTCCTGAGTATGGAGAAAATTCTTTTTTTTTCTAAATAAAACACATTTTAGACATAATAATCTATAAAACTGAAATAATGTCAACATATTTGATGAAAGACGGAATAAAGAAAAAAAAACATTAATACACAAACTCAACCTAAACAACTACATAAAAACAATATTATAAAACGTAGTTATTGAATTAATTCCAAGTTATATTCATTTAATTTTAATATTCTCAATAAAGGCCATAAAAAAATCTATACATGAAACGCGTATATTTAATATTAAGGCACATTATTAAAAAAAAAAAACTTTAGTAACAAGGTATATAAAGAGTTAAACTAGTTTTATCAAATAAAATGTCATATAAAATGAAGCTCTCAGGAGCTATATTTTATAGTTTTACTCAGACCTCATGAGGGCCTCATAAATACAGTCCTACAAGGGGCCCCCGGGCTGAACATCGGTTTGTCGTCGAGTGTACTTCATCATGAAAACAAATGAAAAGACGTCTTTATGAATCCAAAAGATAAGGGACTTTATGTTCTTAATCTGTGACCTGTCCAGGTTATCGCCTGCCTTTTGCCCTAGGTAGCTGGGACAGAAAACAGAGAAGATGAACATGGATTTTCACAGATTCATGAAGATCCGACCTCTTCAAGTAGTGAATGTGTTCTTTCTTTCAGTGAAACCGAGAAGGTGACCCCGGTGTTCCTCCCGGTCTTGTACCTGAACGAGGTAAATCACGCTTAGTTTCGTCGATTTTGACTCGCGCTCGCCGACTCTGATCCGTCTCCGTGTGAAACCTCAGAGCGTCGTGATCGACGACGGCTCCGCCGCGAAGCTCAAGGCCATCGTCCTGGAGGAGAACCTGGTGGTGAACGTGCCCTTCATGCTCATGGGCATCGGCATCATCCTGGCCGTCGGCTTCATGTTCCTCATGTGTTGGCAGAAGGTCCCGGAGGTAACGCGAGCCGCCGAACTGAAACCAGATCCCGTCTGGAAATGTGTGATTTTTGGATTTGTGACGCGAGTTTGTGACTTTTTGTGTTGCAGAGCACTGTAGCCGAGCGACAGCCGCTGCTCACCTCGTAGAGTCGCACCACGACGCCTCCGGTCAAGCTATACACGCTAGTGACGAACGACCTTTGACCCCGCTTTGTCCGACGTCTGGTCGGAATATTTGACTTAGTAACACGAACAAAAATCAGTTCTACTGAGAGTTTTAAAAAAAAGTTAAAAGTGATTGTGACATTTTTATTTGACTTTTGAAAAAGCTTGACGTGACATGATATTCACTTTTATTGAATCGTACATGTAATGCTTTTAATTTAAAATTGTTGGATAATAATACAAATGATACATTTTAAAGAGGAGCCACCGTGGGATGTATTCAATTTGTTTGTACGAGGAGTTGCAGAACTAAACTGATGATCAGAAAAACCTGTTCTCACAGAAGGTTTTTAGTGCTAGAATTTTAAATAACGTTAAAACTGATTTTTTCTTTTTTTTGAATTGTCTCTTTAAAAAGAAATTTGTCTTTCCCAAAAAATGTATCGTGAAGCTTTTGGAATTGGCAACTTTCCTCCTTGATCTCAATTGTTCCAAATCTAAACCTCACTGCTGAACTTGTCCTTCTTCTGATATGTTCTCGCCATGTTGCTCACTAACTTCTCGTCAGACTTGTGTGAAAAAGGGAAGTATTTTCTGATGAATGGAGTTCGTGTGTCTAACATACCCTGAAGGGAAGAACCTTTTTTTTTTTGATGAGTCGGTGTTTATTGATGTGACGCCATTTTGTTGTTTTAACGTGAGTTTTGTACATTTGCGCGAACCAAGTAGAAGCAAAACCCTTGATCACTACGTGTTGCTGCTGCAGATAATCTTTGCATGCGGGAATGTCTCGTCGGGCTACCTGCTTGTTACCGCATGAGATAATCGAGTAACAGATTTTAAAGAACGTTATCCTTGTTTACATGTTGCTCATAGGTCAGTTGTTTGAAATAAACCGAGTTTGCTTCACACTGTTTATGACTGATCACTCTTTTACACCTGGTGGTCACTGTTAGGGACACCCTGGACAGGAGGGATGACATCATATAGACAACAACTTCTAACTACAGCTCTCACTATTCTTAGTCCGTGGGAGGAAACTTGAGGTCCCTGAGACGTATTTAAAATACAATTTAACGGAGCAAATGAAACATTTTATTTCACTAACAGTGTCCAGTCTTTTTTGTTGAAGAATATATTAAAAATATATCAATAAAGAGTACTTTTTTTTTACAATATTTCATTTCTTGTTTCTTATCAGAAATTGATTAATATCCAAAGATTATTTTTGGAAATAAATGTGTCGTATTTTGCATCAATACACTGCATATCGGTTCATTTATACTGACATTTTCATTTATATATTTTATAATGGAGTTTATTTTTCATTAACTATACTATTTCTTTATGCCAAATATTTATTCTTGATATTTGGGTTTTTATTAAATAATAACTAAAGTAAAATAAGGGCAACAAATGGCTTTATTTAAAACACAGACTTAAAACGACTTCCGAAGTGGTGAAGCTCGTTCATCTCGACCCAGAGACTGCACAAGGGATACCAGAAACACATTTGTTTTTATCTATAAATCAATGTGTGGAGATTTTGGTGATCTAGGAAAGCAATCAATGTCGAAAAAGTTGAAAAAAATGTATATTTAACAAACATTCTGTAGCAGAAAGTCTGATTGAAATATTGTATTTCCATTATTAGGCTCAATTTATTTCAACCCTTGTGGGTCACGGTGACCCAGAGACAACACAAGGGATATAACAACCAGATTTTGTTTTCGGGCCTACAGATAACACAAGTGTTAAACTTTGAGTCAACCGTCCAGGTGAGGATTCGTAGATGATTGTTCTGAATGCAAAGGAAATGGACGTAAACGGAAGAGAACGTGCCGATTAATTAATCTCTGTCGTGTAATCTCTCTCCAAGGGTTAAAGACTACTTTCTCTTCAGTGTTTCTGACCTTTGACCTCGGCTGCTTCTGATATGAACTCTGCATCACCACGACTTGACCGCCACTTCCTCGACAAACAGTCCAGGAAAACCGGTGATTTATCAGCAGGCGGCTCCTCCCTATAACCCAATTATCGGCGTTTAATAGCGAGCCTGGAGCGCTGCGCTGCAAGCCTGAGACATGACTCTGGAGCAGAAGGTCGTCTTGGTCTCCATCGTGATGCTGCTGATCTGTGCCACACAGGTGAGTCCTGCCAGAAGAAGTGTGTTCCCTCGGATGACTCTGACGCTCCCCCTCAGGTGGACTCGCTGCCCGTACCTGAGGACTGGACCGGTCTCATACGGAGGACCAAGAGGTCTTTGCTGTGGAGGTGGAACAGCATGAAGCCAGTAGGTTCCAGCTGCAGAGATCACCTGGAGTGCGGGACCAAATATTGCAGGTACAAGTTCTATCAAAATGTTGATGTTTATCAATCATATTGAAGTACAAGTTACATTACAGAGGCAGTCAGAGTAACGACTGTATCTATTTGTCTCTGCAGGAGAAGTATCTGCTCTTTCTGGATTTCACGTTGAAGAGCAATTCACGTCGCATGGAAGCTACTTTCCTACACACTTTTATCTTAATCCGCTCACATGGAAAAGTTGTGAAACATTAATTTGAAACCAGAGCTAATCACGCCTTAGTCATCGACGATTGTGCTGAGGCAGCGAACACGGCGCTATAATGTAGTATGTGCTGGATCTGTAATCATGTTTTAAAATATATAAATATCATGCAATGTCTGTTGTTTTATATTTATTTGTAGATACTGTGCATAATGTAAATATTCAAATACATGTTACGTTTTCTTCAAAGTGGTGCAAAAGACTACGTTTTGTTTGTGTGGAACATGTTTTACTCTCACACTGCTGAAGACATTCATGTTGCTCATTTATTAAATACGTCTTTATGGTTAAACTAGTGAAGTCAGAGATATTTTGAACAGCAGCTGATGCAGGTTTGTATCAACATGGTCATAATAGCTAAAATAAATTAAAGTAACATTAGAGTAGGTGTGTAAAGAGACACTAATGATAACATCTTGTGTGCTCTGGATCACACACTACAACTCTTAAAGGATTTGTAACTCTCTGTGGGGAAAGTTTAAGTGCGAGCTTCACTCACTTACAATCATGTGTGTCAAGTGAATTCCAGAACACTACTGCCACCTGCTGTTCAATTTCATTAGACTGCCAATGATTTGATATTAAAAAGAGGACAATTGGTTCATTCGTTCACTATCTAAAAATCACAATGCAGGTGTAAACGAGCTGCTTGGCAGGGGTCTACACTTCCTTTTCCATTTTCAAGTTGCAGTAAATTATTTCATTTTTTTAAGATCTTTCTCTTTCTCTAATTTTTCTTCGCTTTAAGTAATAAGCTTTTTATGTTAGTTACGAACCGCATCAACACAATATGATACAATTTATTTGCTCATTTTGCTCACGGACAGATCAATTAAGTTTCTGTTATGAATCTAAATAGTTTACTTGTCACTTAATAACTACAATCCTTCTGAACATTTACCACCATGTGACACTTTGTAAGTGTCTATATTTCTGTACATTATTATTATTATATGACAATTATTTAAATCTACATTTAAAGAACAAATATAACAAGTTATATTGTGATTTTCTTTTTAATGACAGGAAAACATGTAATGTTTTTTAAGTGTGTCAAAGAGAGTGTATATTATAAATAGTATTTGCTGGTGTTATTGTCGTAAAACGTCTTGTCCTTGTTAAGACGAAAAAAAAAAGAGTATGTTGATTGAAACAAGGTAAGAACAGAAAGATGGAGTTTGATTTCATCACATTATCTAAAAACTATAGTATGTTTGAGTGACAGCTGGTGAAGAGACTCAAGATCAAAAGAAAAAACTCAATATTTTAAAAATAATGTGGTTCTTGAAGGACTAGTTTATATTCTGCTTTGATCGCAATTGATCGCATGATTTAAATAAGATCATTAAATTATAATATTTAAAAAAAAAATCAAAACAACAACGTAAATAACTTGGATCAAAATAACATCTCAGTAGCTTCTTTTTTTTAATCCGCACTTGTTTTCGTTCAATCTCTTCGGCGCTGATCTAGTTTCCTCCTTGTTGTCATGGATACCACGAGTGACAATGGCGGCTCTCTTCTCATTGGCTGAAGGCGTCGTGACGTCACACCCCCCTCCGGCTCCTGGGGTCTCTGCTGAAGCGCATCTCTCCGGATCTTCACGTCGGACCTTCTGTCGCCAACGTCTCACTTGCGCTCGCATGATCGCAGTCATGTAGCGGACTTTCTTCTCCGAGAGTAACTATTTATGTTTTATGTATATATATATTTTTAAAGAGATCGAGGCTCGTTTTGATGACACAACAAAGTGACCCCGGGAGAAGAGGACGCGCCGGAAGAGTAAGTGACAGGAATCATAACAATGTTGTGTTTAAGTAAACATTTAAAGATGTTTAAGAAGAACCTTGTAAAGGTGAATAAATAAGTGTTTTTATATAAGATGTTTACTGGGTGAGAGCGTCTTGCGAACATGATAGCCTTGAAACACGATCCATGTGACTGTGGATGCTCCAGTGAACAAGCTCTGTGCTTCAGTGTCCTGGTTTTCTGCCTCATTTACAATCTTTTACACCGAAATATGTTCTATTGTTACGAGAAGGAGGGAAGACTATTAGTCAAAGCCGACAAAAAGAGTTTTATTGAATAACATGCTTTAATAATTCACAGGTTAAAGCTGGATTTTAAAGATTAAAAGCTACAGAAACATAGTTTTACATGACAAATATAGACTCTGGAGTTCAAACATACATGTATAATAATCAGTACTAGTATTATCTCTTTAATAATAATATTATTAGATTTATAGTCACACAAATGTGAAGATAACATCAAGTCAAGAAGATCAGAATCAGAAACTGTGGAAGCTGTACAGCATAGGAATGTTTTGTTGTGTCGGTACACAATAAAAGAATGACATAAGACACACACAATCAGGAATAGATGCTCACGTTGATTCTAAATGGATTTCAACTCCTGTAATGAATCATCAAAATAATAATTCCTATCACCGTCAATATCATAAACAATCACATGATCGCACATATAGGTTTCACAGCAACACTTTGACCTCATTTCTTGTCATAGAACCCCCGAGACGAGTGCTTCCTGTGAGACGCCTGACTCCGTCTGACGGATCCTCTTAAGTCATGCGCCTCATCAGAAGCATCAGAGAGCGCCTCGGTGCCTCGTCCTTCTCAAGGAACTTCCTGCGCTGTCACGACAGAAACCGTCCTCTTAGTCACTGTGTGTCTGCGCTGTCACTCTGGCCTACTTACGGACTGAACTCGTGACCCGCAGAACCTCTTCTGTCGGACACTTTTAAACACCACTTTTGATTCTATCGCTTAGTGTCGTGTCATGGAGTCATTGTAGCTATTTATCAATTAAAAATGTATCTCATTTATACCATAATAACAAGGTCTTCCAGCTTGTGTTTGCTTTTGTTGAGGGTTTTCTCAAGCTGGACACTTTTCATTCGTCACATTCTGTTTGACATTTGCTTTGAACTTCTCGTAGCTGGAGTGAAGCGTCATGGGACATCTGGTAGATTGTCATAAATGCATATTATCTAATGTGCATTTTATCTAAATAACGTATCGGGAAGTCTAAAGGTGCAGCTTTCAGGAGACATTAAGAGATTCAATTGGTTTCCTGTTTCTCTCAAGGAAAAAGAAGAAGCTACTGATTTCCATCTATGCTCGGGTGTTATTAAAGTCACTTCTTCTTCTTTTCAAGGTATTTACTTCAAACTGATCCCGATTCAGTGACAGCTGTCACTATTTTATTTATTTTTACAATATAATTGGCTGATATATGAAATTTAATCATTTTTTTAAGGAGTTAAAATTCATTTTTGGAAGCAATAACTCAGATAACTCAGAACGTAGCAACAACAACACAGTAGGCGAAGAAGAGTTGTTGAAGGTGGATAGAAAACCCACCTGACCACTATTTGACTAGAATAATAAAGACAACAGCTGTCAGAAAAATAATGTAGAGAGAGCGCAAACTAAAATCTCTATTAAATTATTTTGATACAAAGAGCGTCAAAGGCACTTCCTGTTTCATGTTTACCATTCAGTGGCAGTGCAGTGTTAGTGTGACCGTAAAGAGGATTATCTCCCTGACACATATTTAGGTTGTTTTTTAAAAGGCTAGAGGAAATCCTGTACGCGTCAAAACAAAAGATGTAATGCAGATACAGTCCAGCCAGCATTTAATCACTCATGATCATATTAAATCATCAACTTAATGTTGGATATTTTTTAAATGTATTTTGACGAAATGTTAATACACATGCGTGTTTACGATCATCAGTTTTTCGGTTTAATAGGGTTAAAATCCAAGAAGCCGTGCAGGAACAGAGGGACGTGAGAGTATATATTTAGAGGAATGCGGAGCTGGAGGAGCATCTCTGCAGTGGCCTAGTTTCACTGAGAGAGCAGAGAGAAGAGCTCGCTCATGCCTGACTGATGCCGACAGTCCGACAACATACACAGACGCTGAGGTCTAGTTGTGTCGGATCAATTCTCATATTTATGATGTTTTAATGTCCTAACTAAAGACGGATCATCGATTTTATTTTTATTTTTATTGTACGATTGTGTTTATGTTAGGGGTGTGTATTGTTGTTACGATACGTATCACGATACATGTGCAGCCATATGATATATTGCAATGTATTACGATACTGTAGGAACAAGGATATATTTGTAGTATTGTCCAAGTACTTGACTCTGGTGTTTCAGAATTTACAGACCACATGACTCTTGAAGTTATTACTAATTTCATTTGTTTTTTACACCAAAATATGTCTAAACATCAGCTTAAAAAGCTGCTGGAGGCGACTGTATCCTCTCGTCCTCAGTTATCGCCAAGCTGTGGCAGGATTGCATTGTTGCTTTAGGAAGTAATGACCGTTGAAGTTTAATTGCAACACATAAATGAACAATAGCCGTGGATATTTGTATGTTATTGTAAATAGACAATTGAATTATTTGATTTTACATAGACTTTATTGAAAAACAAACCATAAAAGAACAATGATAAAAATATAATATTGAACTTTTTTTTTTAATCGATACAGTGCCAAACAAAACGTAACATGTATTATTTTAAAGATAATTTTAATCATCATTTATTTATTCCATTTTTTGAAAAATATATTCTTGACATTTTTAATCTCTTTCTGTCATAATGCAGTGAATCATTATTGAGGTTTTTTTTTTGCTAACATTTATCTTCAAGCGCTTGTGGGCCACATCAAAATGGAGGTCGAGGCCTTGATTGACACATGTCATATAGGCGCTAATGATTTCATACTTATTGACCTGTTTTTTATCTTTTTAAAGTTTTCAAACTGAGGACCATGTGGGCTTTCCTCGCCGCCCCAGCATGATCGGATCATCGGGACTCTCGGGCGACACCCTCATCGCCTGCCACTTTCCAGTCCTTACTGTTCCCGCATGGCAGCTGCCCGTCCAGAACCTGTACGCCTCCGGCAGAAGGCCGGGTCGGCTGTGCACGGCGGTCCTGACGCGGGCGGCGTCCCTCCCCGAGCAGGACACGCTGAAGCAGGAGAGCGTCCTCGCCGCCGCCGCCAAACACTTCTCCAGCAGCCACGGCAGTCTGGTGGAGGACCGGGTGGAGGAGGAGGAGGGAGCCAGCGACACCTCATCCTCGTCGCCGGGAGACGAGAGCTGTGGAGGGAGAGGAGCCACGAGGACCCACAACTCCTTCCTCCCCAGCGGGGAGTTGGACGAGGAGGACGAGGACAGCGAGGGGGACAACCTCCACAGGTACCACGAAGACTCGTCCTTCGTGCTGCACGGAAACTGGCCCGCGGGGGGCGACGAGGGCCGGTACCTGATGACTCGGAAGGACCTGGGCGGGGAGTGGGGGCGGGAGGGGGGGACCCTGTTGGGGTGCGAGCGACGCACACGGCGTAAGGGAATGAACAAGTTCACCCCCGAGATGTTCTGCAACAGTCTGACGGAGGAGGCGAGCGACTGCTCGTCCAGCAGCTCCGACGGCGTCTTGGTCAACTTCTGCACCATCTACAGCCACAGCAGCAACCCTGCACTTCCTCTGGACCTCCAATCCCCCGACGGGTCCGTGTTCCTCAACCTGCAGCCCGTCCCCCGCCCTCTAACCCAGGAGCCCCACCACGATGCACCGGGGGTCCCCCCCACACCCAAGGAGGAGCAGCCCTGGTCGTCCTCCTACTGGTCCCAGGACTTCAACTGCAATCTCAGCTCTCTGGAGCCGACGGCTCCGTGCCTGACCTCTCTGGAGGTGTCCGACCTGGCCGCCTGTCTCCAGGGTCCAACAAGCGTGTCCTTGGAATCTCAACAGAAGTACTACAAGCTGGTGACCTGCGACCTCTCATCCCAGTCCCCCAGCCCGGCCTGGTCCAGTCAGGCCAGCTGCCCCGAGGGTCCGAGCACCAACCCGTTCCATCCCTCCCCTCACAGGAGAGAAGGACGGCTCATGGAAACTGAGATGGTGAGTTAAAGACCATCCTTCAACGGCAACCCTTGTGTTGTCTCTGGGTCAAGGTGACCCGAAGGCCCGCAAACAAATGTGTTCGCTGTATCCCTTGCGTTCACTTTACCCAGAGACAACACAAGGGATACCACAAACACATTTGTTTTCAGGCCTTCGGGTCACGATTTATTGATAAAGATACATTTAGCACCACATTTGTAACTTATGAATATTGTATTTATACTTGGCTCTCATGCATGGAAGTATTTCTGTGTCAGCAGAATATTGCATGGTGGAAATTTTATATATAGTATTTCTAATACCTTGTGTTGTCTCTGGGTCAAGGTGAACGACCTCCACCACTGCATATGTATTTCTGGTAGCCAGGTCGTTCACAATGACCCAGAGACAACACAAGGATACCACAAACATGTTTGTTTTCGGTTACCGGCTCACTTTGACCCACAGGTTTCAAAAGGGTTAATATATTTTTTAAATCATTTTATTATTTTATTTAAATAATTGTATTAAACTAAGAAATCGAATATTCAAAACAAATAATGATAATATTCAATCAAAATAAATGGCTTTTTAAACAATCTTTGATATTGTTTGATATTCTTGTTCCAATAATTCAAAAATACATTTTATAAATGACTTTTTTTTTTAATCTTCTGTGCATTCAATAATTGGCTGAAAGATCAAGTAACTCAGTATTGTTTGTTTTTTTCAACAACATTTTTATATTGAATTTAAAAGATTGAATAAAATTGAATTTAGATAGTATTTTTTAATTATTGGTATAAGAAGATAAAATGCTATGTGTACAGTTTTTTTTAATTCAAATAATGTATTTATTTAAACACATCATCCAACCATTCAATAATTCTCTGTCGCAGCTAATTCAATGTATTCATCCACATGTTGACTTGTTATTCATTCACCATTGACAGGAGAAGGATGATCGACATCAAAGCACTGAGAAGTTGAACAGCTCCTCTGACCTCCAGTCTGCTTCCACCTCAACTGAGAAGATCCACATCGTCTCCATCATGCCCACGTATCTGGACACGTCGTCCACGCAGCAGGACCAGCGTGAAGAACACGGTGAGACACCGTCTGACAAAAACATCCTCTGGTCTGACACCAATGTTCTTCTTCCAGGAGCAACACCAGCCGACACTCGGTGCTCGAGTCGACCTCAGAGACCCAGCTCTCTTCCCATCCAGCCCATCGTCCTCACACCCCCGGCCAAACCCGCCGCCCCGGCCCAGCACCTGGGCGGTCTGCTGGATCAGTTCATGAGTCAGAGGGACGGGTCCGGTCGTGGCAGCAGGTCTAGAGCTAAGAGTGAAAACATGGAGTCCTCGCCGGGAGACGCTCACTGGTCCATCTTCCTGGACGCTCCGTCCAGCTCCGACACCTGCTCCACCTGCACCCCGAGCCCCAAGTCCTCGACCGGCACGAACACATGGAGCCGAGAAAGTCCACGGAATCAGACCAGTTCGAGCCCGAAGCCGGGCAGATCCAGTAAAACAAACCCCTTTTTAAACGTGGTCTCACCCCTGGACCAGATCCACCGGGTCAAGATCCCGACCTACAAGACTCGCGACTCCAGTCCTGATCCTCCTCGGCTCTTCAACCATCCTTCAGTACCATACACCCCCCCGACTCTACCTCTGACCACACACCAGCCGACCCCCCCGTCCAGACCCACGACGACCTCAGAACCCCGGCTTCCTGGCCACCATCTTGGATCCGGCTCGGGCCTCTCGGCCGCCCTCTCCTCCGTCGTCCCCCTCTCCTCCCTGACCTCCCTCGTGTCCTTGGCTGCATCCGGGCTGCACCGACACCAGAACCACCAGAACGACGGCGAGTCGCTGATCCAGAGCGACAAGCCGCCCACCGAGTTCTGCCTCTCGCCCGAAACCTCTTACGAGTCCATGTCCATCAGCCACCTTCAGAGAAGAGGTGAGTGAAGGAGGATTCTGTCGTATCATGGTCTGTGTGTGTAGATGTGTGGAGACCTTCAGCAGCTCTTACTGCTCCCCGCAGGGGCTTCAGTTCAAACGTGACCTATTTATAACTCGCTCGAACCTGATTGGCTGACTCCTTTGCTCTGCAGCCAGAGTGTGTGTGTGTGTGTGTGTGTGCGTCCTCGTGGAGAAAGAGATGTTCATACTGTAGGTGAAGAGACTAATGAGTTACCACGAGACACTGCCGGTGTTTCATGTTGTCACTGTTGTGTCAACACGGGCCTGAGAGCAGCAGCTCTGCAGGAAGAGCGTAAAGAATTTAACGTTGACATTTACGGAGAGACGACGACAGACGAGGCTCAGCAGAGAAACACAATCCAATGAGCATCTGGGATGAAAGTGAGACGCAGGAAAAACGTGGCCGGAGAATTTTATGGAAATTATTTTCCACAAGATCCTGTTTTTTTTTCACCTTGACGGACCATCGTGTCACAGCTTAGCTTCAGGAAATCCAGTCGCTGGTGTGAAATAACAGCACAGTTTCAGGAGTACATGTGGTACTAAATATAACAGTGTCTTTAGATTATTTAACATTTGTAATGTTGAAAACGTTTTTTTGAGCATTTAACTCTTCTTTTTTTTTATTATTTAATTTAATATATAATAGTATATAATAATATATATTTATATATATGTATGTTTAATTATTATAAAATATATTGTTTAAATAATTGAATAAAAATGTATACATTTTGATATTGAAAATAAAAAATATAGAATTTTGAACATCTATTTCTAAATAATTGCAATTATAATATCACACCGTTTATGCCATTATTTACAAACTAAAGTGAAACTACAGACGGGAAAATAAACAGCAATAAAGAGTATTTTATTTATAAGCTAATGTCTGTTTTTTAATCCCACATTATGGAACTCCTGGCACTCAATAACAGCAGTGTCTCTCTTCTAACTGGAATATCAGGAGCGCCGTCATTTGTAAACATAAGTAAACTATTGGACATTTTTCAAAACTCATTGTGAATAGGAATTCTTCTGAAACCATAAATAGGAATACATTCAAAAGAAAGATAAATGCAACTTGTTTTATTTTTTAATTACTGGATCTTCCTGACATTCAAATCTCTAATTCTTTTGACTGACATCCAGGTCTGCTGAGGTCTGTGAGCAGGGCGGTGGATCTGATCATGGCACATTTCGGGAGCAGCAGGGACTTTGAAGAAAAGGTACGACTCGGTCAAAACACACCTAGACTTGATCAACTGTTTATTTTAAGGTGTTTTTTTTTTGTTTGGCAGATGCGTTTGGGCAACAGCTCATGGAGTCCAACCATCGGGGGTCTGGTCCTGGAGCACTTGTGTCCGGCTCTGCAGAACATTCTAGAGGACGGTCTGAGGGATCACAAACTGGATCTGATCATCGGTCAGCGCCGCAACCACTGCTGGAGCATCGTGGAAGTCTCCACTAAGATAGGTTTGTGACCAACTTTAAAATTCTGGTTCTTACTTTCAGAGCTATTCATGGTCAGGCTCCTCCCTACATCACTGATCTGATCCAGCCTTACACCCCAGCTCGGGTTCTGAGGTCTATGGATCAGAATCTACTGATGGTTCCACGAACACGGTTCAGGACCAGAGGAGAGAAATCCTTCCAGGCTGTTGCTCCTAAGCTTTGGAACGATCTTCCTCTCCCTATGTGTTTGATGATCTACTGACTCCTTCAAGAAACATCTTAAGACGTTTTTATTTGTTCAGGCTTTTCCCTGATTTTCTGGAACTCCTGTTGTGTTATCAGTTTTATCTTGATCTTTAAAGTATATACTTTATTGAATATTGTTTTGATTGTTTAAGCGCTTTATGACCCTGGTCTGGAAAAGCGCTATACAAATAAAAATTACTTACTTACTTACTTAATCAAATTTAAAGTTTTGCCTTCAAAAACCTTCACTAATATGCTTATTTGAAAGCCATTTCTTCGAGAGTCAATAACATAGAATCACATATATGTTTTAGAAGAGTAACTTTTTTAATCTCTTTTAATATAAACTATAACACATACAGAAGTATATGCTACAATAATATTGAATTCTTCAATTTAATTAAATAATTTCTATATTGAAAAGTGTTATTTTAAATAATCAAATTTCAAAATAAATTCTAATTATATGAATTTTCAAATCAAATGTTCTTAAGACAATTTGTTTTTAAATATTGTAAACATGTAAGTATAATAAAATGTATGTAAAATGTTAATTTCAACCATTCAATATTCTATTGACACTGATGTTCTTCCATACACACACCCGTCTCATGGCTGATGTAGTTTTTCTTTGGCATCAGGTCCGTCCACTAAGGTCCTTCACAGTCTGGTCTACAAGATCCGTCAGTATCCTCAGCTCACCAGCTCCTGCATGAGACTGCGAGCCTTCATCATGGGGCTGCTGAAGTGAGTGTTCCACACGTTTGATAGAAAAAAATGTGGGATTTATTATTATTTCCATGTGTTTTAGCTTGAGAGCTTTGGAATTCTGGCTCAGTCACCTGCTGAGTCTAAGAGGTAAGAACCTCCCAGAACTTCTTTTGTGGGCCACATCCATCTGACGTGAGTTTGACTCCTCCCACAGAGGTCGTGACATCACACTACCACTCCTGGGGCTTCCTGTCCATGTCTCTGGGACCATGTCAGCCCATGTTCCAGGAGCTTCTTCTTCTTCTGCAGCCTCTTTCCGTGTTGCCCTTCGACCTCAACCTGCTCCTGGAGCCGCGACTCTTGCAGAGCCAGCACCTCTGCTCCGAGGACCTGGGCGTGTCCTCGCCGCCGCCGTGCTCGGCTCTCCTGGCCACCAGCTGGCCGCGACTGCGGTGCGACAGGAAGATGAGCGGTCCTTCAGAACTGCTGACAAGCCTGCCCTATGACCCGAAGGAGAACCGGGGTCAGATCCTGTCTCCTATCGCCGAATGGTGGCCCCAGGATGTGGACGTTTTAGAAGCCAAGGACGAGGCGGAGCAGTGGAGGAAGAACAATGAGGACAACTGGTCCCAGATCAGCATGGAGAGCAGGCAGGGCGGGAGCAGAGAGGGGGCCGACGGAGGGTCACCAAGGGTGTCGCCCAGGGTCCCGGCGGAGGCCGCCGGTGGGCTTCGCTGGGCCAAACTGTTCGGAGCTGCCGACCCTTCAGCCAAGGTTGAGGCGGTTTCTCAAAGTCAGATAAGAAGGTAAGAGACGAATCAAAGGCTTGATATTGACAGTGATAACAACTGTTTTTGACCCGCAGGTGCAGTCGTCCCTCACAGTGGCTGGACCGGTCTCATCTTGGACTTTTGGCTCAGTCGTTACTGGCCCTGAGACCAAGACAAGATAAGACGGACATCCATGACGAGTGCTGATTTCTCAGTGGCAAGAGATTCAAGTCTAGAACAGAAACTTTAACATGGTTTTATAATCTCTGGGTCTTCAATGTATTTCCTGTTCTTGACGGACCACCAGCTGATTTGAACACTTTGAACTCGCACCAGTCTTTGTAACTAACCAGCAACACTGTGAAGAAATCCACAGCATTTTTCCCTCAAGTCACAGTGCAAGTGTTACTGTTACAGCTTTACAGTAGTAGAACTACTAACCCTGATCTCCACAAGTTTCCTTGAAATATTTTCTATTTTCTTTCTTATTGCTCCATTGGCGATCATCCATTATTATATTTATTTAGTTATTTCAGAAGTGTGTAACAAACTCCTTGTAGTAGCTCGCAGTTGCAAAAAGGTTGGCGAGGGAAAGTGGTCTCCAAGGATGAAAACCGGCCAAGAATTACAGAAATAAGTTACATTTCAAGCACCATTGGAATTCTGACCTCATTGCGGTGCACTCAGGTCAGCATTACATGTTTTCCCTTCGCTATCCGTGGGTCTTTCTCAGGTGTTTCAGAACCCTTTTGTTGGCCCACATTTTCGGTGCATCCCTAATAGCTCTCAACCAGAATGAGGACCAGATGTGGATTGAGGGATACACGCTAATATACAAGTGTTTGTGGAGCAGAATTCAACATCAGCTTGAACTACATTAGATTCCCCACAGGTCCCATCAACTTCTGTTAAGTGGTGATAACATCTCTAAATAGCCAAATGACTTATTTTGACTGTTCTGTTGGGCAATAGAAAGGATTTAAAGCGTAGTGTGGGGGGGAATAAAAGTCTCATTATAAAGAATTGGTAAAGTTTAAAGTAAAAGTATTTAAAGTATTAATAGTATAATACAGCGATAACATTATAAAAATGCTATTGTATTGCAAATTATTAGAATTTATACACATTATATTTTAGTATAAATTGTTCTATGTAGACTTGAACATTTATATTTGGCTGAAACATTTATTTTCTCCATGTTCAGTTTTAAACTTTTATTACGACCTCATGAGAGCATAAAAATTAAGTCTGGACGACACTTTATCCCGGTCTGCTATTCGTTGATAAAGTAACTATAGAAAGAAGCCAGTGTGGAAGAACCTTTGAATGAATAACCAGCAACATCTTCAAAAACATCTCGTTGTTTCTTTTGTTGGTAGAAGTTTCTATCATTGATTCTCATGAAACTTTCAATAGGTTTTGTAAGATGTCGATATAAAATAATTTCTTATTCATTGAAATTGAGCTGATATTTGACACAATTAGCATTTGGTGCTGCTAACTACTTAGCTCTCAGTCCTCTGTGATTATGGCTGGCTCGTCCAGTTCATAGAATTTACCAGGATTTGCTTTGCAATTTAAAGGTAGGGTAGGTGATCTCGGTAGCTTTGCTAAAATGTTTAAATGGCTTTATGAAGAAAATACTGGACATTAGGTTATCATTTTAAGTAACAATTAACGGTATAAATTAAATTAAATAATCTGTGTTACTACTAAAACTAGGCTACTCTTGATTATCCTCACACTTCTAATTAGCTCATTAAAACTAGCTAATAAGTAACTTGAGTGACAACTTACACCCTGAGTCTAAAACCACAAATTTCTCTCCCAGGTGTACGAGGTGCGACTATTATCTATTATAACACTTTATTTTGAACTTTACACATCATCGACTTTGATCGCGTCCATGTGTTATTCTTGTGTTTGTGATGTCTGTGCTTTGAATCCCACACCTGCATGAGTCATTCATACACTGACTTCCTGTTTCTTTAAGTACTGTAGATAAGGATGGATAAGGATATCGTCTTCCAGCGGCAGGTTCGGTTGCCCACTTTTTAAGCCATGCTCGGGTTGTTTCAGGTATTTAAACCGCGTCAGGTATTTTGTTACGAGGGAAGTAGCGATTTTTAAATTTACTTTTTCTCTTTTTTGCAATGGTGTGAAACATCCTTAAAACCTTGAACCAATCCTGTAATGACAATCTGCCAATAAAGATTCAACATGTTTATTACTGTATTGTTATCACCTATAGTGCTCCGATATTTATGAGCTCACATGAGTGTGTTGTTTCAATTGATATGTAGAAGTTTCTTTTTATAACACTGTCCCCAGATGAGACGTGGAGTTAGAATACTGGCATCTTCTTTCTCTTGACACCCTTGTGTACCATCTAGTTGTACACAACATTGTTCGTAGAGCAACCAACAGTTTGTTTCACTTGTGCAGGGTCAGGTTCTGGAGTGCGGTCGGGGTCAGACGCCCCCAACAGTCGGGCTTCAGGTACTAAATGCCGGTCGTAATGAGGTTGTTCTGGGCCTTCGCCATCCGGTTCTTCATGATTCCGCTCTTCTCCAGGGCGTTCTGAGAGAGCTGGCCAAAGGTTTGTCCGTACATGAACTTGTAACCTGCCAACGAGGAAGTTTATGTTCAGTCATTAAAATTCCTCGTACGTAACGTGTGATTAAGAGGGTTCAACACACCTGGAATATGTCCGGTGAATGAAGGCAGCACTCCTTTGTTCGTCGGGTAGATGTTTACGTTGGCTTTGATGACGCTGTCCGACCCGTCTGGGCTCTCTTCTGTGGCGGGGATACCTTGACGCTGCTTCCCAAACTGGATCAGGGCCTGTTTTGTTGTGATGGGGTAGCCTTTCCCGAACAGGAAGCGGGATTTTGGCACATGGCCGGTAAATCCTGTGGGAAGATGAACTGGTGTGTAAGTAGATAGTATATAGATAGATAGTATATTACATATACTATCTTATATATACATTAAAGGCGCCGACGAGGACGGCTGCCTCTTCCAGTAGCTCCGCAGCAATTTCTATAATTTTCTGTTTTTTATTAATTTTTTACTATAATCTTTTTAAATGGATACTTTTGAACATGGAAAGAATCGTCTTGTTTACTCAAGAGAGGATCTACTGTCGCTGAAGTCAATGGCACGGGCTGGAGATCGCCACGAGATCCCGATCGAACTTCAGCGCCGTTACAGAGGCTGTCGGGCAGGGAAGCGGCTAAAGGCTAAGCTAACGGACAATCGGAGACGTCACAGACCAACGATCCCAACGATCACGATGGGGAACGTCAATTCACTGACGAATAAGATGGACGAGCTGTCTGCCCTCAACAACCAGCGGATCTACAGAGAGAGCAGCTTGTTGATCTTCACAGAGACGTGGCTCACTCAGCTGACTCCGGACTCACACGTGGATCTGCCTGGTTTCAGCACCATCAGAGCGGACAGAGACGCGCGCGCGTGTGGGAAGCGCAGAGGAGGAGGACTGATCATGTACGTGAATAAACGCTGGTGTAGCCCGGGACACGTTACTGTAAAGAAAGTCTCTTGTTGTCAAGATTTAGAACTGTTGGCTGTCAGCATGCGTCCATATTATCTACCGCGTGAGTTCAGTCACGTGATCGCGCTGTGTGTCTACATTCCTCCGAGCGCTGCGGCTGCATCTGCCTGTGAGAAGATCCACACAATGACAGCTCGACTTCAGAATCAAAATCCTGACGCGTTTATCATCATCTCTGGAGACTTTAATCATGCCAACCTGGACTCTACTCTGCCTACTTTCCATCAGGCCGTGGATTGTCCAACCAGGAATAACAGGACAATTGACCTTCTTTATTCCAACTTGAAGGACGCCTACAGAGCCAAACCTCTTCCTCCACTTGGAAGGTCCGATCACAACCTGGTCCACCTTCAGTCACAGTACACTCCTCTGGTGCAGAGACAGACTGTGACCACTAAGACAATCAGAAAGTGGACACCAGCTGTGGAGGACGCCATCAGAGACTGCTTTGAAACAACAGACTGGGATGTGCTGCTGAGGTCTCATGGTGAGGACATCGAGGGACAGACACACTGTCTAACAGATTATTTAAATTTCTGTTTGGACGTTGTCGCCCCTACTAAGACTGTCCGCTGTTACCCTAATAATAAACCGTGGGTAACAAAGGAGGTCAAGGATGTCCTTAACAGGAAGAAAGTGGCATTCAGGAGCAGAGACAGGGACGCCATGAGGTCAGCTCAGCAGGAGGTGAAGCGATGCTTGAAGGAGGCAAAGGACACCTACAGGAGGAGGTTGGAGGAGAAGCTGAGCCGAGAAGAAATAAGAGAGGTCTGGGATGGTGTTAAAACCATCACTGGACACAAGACCAAGGCCTCTCTGACTGCAGTGGACACGGTGGATGAGGCAAATGGACTGAACAACTTTTTCAACAGGTTTGAGCAGGTCACCTCACCCTCACTGCTGCCCGCCTCAGGACCTGCCCCACCTTCTTGTGTCCCCCCCAGCTCCACAGAACCACTTCCCAGCTTCACCTCACTCCAGGTACAGGATGTACTTCGGAGGATTCGTCCAGGGAAGGCTGCTGGTCCTGATAAGGTGTCTGCTCGACTGCTAAAGACCTGCGCTGCTGAACTAGCTGAGCCACTCCAGCATGTCTTCAACCTCAGTCTACGGCTGGGGAAAGTACCAACTCTGTGGAAGACTTCCTGTATCGTTCCAGTCCCTAAAAAGATCCGACCGAGTGTGCTGAACGATTACAGACCGGTGGCACTGACTTCGCAGCTGATGAAGACACTGGAGCGGCTGGTCCTCAAACATCTCACGCCACAAGTCCAGCACGCGCAAGACCCCCTGCAGTTTGCCTACCAGCCAGCAGTTGGTGTGGAAGATGCCATCCTTCACCTCCTGCATCGGACCTACTCCCACTTGGATAAAGGAAGTGGTTCAGTGAGAATCCTGTTCCTGGACTTTTCTAGTGCCTTCAACACTATCCAACCCACTCTGCTGCAGGACAAACTGACTAAGATGCATGTGGACCCTGGTCTGGTCTCCTGGATTACGGACTATCTTACTGATCGACCACAGTATGTCAGGCTGAAGGACATCAAGTCTGACACTATGGTGTGCAGTACAGGAGCACCTCAGGGGACAGTACTGGCCCCTCTCCTCTTCACCATCTACACTTCAGACTTCTGCTACAACTCAGAGCTGAGTCTCGTCCAGAAGTATGCTGACGACACTGCCATTGTTGGATGCATCAGGGACAACAGCGAAGACGAGTACAGGAGTCTGATACGTGACTTTGTGGACTGGAGTGAGAGGAACCACTTGCAGCTGAACACCTCAAAAACCAAGGAGCTGGTCTTGGATTTCGGGAGGTCCAGGACAAAGCCACGTCCAGTGTCCATCAGAGGCGACGAGGTGGAGATAGTGGACAACTATAAGTACCTCGGTGTGTGGATGGACAGTAAACTGGACTGGTCCTGCAACACAGACCATGTGTATAAGAAGGTTCAGAGTAGACTGTACTTTCTGAGGAGGCTTCGTTCATTTAACATCTGCAAGAAGCTCCTCTGCATGTTCTACCAGTCTGTGGTGGCCAGTGTCCTGTTCTATGCTGTGGTGTGTTGGGGTGGAAATGTGTCCAAGAGGAGTGTCAACAGGTTGGACAGGTTGATCAGGAGGGCTGGTTCTGTGGTTGGAATGAAGCTGGACTCACTGGTGACAGTTGCTGAGAGGAGATCATTGAACAAACTACTGTCCATCATGGACGATGACAGTCATCCTCTCAGCACTGTCATCAGTGAGCAGAGAAGCAGAATGAGTGCACGAATGCTCCTACCCAGGTGCAAAACAAATAGACTCAGGGACTCATTCATCCCTCGGGCTATTAAATTGTACAATTCTGAGTTCGGGGGCAGGAGTGGAGTGAGAGTATCTGGATGTTCTGTTCCATGTTAGTCTTTGTATCTTTGTCTTTGTTGTTTTTCTTTCCTTGACCTATGTTCTTTGTCTTTGTCTTTAGACTTAGATTGTGTCATCTTGTTCTTCCTCTTTATGTTCTTCTTATTTTATTTTTTATGTATTATTTTTTATTGTTTATGAAAAATTGCTGGCTATTGTAAAAAAACAATTTCCCAAAGGAGACCTCCTGAGGGATCAATAAAGTTTTACCTTATATACTTTAAGTACCTGGCGCTGTCCAGAGATTTTAACAAGATACAAATTATTGAAATATTTTGAATTAAATTTGAATATTAGCACAATTTTCGGCCGATAGTGACAGAATCTGAAAGGAGGTAAAAAAAAAAAGCACAACACACGTAGGACTTGATACTTTTAAAATACTGTAACTTTCCTAATATTATTCTTAAGAACTTAAATATCTACTGTAAGAACTGCCTTAGAATGAGACAATGATATGTAAGTAGTTAGCGCACAACCGATTCCTGCCTATTTGGCGGACAAATGAGGAAAAAAAACGAGAAAAGAAAATCAGTAATATCAATATAAATTGATTCCATTCATTCTAGTTTATCCAAAATAAAACATAAAATCCCCATGTTGTTTTTATAATACTGGTTAATTAATGTTTGGGATACAGAGAACAGGAAAAGAGAAGAAGATGAAGAAGACCTAAGAAAAGCCCTTTCTATATATCATTATTTAGACTAGTCCAAGGCCTAAACAAAACTAACAAATCACTAGAAAGGTTTCATGATACATTGTCATTTTTAAAGGCCACTAGATGACACCTTCTGCTCTGTAACATTTTAAATTGTTTTAGTTTAATGAAAGCCCATCAACCCACTGCTCCACCTGCAGGTCAAGAAGAGCAATCTCTACTTCACACATCCCAAAACTGAATCAAGTCATCGTTTCAACTCGAAGGTTTTTAAATGTAAAAAAAAAACAATTCTCACCTGAGATGAAGTACTTCTGTGGGTCTTCATCATTCAGGAAATATGCTTTTCCACTCGGAGTGAAAGTGTTTAAAGGTTTGTAGACCTGTTGGCAAAACAAGTACATCAATCCCCAACTTTCTTTTTTAACTGATGCCCCTTAAATATCTACTCAAAATGTAGTTTATAAACAAACCTGGATCCATTAGTATTGATACAAATAGTGTATCTTTATCTATCTTTACATTAACACACAAATCACAATAACAATAAACTTAAAATTGAACTTGTAATCTGTAACATGATGTTCATTTTTATCCTTTCATGATTTAAGATTAAATTAGATTTTAATATCAAAACAACGCGCTTTAAATAAATAGCTATTATCACAGCAATCATACTACACAATATTTTTTACATGTTAATGTAGTCTAAAGTATTTTTGTGTGTGTTTGTGTGTGTAACGTTACATCAAACAGGTTGGTGGATTTGACCACCCGAGGTATCGGTGGTTTCTTTTGGATCTTGGTCCTTTGTTCCTTGTAGAACTCAGACAAGGCTTTGTGGCAAGTTTCTGTGAAGCTGCAGGCGAAATAGTTCTGCCTTTTGGGGATGAAGCCTGGAACACAAGGAAGAGTTATCATTTGACAAATAACATTTCCACATTTTGTTCAGACACACTTTGTGTAGAATAAAGCACGGATCTGATCCTAACAAGTCTGGATCAGGGGAGTCCAAACATTTGACATTGTTATTCTCAGTGGATCATCAGTAGGTTTGCAGAGATTAGTCGACAGACGTGTTTTTCCAGTGGAGTGAGACGTCCTGCTCAATTATAATCTCTGCGGAGAGTCGCGCATGCGCAAACGCACCCCTGTCGAGAGGCGGTGTATACGAACGTGATGGAGTCCTGACAGGCTGCTATAGTCTCTAACACTTCTTTGACACGTCCAATAAAAGGATAAAGCAGACATTTCATATCATGGCAGCACGTATGTGATGCATTTAAAGAGAAAACACGTCGCACTGTTCGACAGACGGATCTCGGTAAGTGACAGCATTTTTTGACACATGACAAACAAACAAACCCTTTTGGCTAAAATATACATTTAATGAGCGTATTTTAAATCAAAGAAAGGGTTAACATTATGGTAGAAATACGTTTTATAACCGTTGAGTTTGTAATTGTTGAAGTTCAGGTCATTGAAGGCATCATTAGGCTGTGATTGGCTGTAGTGTTGGCTGTTTTGTTTTCGGGTCAAAGGTTAACGCGAGCTACAGGTGTTGTTGAACAGTGCGAGAAAAGAGCTTCTTTTTTTTTTTAATAGTCGTTTTTCAGTAATCTTTTTAATGTGATTTTATTATTTGTATCTCACTATAACAAATTTAATTTAAAAATGACCGATTATTTATTTTTGTATGAAGCAGGCAATCAGCAAAGTGTTTCATAATAGTATCCATCTTTCTTTTGTTTATTGTCATTTGCACTTTATCAAAGAAACCTCAGGCTAAGTTGAATTACAATGGATGACTGTATAAACTGGTAGATCTCGACAAACTAGAATCGTGTCGAGAGGATCTTGAATCAAAAAAGGTTGGGCCCCGGCCCTCAATATGATTTTTGTTATTAATTACGATCGGTTTAAAAAAAAAAAAGGATTAGCTTTTCCTCAAGCCAAAACTATTTACTTAAATTTTCTCTACTATATAAATGAAGGCATAAGTTCCAGAGCCATAACAATCCCCTGCAGAAGATGTGTCACACCCACCTGTGTATCCCGGGATCATCTTTTTGGAGTGGCTGTCTGGAATATCTCTGGTGGTCAGAGGTTGTTCCTTTACAATAGCAGCAAAGTCGTCCCTTTGGACCACCCGACGGTTGGCTGTAGTGGACGAAGGCGTGGTCAGCAGCTCAGCTGTCAGTTGGCCATAGGACTTGCCCATGGTGTACTTGAGCTGAGGGATGTAACCAGTGTACCTGAACACAGCACAAATTAATAAAATACTTTAATTGATATAGAATTAAAGTTTTTATATGAATATGCAATGTCATTTGTTTTGTCGAATATTTACGAATGGAGGAATTGACGTGTCTTTTAGAACAAATAAAACCATCTTTTGATTTTAACTACAGAAGCAGATCTATGGAAGTATATATCGGAGCCAACAAAATACTGATAGGTTTGAATTTAAATTTTTATTTCTTTTTAAATTTCGAACCTTTTTTTAATTAACATATGGTTTGATATTCTAAAATTCTTACATTTCTTTGCAAGAATCCTTATAAATTTTATATAAAATACTGGTAGAATAGTTCCACTAGACAATACTGAATTTAATAGGCTACTATTATATTATTATAATGAATTAAAGTATGTTGAGAAATTCATTTTTGAAAATATAATATAAATTCAAGTAAAAAACAAAACAAAAAAAAACACCAAATTATTGAATTCATTTATTTACAAAAAATAATTAATGCTTAAAAATCAACAACATTTAAATAATAAAAAAAAACAATCAACATTTTAAATTCAAGCATTTAATAATCTAATTGAAATGATATGCTTCAATACAGATCAACTCATGTCTCACAACATGTTGATCTTCTCTTAAATTGACATTAACTTATAAATACAACCACACTTAATAATTGATATATAAGTAGTTAAAGTAAGGCAGAAATAACTACTATTTTGCAACTAATGCATTTGTAACATTTATTACTATTCAGGATGTAATTACTGTTTTGTTTTTTGTTTTTTAAATGGTGTCACAAATTCCTTAACCTTGTCAGTCATTTTAAGATCCCAGATGTCCAGCAACATGCTGCATGATGATACAAATAAACATTTAAACTAGGCAGAATATGAATGATCTACATGTGACATATTGCAGTGTGTACATGTTTTGTACTTGAATAAATCAAATAATTATTCTACTATAGATCTCTAAAGTCATGCGAGAGTTACTCGAGGAGTGGACGCTCACCCTGGTATGTAGTTGGTGTCGGGGGGGTATTTCTCCATCTTGAGAGCCAGAGAGTGAAACAAGTGGACTCAGGTGTCTGCTGGTTGCTATGGAGACAAGGCAACAGAGTTCAATTTCGAGACGTGTCGCTGGTCGGACAGATATTTGTTAAAATCATTCTTTTTTTTCTTTGACGTAACAGACGGTGTTTTGTTCTTGTTCTATGAGTCATGTCTAATATTGAGACTGCAGTGTCTTGGATCATTTATTTTATAATATTATTATTATTTCCAAATTAATGAAAACTAAGTTTAGGGAAAAAAAAGTTTCCAACTGTCTTTTGTGTTACTATTTCTAACTAACGTTATAATTATGTTTATTAAACTTCTAGTGGTCGTCACAAATTCTCAAATATATAATCAAATTGCAATATGTTCTTTTATCTTGTTTTACGAAACAAATGTATGTTTAGATATAATATATAATCTTAAGGTTTTATGTTTTATACCTATTAAATTAAAATTAAATGTTGGGAGAATCTATTAGTTTTCAATCAGTAGTCATTCATCATAATGATATGTATTTATTATTGTTATAATGAGTGATGTAGGAACATGGTTATTGGTAACTGTTGTGATCTTTACATGACGGGCGACCTTGACGCTCACCCTTGAGAACAGTGTATTCCGCCCGACTGATGGCTGGAAATACATCCTGCTGGTGGCCTTTGGTCGTACTTATAACCTCTGCAGGGCTGCTCCTTTCAAGTTCTGTCGGCATGGTAACAAAGACCATCGCAACGGAGTCTGACAAATGAAAGACGGAAGCCATCAAAGTTGGAGTCGACAAGGTAGACGTGAGCAGTCGAAGACAGAAGATCCTGCTCATGATGTTAACAGTTAAAAGTTTGATGTATAGCGACTAACCTTAAAGACTAAAGTACCTTCAAACTATCTGGTTATGTCTAAATATTGGAGGAAACTATTTCGTTTTGTTTGTTTAATATCCTCTAGTTGGATGTTTGTAATACATTTTAATTCAAATGCTAGCTTGTTAGCTTCCTTGCCTGATGGGGGGAAAGTATATATAACTTAAATTGTATCAAATAAGGAAAATGAGCCTTTAGAAAAACAACTGTTATTATTTACTTTTAATAAGAGAAAATACAGAATGTTGTATAATTATCCATGAAAATACGTTTAAAAAAAAGAATCATTAATCAGATAATATTTGAACTTTCAAAATTAACAACAATTCATTTTTGATTACAATCAAAATAAAATAATTAACTTTAACATAATTTAGTGTCTTGATAAAAAAGTTAGTTTACATCGTAGTTAAAACAGTTTTAACTACGATGTAATGCCCCTCATATGTCTGTACAATTATGAATCGGTATATTTAGTAAAAACATAACCTACTTTAAGAGGATATTATCTAGAAAACTGGTGTAGTTTCATACTTGTTAACCGAGTTTAGCACATGTAGATCTTTGTATGAGATAATTATGTAAAGTATATGTTATCAGGAACATTAAGAGTAGCAACAATTTCCGTTTATATCCATTAGAGCGAAACAATACATTCCTTTGTCTGGTGTTTTCTGACGGTTGTGTGTGTCGTGTGTGTGTGTCGGTACAGTCGGTGTCCACCTGAGGACCAGATCCTATCGGCCGCAGGAATCTTCATTCTACACATTCCAAACATCTCAGATACGTTCGTGACGCACACATCCTGGATGTTTCCGTTCACACAAGAGTTCCTTATTGGTGCTTTTTGACACGTGAGGGATTTTATTAGGTAACAAGAAAATTATTTTTATTCTCATTTCTCCTTCAAAACGAAAGTTTATCTCATTGATGTCTCTGGGATTCATCTGGATATGGATTGTGGAGATTTTCTGAAAATAATGACTGTGTGTGTGGGATCAGATTGTGTTAAAGACTCAGAAATATCAGTCTAAATGAATTGCTGTGAATGACTGATTTTCCAGTGGTAGAAATGAAGAATTTATTTGTACCCAACAGATCTAGCTAAAAAGGGTTGGAGGGTGAGGTAGGCATTAGCCTGTACCAACACCTGGGTGAGACTGAAACATCTTTTTTATAAAGCAGGTCTGGGCGACCTAGCTATGGGCCCACATCTCGTATACCTCGGCAAAGAAGAACATTTGTAACAACTTTTCAAAACCCAGGGTATGTATAAACCAATTAATAATATCCATAATTCAATAATTGGTATGAATTATAAGCTAGGATTAGGCTCCTCATGGAATTGTACCAGCACTGCCCAAAACCCATCTAGCAAAACTAAAACAATGTTAATTGAAGCCCGGGATAAGTTAGCTTTTGCTCAGAACTGAGTGGTATAAACTGGAAACTATACCATAGTGACTCTAACATAGGGGGTCTTAAACGTGTGGACTGTGATTCTGCGTATTTTTTTTATTTCTTTATAGGTGCAGGCAGAGTAAGGGTCTTACTTTTACTTACTTAATATTGAACTTATTTATAAACATAAATAAATACTACAATTGAACAAAAAAAGGCCACAGAAATCCATAAAACATTAAACAACAATATATAAATCCAATTATTCAGAGACATATAGATAAAGCTGAAAGCCAGTTTACTACGAGACCCTCACTGTCGGTTCATCATATGTTCCATGTTTTCTAAAATGTGTCTTCCAAGAGACTTTGACAATTCTAGCACCTCTTTGGCAGAATAAATCATTGATTAATGGTAAAAATAAAAGTTGTATTTACAACACCGGCAATACAAGTTTCTTTAGATTCTGAAAAACTAAAAGTCTGTGTACGCTTATACACCGGTACGAAAACAATTGAAAAATGTTTATTAAAACTATACAGAAATAAATAATGAAATAACATTGTTATTGTTGCAAATGTCCTGTACTGTATCTACAATTGATTAATATCTCTACTCCACATGTTTAAACTCATGGCACAGGGGCCAAATTGTGGCCTGTTGGATGGTTTGCTCAAAAATCAATGCGCACACACAGGTGACCTGTAAAGATGGATGAAGCTAAAATAAGATAAGATAAGGAATGGAGGTTAAAACAGTCAAACTGAAGTTGAAGGAAAGGAATTTATACTCCCTGTTAAAGACAGTTTGGTTACTGCAAATATCTTTTTGCCTGAATTCAAGAATGATAAAAAAAAAATGGCCTCTTTCTGATAAGTTTAAACCACTTCCTCAGCTCCATCATCTTCAGCCACATGTTTCACCTCATGTTTTTTCAGTTATTTGATCTACTGATCTTGCAGATAGAGAGCGAGTGTTACAATACATCAGAAGGTGTTTTGACTTCATGATCAGCCGCAGCCCTTCATGACTTCACAACATTCTTGGTCGATGTCTCAAGCGTTTTTTTGAATTAATCCGGTTAAGTCTTGTCTGGTCTCGCCTGCTCTCGCCAGCGAGAGCGGGAATAAAATAGCAGAGCAACTGTCTCACTGGTTCCCGGAGAGTGAGACGGGTATCAACAGGCAGATCAGCGTTACGACAGGCCGCCTGACGGAGGGAGAGGTGTGTCTGGAGTGCGGAGGAGGATCTGAGAATGTTTTGAATTCTATCTCACCACCTCACCTAATGACCGTGTGGGCCGTCTCTCATGTCTGCGTCTTCCTCTTCACTTTCCTGTTTTCAGTCGCAGTGACACGGCCGACGAGCCTTCGGACATGAACCTCTACAGGAGCTTTGGGAATCTTATGGAAGTTTGGGTCGCGGAACAAAACTCGCAGCAGGATTCGGGATGGAATAGGAACCAGGATGGGGACTCGGCCACGTCTTCACTGGACATAGGGACGACTCTGAGGACCGATTCCGTGGACTCTGGAGTGGAGACGGCCAGTTCTTCGACGTCTTACCCGGCGACTCCCAGCTCCATGTCGAAGGAGCTGGACGCATTCTTGACCGACAGAGAGGCGGACGGAGCAGACAACCCCGTCTCGCCGCTGGAGTCCCCGCTGCCGTCCTCCTCGTCCTCTCCACATCTGGGTTCTCACGGCAGATCCACGCCGCTGCACCTGAAGGTGGAGCGGGCTCTCCAGAGGACCGACCGGAAACATCCGGGGCCGACCCCGGTGTCGGTGGACGAGGTTCTCAAGAGAAGGCCGTGGTCGTCGGTGCAACAAAAGGGGTCTGCGGCGGAGGTCAAAGGTCAAAGGTCGCAGAGCTTCGCGGTCAAGAGGACGGTGGGCTCGTCGGCGCCGACCAGGCAGACGCCGGACTCGTGCAGGCGCCCGCTGTCCATGATACACGACAGCCAGTTGCTTCAGGTGAGAGCGTGTGAAAGAGGTTTTTTTGGTTTTTGGCTGCTGTTTCAGTTTGAAACTAGTTTCACAGTAACAAGTTTAGTCCTGCACATGCGAGAGAGGAACTTGACTTCAACCGCAGTTGAAAAAAAAACAACTGCTGGCAGGCTTGTCATTACTCACACTCGTGCACCATTGTGCCGCAAACTGTCACAAGTCTTTCTGTGGTCGTAAACCAGTCGGCCCACTCGCGCTCACGAACACCAGAACAAAGCTCTCTTGTGCCTCAGTGGAAAATACCACATGTGATTATTATTTTTTTTTGTCAGGAAGTAAATAAACTTGATAGTGTTAATGTAGTTCAGTGTGGCTTCAGTTTCTGGGTGTGTTTGTAAACTGTAGCTCAGCTTGAATCACTGCCAAAGGTTTGACGCAGCATCTTTCTTATTTAAATTCTATTATTTAAAGGTGGATATTCAGTCTTATTATACTTTTATTTGTTCACAATCTTCACTCGACATAACAAATGTGCCACTGAATTGATCAAACCATCTGTTACTGTAGCAAATACTATAGTTAGGACTGTTTATGTTAATGATATAATAGTAAGAAGCAGCAGCAGGTTCAGGTCCAGACTATTGATCCATGTAAACAACACTATCATTTTCTATTATTATCTTATCTATTCAAAAGCACTTTATTGATTTTTGACATTGATTTATTTAATTTAGTTTTCGGTTGTTAAATCATATTTGTCGTTACCATTGTTCTTATTAGCTTCGTATTTCAATAAAATGTGTGTAAAAATAAGTTTTTCTAGATTAAGAATTAAAATACATATATTTTTTTATGTTTTTTGCGATTAAACTTCTGACAGCTAGATAGCAGCAGTCATTGTGTCTTCCTAATGAAAACAATGAAACCCCGCGAGAACACAGCGATGACTGAGGACGAGAGGATGCAGTCGACTACAGCAGTATTTTGATTAAAAAAAAAATTGAAAGCAGTTATGATTTTGTCAAGAGTCATGCTGTCTGTAAATTCTGCAACAGAGATAAAAAAAATCACACATAAAGTTGAATCTTCTCAAAAATTAATTTTCTAAATTAAATTTTACGTAAAATGACAGTTTTCGTTAATAGACATCAACAAGGGATTGTTTTTGTTTGTTTGTAGACGGACTTATTGTGAGTAAAGTGTGTATTTTTATGTCTAAGTGTAAGTTATATGATTCAACATGACGTAAGTAGCTTTACTTTGATCCTTGTGTTGACACGTGTCCTATCAAAGCAACATTCCACGTTCTCAACTGTGCGTGCAGGAGGTGTGCGAGGAGGAGAACACGGACCTCAGTCCTGCGTTCAGTTACTTGGAGAATGTTTGCCAAATGCTCGAGAGAATTGCCAAAGACCAGATGAGCCTCCGGTCCTCGCAGATCGAGATGGATTCCCTGCAGAGTCACGAAAGCATGCCGGTCAACCAGGTGAGCGTCGTCACATTCTACTCTCTGGCGCTTTCATAACCGGGCCGGCTCAGGAGATTCACACGGTGCCAGAGAAGCGTCAGTGTCATTGATTCAGAGTCTCCTCCAGGCCACACACGCCTATCCCGAGCCTGACCTTCAGGCCTCCGAGGGAGAGTCGGCTGCTTGCCGGAGGCTCCGAACGGAAGGGTTGAACCGAATTGGCAGCGAACCGCAGAGACGCAAACACAACGTTTATGGACACATCCGGAAAAGATCGTCTTCCGACACGAGTGTCGCAACACTTCACCTGCGTGAGTATCGGTTGACGAGCTCAGATCAACCGTTTTTCCATTTTTGCTGAACCGTTTTGGTCAACAGGACGACTGAACACGGACAGTAGAGGGCAGCATCGGAGTAATGTTGACCTCCTGGAGGAGAGAGAAGAGGAGAGCCTGAAAAAAGAGGTAAAACACACAATTCATTTCGACTGATATTTCGGAGTCTTTTAACACAATCTGATCCCACACACACATGTGTAACTCTATCCTCCTGTGAGCAGGTCCCTCACAGAAAGAACTGGAAGTCTAAATTCCTCAGCCTGACAAAAGGAGATTGCAAAGCACTGAAGAGGTGAGACGTTTTGAGTCAGCAGGATTACCGAAATCAGAAACATGCTTCTCCAAGATGGCCGCCGGCCTCCCCCCCACCCCCACCACCTTACACGGCGGTCCAGAAATAACATTCATCTGTTGGTTCCGGCACATTTTCAGTGACTCTCTGTTCTCCGTGAAATGACCTAAATCTGAGTCTTGTATCCAAACAGCCACGGGAGTGTGTCGTCAGAGAGAGTCTCGCCACGGCGGCGGCTGAGCCAGCTGTTCCGGAGGACCAGGAAAACCGTGCCCGCATGAAAGATCCCACTGTGGACGCCATGTCTGGATACATTCTGTGGAAGAGATGAGACCCTCCAGCTCTGAGACTGTGTTTAATACCGTGTACAGATTTTATTTATACTGCAAAAAAAGATGTTTTATTTTATAAAATAACAGAATTGAATACACCGGTTTCTATATGTCAGTGTGAGAGATTGTATCAAGTTTATATAACTACATAGATTAGCTAGTGAAAAGAAAATAAGGGACAAATGTTGCGAAAAATACAAATTCAAAAACTGGTTTTATTTATAAGCTGTTTATACAGTGCATCGATTATAGTGAAAATGTTAATTTAATGGATAATAATAGAGGCAACAATAGCAAATTAATTTCAAAGCTAAAAAGATAATACTTGATTTATTATCTATTTTTTTATTTTTATTTTTATATTATATTTTCTGGATACATTTGTTCTTCTAACACTTTTAAAAATAATTACCAGTATAAACATGTCGTAATACTTTCTGGTTTAATTAGGTCTATTAGAGTTTTACAGTCAGTCTGAAGAACGGTTGATAAATACACAATCTATCTTCACCTAACCTGATGATCTACCTTGATCGGACCATCTGACCCCTAAAATGATTTGGCCCAGATTTAAACTAAACTTTTCTTTGTAAGTTTCACCGCCATTCCACGTACTTGTTTTTCTAATTATTTAGAATCTTGGTTTATTCATTTAAATGTATTCTAACCACATGTTAAACAACACAATATTAATATCTATTGAAAGAAAATACCTTTCTTTAAAAATAGCATAAAAGTTTAGGTGACCAACATTCTATAATGTAACGTGTGATGGTTATATTCTGGTAATCCCCACCTTTAGCGACAACACAAGCAGACTTTTCATCATTATTTAATCTTTATTCACCTAGGTTGGGGGGGTTGACCTCCCCTGGCATTCCCATGTAAAGAGATGTCAATGACAAACACATCCAACCAAACAGGAGGGTGAATAGGATTCCAGTTCATACATAAAATACATGTATTTACTATTTCTTCAACCGGCATCCAGTAGTCCCACACAGTGACCATCTGTGCTATTAAATATATATAGATAACATCTGTGGAGGGATTTGAGGGCTTGTGAAGGGTGGGCTCTGCAGAAAGGTGATAGCTTATTGGCAATAGTGGGTGAGGGGGCAGCAGCGTGAGTCCGGTCGTCGTCCTACATGATGCCGCAGGACGACAGGGGGTTGGCGATCTGGCAGGTGCAGGCCGACTGACAGTACTGACGCACCGTCTGGTAGCAGCTGCGGTCGGCCTCCCCGCCCCACTGCACCGGCCCGTTGGGGTCAGAGGGCAAACGGCTCAGGATGCTGGTGTTGATGGCCAGGGCAGCCAGGCCGTAGTCCGTGAACAGCACCGTCTCGCGCCTGCAGGTGGGGCAGGAGATGAACTTGTACTTGGGACAGGACTCGTAGAGGATCTGCAGGCACTCCTCACACACCGAGTGCAGGCAGGACAGGATGCGAGGACGCTTGCCGGCGAAGTTGTACGTGTGTCCGCAGGTGGGGCAGTCCAGGGGCTCGCAGGGCATGACGGGTCCCGACGAGGAGGACGACGACGAGGAGGAGGAGGTGGAGGAGGAGCGGAGCACGTACTGGTTGACTATCACGTCTTCCATCTTGTAGTGGAATTGGTGGTAGCAGATCTCGTTGGCACTGGTTTTACGCTGTGCAAGGAAGCTGTGCTCCCTGCGGATCAGGGGGACGGGCGAGGGCATCATGGGTCGCGGCGAGCCCGACATGTCCAGCGTCAGGTCGCTGCAGGCTTGGTTGACGATGATCTCGCCCTCGCCGCCGGCCCACGCCACTCTTGGGGGCGGGGCATAGCGGGGCTGGGTGACGGGGACGGGGCACTCTCTGGGGAACTTCTCCGACTGGATGATCTTGACGGTGTCCATCGGAATGGTGACGGGCTTACGCCTGAGGCAGGACATTCGCGAGTTTGTCTTTCTGGAGAGCGGTTGGATCAGGCTTCGGAGCGACGGGTTTCTACAAAGTCAGCCGTTTGACGGGACGTGAGGGCGAATGATGGCCTCCATGTTTCTTCTGACAGCCTGAGGCCTCGGAGGAGCAGAGCTCGAGCACCTTTGCAGCGAGAGTTCACGGATGCTGCAGCAGCTTACGCGTTCCGACCGGTGTTGACGGCTTGAAAGGTAGTTTTCTTCTCGTTTGTTTCTCACGAATGCTGATGGCTTTTTTTTCGACAACTTGGATTCACAGACACGTTAACAAACAGAAGCTCTCACGCGGAGAAACAATGATCAATAATCTCATATGCACATCGATATACACAAACGGTACACGTGAAGTTATCTGCAGTCACAGAGTGCAGGAAGTCCAGGGGAAAAAAAAGAGTCTTATGAGATATCCAGTGGTCCTTTTCGAGATGTTTTTTTTTCAGTGTTTCTTTTGGCTTCGACACCTGCAAGGCTTCCTGTTTTGGCGGTGGTTTTCACTTCCAGTGCACGACAGAAAGTCAACCTCTTTAGCAATGACCCATTTCCAAGGGGTCACTGGTAAGATTGCTGAAGGAGGACTTTTATTTCGAGATGTTAAATGCTTCACAGGGTAGGATTCTTTACTCAAAGGCTCATGGATTCCTTGAGATGAGGGGGGGGGGGCAGCTTTTCAAGCCACAAATGTAGGGAGGAAGTGACGAGTCTGAAGGTTTGCTTCTCTCTTCTGTTAGTGGCTTGAACTACTAATGTGTCTCCTCATCTGGTTCTGTCCATCAACCTGCAGAGAACAAAAGAAAAATGCTTGTGAAATCGTGTTCAAAATTCTATAACAATGAGTATTTGACATCTTTCTTGGTGAGTCTGCGCATATATGGTTGTTTGTCCCTTGAAATGCCAGTTTAGAGAGTCCCCCGCATCATACCCCGGTTAGCTGGGATAGGCCCAAGCCCCCTCTAATGTCTTTAGTAATAAACTATAAAAAATAGATGAATGGAACTTCCATGATGCTAGACCCAATCAAAGTAGATTAATTGTCACGATATGTTGACCTATAAAGATCTCAGTGTTTGAGATAAGATAAGAAAAGGTTACGAGTTTGATCTGTGCAAGTGAACAGACACAGAGAAAATTAAGTTAAATTAAGACTTTAATAATGAAATGACAACATCATACTAGGACTTGTACTTCGTATTTAGTAAATATACGTTAGTTTGGCCCATAACTTAGTCATATAAAGTCACTTGTATAATTGAATTTGTATGTTCTAGACTTAAGTCTTAAGACTTTAAACCTACTTAACATTGGCTTGAATTTTGTTGAGTTTTCAAAAAGATCTAGCAAACCAAAGAACATGTTGAATAAATAATAGCACATTTTCACATTACAGTAAATATATTTAAGTGATTTGATTGTACATTCTGTTATAAAATGACATAAAAGAGACCTTCAAAACTTCTATAAATCCAGATGGCACAGCAACAACAAACTATATTTTCATGTTCCTAAACATTCCTTGAAATAAATTCAGGGGTAAAACAAAAAACTGACTGCAACTTGCAGCTCGACTTTTCACTTCAATACAACTTTGAACTGTAACTGTAACTGAAAGACTTGCTCAATAAGGTGTCAAAATGCACATGAACGCACACACTGGTTGTAACATGTATGCGGTCTTGCTTTTGTCAAGCGTTCCGCTTCCTGTCGCCGCTCTGTGCTGCGTCAGTGAGTCGCTGACATGCGTAGGAACAAGTTACGGAGGCTTGTGTTGTACTGTGTGTGGGCTTTACCAAAAGACACAAGTGTATGGCTGAACAGTTGCAGATAAACCAACAAAAGCTGGCCACGCCAGACGAGGGCGGATGACACATCTATTCATTCTCGGCTGTTGACGGTGATGATTCAGTAGCAGCAGAAAGAAAAGTGAATAGAGGAGGTGACCTAGATGGCAGAGAATGAACACAGAACTTGTCCTAGCTTCTATTTCTGGTTTGTTTATCTTTGCATCATTCTGTGATTTCCTGCCCCCAACCTTTTAACTACACAGACGCACCTAACCAACAAAAGTGCTTTTGGTCGTCACGTGAGGCGGAGCTATTTTGGCGGATATTTGTTCCTCCATATAATCCTCTGTGCTCTTCACAAACACACAGTAAGAGTCATTTAGCAGCTGAGTGAAAGTGTCTCAGCAGCTGAAACCCGACGCCCCAAAATAGCGGCTGACTGCCAATCATCCTGTTTTCTGCACCGCTCGGAGACAGTACTCAGATTTGTCTGGTGCTTTGAACTTTTCGATTCGTCTTATTTGCCTTGAAGCTAAGATGATTAGAACAACGAGATCGACGACATTTTCCATCGGTGTTTTGAGCCCATATACAAGTAGATACAAGATAACGTTTTGCATTCAAGTCATTATTCATGTAGCAGAGATGTTTTTTTTTATTTCTTGCAGAGATTGAAATAAGTTAGTAGTAGGGGTTATCTTAGCTCTGATAATACTGATTCTAATGTATAACAAACTGAAGTAAACTAATGTATAAGATAACAGGAAATATCTTTGTCAAAAAGGTTCAGTGTGTATCAGACTCTAATGCATATTTAAGCTCATACAATCCTTGAAACGTCTATATTCATCCAACAGTGTCTGTATTAAGCATTAGTGTTTGATACGATCTATTAATTAGTTTATACAATTTTAGGTTGTACCTAAAATGCACAACTTAAAGCAATTGTTGGCTGGGTTAGGATTCACCTCTGAATCGAAAACCCTTGCTGTCTTGAAGAGAACCGAGTCTTTCTTGTTTAGGCTTTTCCTTGATTTTCTGGAACTCCTGTTGTGTTATCAGTTTTATCTTGACCTTTAAAGTATATACTTTATTGAATATTGTTTTAATTGTTTAAGCGCTTTGTGACCCTGGTCTAGAAAAGCGCTATACAAATAAAAATGACTTACTTACTTACCTACTTAAACAGTTTGTGGATATAAGTAATGGTGAATGTGAGCTAAGCCAGAAGGCAAACGTCTTCATTCTTAGAGAAGTATTGCTCCTTCTTTCGTGTACAACCTAGGCCAAATGAAAAAGATCAGAGGTCAAAATGCTTTAGGAGTAAGAGGCCTTGGAGATGAGTCCAAGGGTTTGGCCAGAGACTTGGAGTAGAGCCACAGCTTCTGAGACACAGTTGTGCCTGTTGAAATAGATTTGTCGTTTAAAAATGACGTGGTTAGATTATTGTCTTGAGGGGGAAAACTGGTAAAGTCTGCAATTTGTTTAAAGCAGCAACAAACACAAGACTAAGTAATTAATTATTTTTTAATATTAATTTCCTCCAAAATAGCACAACATTTTATTTAAAGAGTGATTATTGAGATAATTATACACTAACTAAAAACTAAATTTGTCTTTATAAATATGAATTAAAGTAAGTTTATTATGTGCAGAGCTTCCTTCTATTTAATAGCTTAATAACTTAAATTCCGAGAAATTCCTCTTTGGCTCGCGAGACGGTCAGGATTACTGCAGCAGGTGGACCATATGTTGCATGAGCTCAAGTTTTTTTGGCAGGATGCTCTTCTTGGCACCGCATTTCAGCAGAGCTTTGGACCGGAATTTTAACCCGGGACCTCTACAGAGAACAGCGGGTGTGAAGCAAAGAGGGAGTGGCGAACACATATTGACAACCTTCTGCTTTCGTTTCTTATTAAACCTTCATCATATTTTTGTGTTAATCCACATCATAGAGCCTCGCCGGGTGCGGCTATCAGACTTTTTAGATCTTTGTATCAGTCCGACCGCAGGGAACCCGGCTCACTCATAACCCGGTCCACAGAGGAATCTTTTGAGGCTTTGAGAGATGAAGCAGCTAAAAATGACTCTCTAATTGGTGCTGATGCTCTGGAAAAGAGCTGATAAAGGATGCAGATCGCCTGCTGATGGGCTCGCTTTGGCGCAGCCCTTTTCCTAACCGACAGTTCTCTGCTGTTACGTAAGAGGCTCATCTTCATCCCGGCGATCGACTAAGAGGGCCGCGGCTCCCTCACATATTTACATTGTGTGTTTACACTCTCTGCTGGGGAATTGTTAGACTAATGAAATCATGGCAGGCATTTGACCTCCAGGAGAAAGACGAACGCAAAACATTCTCACCCTCGGACGACCGACCGATCGATCGCAACAACCCCTTAAATTCCACAGCCGAGGAAAGCGATATCTAGTTTATATTAGGAAAAGGTCAGCCCGAGAGCTGAAGAAATATGTCTAGAATGTTCTTATCTAAAATCCCTCCCTGCACGTTTTCTCTCGCCAGCTATCCCCACCTCTGTGTGAGTCATACCGATCATCGACCTGCTCTCAATGAACACACACTCCCTTTCTGTCGTCCCCCCCCCCGTCCATCCGTCCCATGACCAGTCTTGACCCTGAGAGGACAGAGTCTGCGACTTCACATACCAGCAGCGTGCAGTCAGGTATTCCGACTATGTGGAGCTGAGAGTCCACATTCAGTGGAGGAGAAGCACGGCAGGATCTCGTACTCGTGTCCATTTGATTGCGTAACTTCTGACCCCAGAGGTTCCGAGGACAAATCCCCAGGTTTACCACGGCTTCATCTCTCGTGCCCGTGTTCTTCAAGTGGATTAAATGTTGCATAAATCCATTAAAACGACAGATGGATGCTGCTCTTTTATATTACATTCAAGAACGTGACATAATGTGTACAAACATGTGGATATTTCATGCGTAAAGTATTTTTTAATTAGAATCATTTTCTGATGACATAATAACATGTTTTTATCGTCTTGTAATTCCCTACTTTATAGCGAACACTATCTATTAAATGTATGCCCGTTCATAAGTTTGGTATATTTGTATACACGACCTTGATGTTTCTTATTTTAGCAAGCAGCACATCTTTGTGCGCTCATGCACACGTTCTTCTAAAATGCATGATGGTGGTCTGATGTTGGTCTCCCATGATGCTCAGAGTGCTGCGAGAGTTTGAGAGGAGGCTGTTGTTTTGAATAATTCAGCCCTGCTGTCAGCCACTGTAGGCCATTTTGACTCGCAATTCAAACCAGCCGCACGCTCTTTGTTGTTGCTCTCACGGCAAAACACCGTTGAACCTGAAGATGAACCTTTGCTGTTGATTATTGATCAGCAGGCCTCAGTGACATTTGCTTGATTAAAAGGGAGTGAGGAAATATAAATACACAGATATATCGCAATTTTTTTCTCCATGATACTGTATCTATATTTTTGAGAATTCTATCAATTAATTCATTTATTCTTTTATTTTGCATCATAGTTCATTAATGGTTTATGTTTCAACAAAGTGTGTGTAAATAGTTACATTTTGTACTAACAATTAACATGCAAATATTCAACTGTGTTTGTTCATTTAAACTTCCAGCCGCTGGATGGCGTTCTAAGTTGTTGTACGCTGTATGCATCTTAAGGAACAATAAAATCCAGTGAGATCTTGGCAATGACTGAGGACAAGAGGATACAGTCAACTCCAGCAGTTTTTTTAAAGATGATGATTGAACATGTTTCGGTTTCAAAACAAATTAAATCAGTTACGACTTTGTCAAGAGTCATGTGGTCTGTACATTTTGCAACACCAGAGTCAAGTACTCGACAATACTACACCATATATCCTTGTTCCTAGAGTATCATACTAATTTGTATTGGCCCTTTTTCATGATACTTATGGTATCTTTATGTTCTTGGCAATACACACCTCATTTGAGTAGTGGAATTGGTTTGTTAAAAAAATAAATCTGTTTCATTTACGGTGGAGCTCAGGTGGAAGATGTTAGCAAAAATATTTTGGATGGTGCAAAACGGCGTGAGGGAGGGGTGTGTTCCGGAGCGGACGTTATGCAATCGCAGCATGGTGTGCCCGGCAGCCTCACTGCAGCACAAATGTATGGAGAAGCCTCTGTGTTGCTGACCGATACAGAACATGCAGTTCTGTTCGACTGTCCCTCACCCCTTCCTCCCCCAAAAAACCCACGCTCACCTCCCTACCCCCCCACCCTCATGTCTGTCAGAGCAGACCTGTCTCAAAACATCCTGCACACGGTGACTGTTGTTGTTTACCCTCCTAACAATGTAGTCCATGTGTGTCTGAGCATGTGTCTCCATTCATCACGTCCAGCTAAAATGGAAGTCCATGATGCAACCGCCGTGCAAGTGTCACCGAGACGTCTCCATCCGTGGTTTTGAAGTCTTCGCAAAAACATCTCACCTGGTCGAACGTTACGCACCTGTCTCACCCTCTCACATCAGTTTTACAGCTGAGAATAAAGCAGGGATTATCTTAATTGAGGCGGTGACTCACCAGAGGGAGGATGCTCTCTTTTGTCCATTTCTGTGGCGGCGAAGGGTGGAAAAGATGGAGGAGATGTAAGATGGAGGAAGCAGTGACAAGGTGGACGCATCATGTCTGCTGTGGCCGCGCTCAGCATCGCTCCTTCCTCCTCTCCTCCGCCGGTAGCCTCGTCGTTCACTCTCTCACCCTCGCCTCTTGGTTTCCCAGCTGTAGTGGAGTGTCTTCCTCTTGTATCTTCCTCTCCATCCTTCCTCCTCTCCTCCCGTCGCTCCGAAGCCAGTCGAGAGTGGTGAGACGTCGACGCGGCGGAACCTTCTTTCTCGTCTGAATGTCCTCCTTTCTTTCGATCGGCTCCGTTTCTATGAACAATCTTCTCTCTTTTGTCTGACGTCCTCAGCTGCTGTTCATTCCTCCTCGTTCTTCTCCTCCGTCAGCTCCAGGCAGTGCACCTCACAGTCACACATGCGCAGTGTTTTCACACATTCATGCACACACACACCAACACATACGCTCCCCCCTTCCTCTCTGCTTCTGGCTGCGTCCTTATGAACGAGGCTTGTTTTTTCTGCCCTCCTCTCTCTCCCTCTCTCTCTCTCTCTCGCTCTGCCTCTCTCTTTCTCTATCTCACACACTCCCTCTTCTCTCTCTCGCTGCAGCACACACTGCAGTGCCTCTGCAGGCACCATCACAATTTTTTTTCAAGTTGCTAGAGAAAATAAATTTGCCGGTGAAAAACATTAACGATACTTCCTGCTGACCAACCCCTCATCACACAGATGTACACACACACACAACTTACATACACACATCTGACATACAATCTAGAGTGAAGAAGGGATATGAAGAAAAACCTGTCACCGTAGCTATGAAACAAGCAGCCAGGCACACAGGAAATGCAGGAAGCCGGTTCACGTAGATCTAATCTTCAGAGTGCGACACTGCTGAGGAAGGAAAACGGAACATAAATTCACTCTCATATTTTTCAATCTGGCTGCTGACCATTTCAGGGGAACTGAGGCTTCTTATGAAACACCAGATGGATCAAAGGCCACCTGTGTTTCATTTAACTCTTTATATATTTTCTACATTTTGTCATTTTGTTTACCCAATAATTATTTTAATTTTAAATAACATGGTCCTAAACTTTGCCTTTTTATTCAGTGTTTTGAAACATAGTGTACCACGATTATAGTTTTATGTTAAATAAATCCGGTTCGTGAAATATTGTTGATATTATTTACAAGCTTCATTTCCCTATAAAAATGTACTTCAGATGTTTATTGAACAATGGTTTAGAAAGTCAAACGAATAATCAGATTTAAAAAAAATCCTGACGAAGTTCAAACCTTTTCTATCAAGTCAAACTTAATAAATAGCTAACTTACTCACTCACTTACTTTCATGCCATCAATGTCATACCAAATAAAGTGTTCATTTAGTTTAAAACAGACAATCACAATGATCTAACAAGTACGATAACACTCAGATGTAAGAAAAAAAAGCATGTTTATTTAAAATGGCATTAATGCTAACAGGTATGTTTAAACAGAAGCATCACCACTACTTAATGGACTCTTTACTATTCTTTCTTTCCATTATAAATGTCATTAATGATGACAGATAAAGGGGGCTGGATGAAATCTGGGCCACAAATTGTTCATGCTTTACTTTGGTAATACCTGGCATACTTAATGTATAATAATAATAATAATTGTATTTTTATACCATCTTTTAGACATTTGATGTCACAACATACTTTATTTAGAATACAAACATCAATCGTTTACAAATAGCACAGTACATTTAAAACTGCACAATAGTAATAACAATATGATATAAATCAAGGTAAAACCCATTTATTATTGGTTAATAAAATAACATATAATGTACTGAGTGAAATGAACTAACATCTTTTTTTAAAGAGCATAATAATGATGATAATATATATTTTTAAACAGTATGCATGTTAAGTTTTTTATGTAGAGTTAAACTCAGTGACTTTGAATCATTTTAAATACTTTTTTCACTGCTCATGTTGACGTAAGACAGAATAAATAGTTAAAAACAAAATGTAATGCTGACAATCTAAAGTGAGTTAAATAAGGCTGATGTTACAACAACGTTTTAGTGATGAAAGCCAGAACAATGTACATTGAGGAGGTGAGTATTATTACGTTGTCAATAAATGTATTAGTTAAACCTACCATTTATCCGGCGATAGATGTGACTGTAACTTCAGTATTGTTCGAGTCAACCCTGGGAAAAGATTCAAGTTTAGCTAACTTATGCTAACGCTTAGCTGCCGTCACGTGGGACTTATTAAATGAACCCACGAAGAAGAAATGTTAACTCTGCTAACAATACACACAGTAGTTCATGCAGATTCATGCTATTGCTCAAAAATGAAGAAATATACATGTTTTCACCGGTAACGAGCAAAAGAAAAAGGAGTGACTCACCATGTGTTTCTGTCTCCCCCCAAAAAAGTCAGAAAGGTAACCAAAACAGCACAGGTAAGCTAACGTTAGCTTTCGACAAGTTTAAGCTAAAGCTATGGTTTGTTTTGACATAAATCATAATTTAAAAAAAACAAAACACTATGATAAAGAGCAAGCGTATTGTATTTAACGTACCACACGTTAAAACATATATTTTATGAATGTTGTTTTAATAAGTACATTATTAATTAAATAGTATAATAAACCAACCTTCAGCCTCTGTTTTTCTTCTCATTTCACTCTTTATTTGACAGTGTACACATTATTTTGGACGGGAAAGCCGTTTGGATCGAACCGGTTGAACAGGTAAATACAAGCATTTTCATTTCCATCGAGGTCATGTTAAATTTCTCCAACGCAATAATAGCCAATAAGGAAGCGTCATGAGATAAAAAGGAAACACGTGGCTGATCAGTGTCATTGATAAGGTTCACAAAATTACATTTAACAACTGCTCCTGTAATTTATAAATGTTCTTCCTGTACGTTGCTTTCATATAGATACATAAAACATATTAAAAAACATTATTTACTCTGCTACTTTTGTCTACCCATTCTCTTCATATGAACAAAACAATTAATTGTTTTGGCATTTAAACTACATGGTTATGTTAAGCATACAGGATCACCGAGGAAGTTAACCATAGAAACCATGGAAGAAAACAGCAACGGTCAGAAGGATTAAAGCATTTGCATTGACGATATTCCTCCATAGTGGAATCTCTGAGGTGTCTGTGAGCTTTTCTTTCATGGCAGCCTCCTCCTCTTTGGTCGGCTTTGGTCCCTTCGACTGCTCCAGACCACAGAAGCACATCAGTGCCTTTTTGAAGCAATTTGGTTCCGTATCGGGTTCTGTGATTTCAACAAAAGAATTAACAATCAAATATATTCATTGTATTTCTTGACATGTTGCAGCTACAAGAGGAACATCTTGCAAATGTGAAAATCATTTTTTCACATTTAGATTTAAATGTTCATGTTTAATAATTGATAGTGTTAATAAGACATAATAAGAAGAAAAATGTCAAGACAAATGTTCACCACTAGATGTCATTAAAGAGACAAGTATCGAGCGCATCCTCCACATATATAGACCAAACTTCTTAGTTACACCTTCATCATGTTTTTGACATTTGTTTGTTGGATTAATAGTAAGCTTTAATCTAACGTTTATAATCTGTGGATTCTTAAAACTGGTTACCTTCAGTCTCCATTGTATCGTTGTCAGCTACCCAGTCATCTTTTTCAAGATCCTCCCGCTCTTCAGTTGCGTTCCTCAAGCTCCAACATAATCTGTACAGCTAGACAAAGATATCCAGACACATACGTTTCATATTCACGCTACAGAATCTGCCCATGACATTTATAACCTCTGCTGCGCCTCAGATACTTACGTATTTGTCAGGTATAGGTTTGGTAATGAGAGAGATTCCAACGATGAGTATACACGAGATAGTGAAGAGGATCATGGCGAAGTAGAGATAGTGAACTCCACAAATAATCGTCGGGCACTCGCTTGGCTCTACGCAGCTCCCGGTCCCGAAAACAAACTCCGCGATCATCCTGGAAAGGCCGATGACTAGACCTATGGTGAGGCCATAGAACGCACCCTGTAGATCGAGAGACTATCGGTTAGTGTGCTTGTATTGGTCATGTGATACATAAAGTAAAAAATAATCCTGGCAACTTGTGTTAATAAAAAAAACACTAGATGGCAACACCTACTGAGAGAAACCACTTATCTACCTTTGTTTTTGTGTCATGATAATGGTTTAAGATTTACCTGTAACTTTATTCATTTTCTGTTGTATTATCTGCAACAATGTTGAGTCTAAAATAATGACAACATTAAGTCGGTTGATGGGAAATAAGGTTGGTGACCCGTGATGAACAATATTTACCAAAAAGAGATGTTAAAAACTGTTCGTCTTTCCTGTCTGTGACACCTTTGGTTTGGCACAAGGCGCAGCTTTTATACAACAAGGAAACTAACAAGAGACTTTGAACTGTAATAACGCAGGTCAATAATGATCTTGATCGCAGAGATGCTCTCTAATGTAGTCGACCATGTGGCTCAGTTAAAAGCATGAAACTTTGTATTGTAACACGACGCGATTATTCATTTAAAATCATGCCCGATTCTGTGCATCGTGTTGGTTATAGACTTGTTTTGAAGGAACAATATTGTCATTTTTTTTGCATTCTTTTTTTTCCCCATTTTTTTTATACCGTTATTTTTACTCTCTGGCTATTATTTTAATTATTATTTTAAATTTACAGTATCGCAGTACCATCATCCTGACGTTACAGCGAGAAACACTATTTGAAATCTGATGTATTAGGCCTTAAAATTAAGATCATTTAGATTTAAATCCTCTGGATTTGCTCACTTATACAGATGTTTTTTCAAATGAAGTTGACATTTTTTTATTCTTTTGCACTTTTCTTTCTTATCACAAGCCATTTTTCCAGTATGTTATGACATTATGAGTATATTTATCATTATAATTAAATATGTTTGAGATTGAGGTTTATAACAACAAAGTTTAGACCAAAACAAACGAGAGTTCATACTAACATACAATAAATGTAAATTCTACAATAAAATCCTCTCTTCTACCTCTGATCTCTTTATATTAATATCTTTATTATACCCTTTTGCAATATAAGATTAAATATATACTCACACTCTCATTCACGCGTTTGCAGAAGATAGCGAGAATAAAGACGGCGGCCACAGGCGGGGTGAGGTAACCAGTGATGGCCTGGATGTAGTCAAAGAGCTGGCCGCTCTGCGCAGACTGGACCATTGGAATCCAAGCGATGCTCACACCGATCAAAAACAAAATGAAGACCCTGCAGAAGTCAACAAGTCGTGTTAGTGGAGACGTTATCCGTAACATAGATCATTTCTCAGCTCATTAATTTTGACCTTCCAGCAATCATAAGTTCCTTTTCGCTAGCTCTGTTGCGGATTTTAGTATAAATGTCCATGGTGAAGAGAGTGCTGGCACTGTTGAAGATGGAGGTGAGCGAGCTCATCAGAGAGGCCAACATCACGGACAACATGAGACCACGCAGGCCTGAAATATCAGAGGTGATCAACTTTCATATATTCTTGTTCTAATGTCAGCCACTCACCGTTAGGCATGAGATCGACCACCAGTTTAGGGTAAGCGATGTTGGTGCAGCCCACTCGAGCACCGCAGTGTTTAAAACACTCGTCCGGGTCCACACAAGCGATCACATCTGGAAGTTGATGAGCAGCATATTAGGGGTCGATGAGGTTCAACACATGTTATCATTGAGGAAACTTTGGGTCTACTTTACCGGGGTAGAGGATCCGACTGATCATGCCAGGGAATACAATAATAAACATGGGAAACAGCTTGAGGTAACCACACAAGATGCAACCAGCCTTGACATGCGACAGATTCTTTGCTGAAAGACAACGCTGGACTATCACCTACAACATAATAGAGACCCTGAAGTTAGACCAACTTGTTTTTTCATTTGTTTGCAGCAACAGAAAACACACAGATTAATATTTGTACTTTAATAGAGTGATCCCTAATCATACCGCGGTACAAACTTTCGCGACCACCTTACATATGGTGCCATGACCTCCCATGATGCCTTTCTTCACACTGCTCTATTTAGTGAAAGTTCATTGGTCTAAAAAATACTGTTTTTAATATATGCTATATCAAAAGTGACTGCCAGCTGTGATCGGTTGGCTGGGCGGCAAAGCATTATGTGAGCTCTTCATGTCACATTCTGATCTGGTTTTTAAGGAGGGATGGTCCTCCATATGCAATGTTGAGTACAAAATAAATCTTTCTACATTTTTATTATCAATTACTTTGCAGATGTTGTTCAATTCGACTAGGGTTTCCGAATGTAACCCCCGCAATAAAGGAGGGACCGATGTAAACCCCTTAACAACTGCTCCTACTCAAAAGGTCCCACCTCCCTAAAATCTATAGAAAATATGTATCTCTTATAACTCAAAATGAAGGTCCTTATGTGCCAGTGTCCTCAGACTTGTAACATTATGGTAGTAGCGAACAATAATAAACCCATTTTTCTTCAAACAATTTAGGTCATGAAACAAGAGCCCAGTTTGTAGCAGACAATATTGTTGTTTTTTTCACCTACTTCCTCCACACAACCAGGAAATCTCTCTCTATGCCAAATCTTAAAACTACATTTCATTTACGCTAATGTTGTTTGAAGAGCCTGCTTTACTCTTACTCTGGTTATACTGGACAATTCTCAACTGGAGACTTCCTTGTTTGTTTTAACCTTTGCATAGCCTGGAAATGCATGATAGTGCTTCACTTAATCTTATCAGTGTGTCCCTGAGTGCATCCACGTCTAAATAAGAGCCTGTTTGTATTCTTGCAGCTGACTAGTTTCATCCTCAGAATGCTCTTAACGTGTCGTCCGAGATAAGGGTTATTGACATTTTGAGTAAATACACAACTAGAAAAACACTAAGGCAGAACAGACTCCCGCCAAGTTTGTTTGGTTCCATATTGTTGTCCCACATTGATTTCCTCTTTAAGATGATAGAACTCCTGACGTCTTATTGAAATCATTAATTTTAAAATATAGTCAATCTTCAAAGCTCTGTGGCGTTTAAAACACACACATTTAGCACAGTAAGGAAGAAGAAATCCTTTAAAAGATTTACGTCTCCACATGGTAATCTATAACACCACCAAATTATCGTTTTTTTACCTATTATTTACATTTTCTGACATATACATATTTTTTTTCTGTTTATGGAGTTATTTTCTTCCAACAGACAAGACTGACAATCACATCAACTTCTTAGTAGGCATTCATTTGGCTGACCTGATCGGTGCACCAGTACCAGACGGCTTGAATAGTGAGTCCAAACACCAGACCGGGCCATGGCAGGTCCCCAGTTATGGGGTCTCTGAAGATATGGAAGGAGTCTGCTCGTGGCTCGTAGCAATTTTCCGTGATGTTGCCCGTCACAGACGGGACTGCGTTCATGTAAAGCTCCTGGAAGTTCTCGTACCCGCCGACCTCAGTGAAGGCTTTCATAGTGTGACAGTGAAGTAAAAAAAAGATTAGTCTCAGACCACTTGAGAACATAGAAAGTAAATGAGGCAAGTTAAATGGGAAAATGATGACACAGAGTATATTAAGAAATTGAGAATCTCCTTGAATCAAATGTTTAGATGATGATAAACTATTTACATTTGTTTTCCTCTTATTTAAGTAATAAACGATAAAATGAAAACAGCACATGCCACTTCTTCACATTTTAAACAATGTATTGTAAGTGTCAAACTTCATGTTATGAGTTGAAAGAAATGACCATTAACTGACCCTACATTTAACAACATAACATAAAAGCCAGAAACCAAAAATGTGTTTTGAAAAGGAATTCCAAACAAAGGAGTGAACGCAGCCACTCTCATCTCCTCAGGCTGACTCGTCCAAAGTCAATTCAGCCTAATAAAAAAAGCACAGTCTCCCTTTTGATCTGAGGCACACATTAGAACAGGAGGAACCCGCCCGAGGATGTGATTCAGTGAGCCGGCTCGTATGTGGTCCGCATTCCACTGATTTACAGTAACCCTTGTTTCTTCAGTTCTTTTTAGTATAATGGTACAACGGTACATTTGTTTGGGCAAATATAATGATAACAAGTATCATATTTTGATGTGTTTTAAAATAACCACTTAATTTCTTAGAGCAACAGTGATATTGCATTACCATTTTAAGAAGGGAGACCTAATGTTTTTTTTCTGATTGTACAGTAGCTTGGTGCCCAAGGACACCATTTTTAACCATTTTAGAAGGGCAACTAATGTGTTGATTTAAGTGTATCTGTAATAGATCTTGGACTCTTTTGTCATCAGTATGTGTCTGTTTGTACAAAACTCTTTTTTAATTCAAATTTTGACAGTAGAAAATGTGCTTAAGCCCCGCCCAATGAACACATTTTACTTGAGATGAAACATTGTTTACCATAACCATGCCCACTCTGCTGTGATTTGTCAGGCATAGAGGTTTGTCACCAAGTGTCATCAATCCCGGAAGTCTCCAGCTCCTAGTGACTCGTTGTATAAACAAAGCGGGCGTGATAACAGCTGGTTGTAGAAGTGAAGACCATTATTTCGTAATAATGGGCTCTGCTCTCGTAACCTCTCGTTCGCCAAGATTTCAGACGGGGGAGAACTTTCTAAAGTAATAACTTCAAAATGGGGCAACGTCACGATGGGTGACTTACTGCATCTTGGAGAGGAAGAGCTAGTATTAGTTGCCCTTTAAATAATTTTGACAAGATAAAAATATAATTTTTTTGGCGGGGGGGAATTGTTTTAAAATAAAGGATTTTTAGTTACTGACATGTTATGAATATCGAGTAACGCATAGGATTGTGTCTTTTATTGTTGTGGCGTTAAAGGTTTTGCTGAAGAGAAGAGGAGTTTTCAAGGTGGAAGACAATGATTTCTTTTTTTTTATTTATTGGGAGGTGCATTGAAAAGCTTTTACAAAACTGATCCAAAAAATTTAGACCGATCAGGAGCTTGGCTTAAGACAATGTTTAGAAGGTTCCTTACTTACCAAATCCCATGAGAATGAACGATCCAACAACCATGATTATGGTCTGCAGGGTATCGGTGTAGATGACAGCAGCAAGTCCCCCTAGAAACCCACATTTTCAGATAATAACATTAAAATTGGTTAAAATCCCGCTTATAAAAATAAATAATGTTTTAATTTCACGTGAAGAGTTGTTCTACTCCCCTGGTGTGACTTGACCTTTGTGTCATAATCAGAGCTTTGCTAAAGTCAGTTTAAAGGTACTTGGTTACAAAATGGCAACAGAAGGACAGCTCCAGCTTATCACGCTTTATGGGTTATTAACCACAATAACACGCCACTGAAAGGCTGGCCTCTACATGTCCACATGACAACACATGACAAGACTTTACCCCCAACCTTAACAAGAGATAAATCACGCTTCAGTGGTTTATTGGCAATACACTGATTTATGGGCGTGAGCCGAGGGACAAATCTAAACATCGCACCCACCTGTGACGGTGTAGAGCGCCGTGATCAGAAGAAGTAGGATGACGGCAAGATAGATGTTCAAGCCCAGAGCCTGGTTGATGAAAATGGCCCCGGAGAACAAATCTGCCTGGAGAGACGGACAGAGAGTCAGTGACGTATCTCACGAGATGAACGTTTGTGTTTCAGGCACTTACAGAGATTTTGGTGAAGACGTACAGGAAGAGGGACAAGACGGAGAGATAGATACGAATACGCTGCCCCCCGAACCTCTTCTTCAAGTACTCGGGCATGGTGACCACCTTGTCACGCACAAGTAAGAGAAAGTGTCACCTTCAGTAAAACTTTGAAATGATTCATCTTCAATCTATGACTTGACTAATGCGTACCCCGGCTTTGATGTAAATGGGCACAAACAGCCAACCGAGGATCACAACCACGACAAGAGCCTGGAACACACACACATCAAGAACTACATTTTATGCATTTTTTGGGGGGGAAAGTAAACAGATTTTCAGCTTTTAAAGAAGATTTTACTCACGTTCCATTCAAATCCACCGGTGGCTATTCCAGATGCAGCAGCAGTGCCTGCAATGCCTACAAAGTGTCCGCTGCCAATGTTGCTGGCAAAGAGAGACGCACCGATCTGAGAAGGAAAAAACAAAACGCATCATTAACACAATTTTACTTAAAATCATTATTTTACAAAGTTGTTGTTTTTCTCTACAATCCCTTCTTTAAGCTTTAATGTCTTCGAATTTGCAAATTCTAATAATTATGTGGAGAGATTTCCCCATTTTTTAATATTCATCACTGAATTCATGCGTTGCCTTAATTTGTTACATAGTAACAAGTATTGATTTCTGATTTCTTGGCAGCAAGCCAAAACGATTTAGTCAATTAGGCTTTATTAGGAATTCTGTTTAGGGCTTTATTTATGGATTTTTATCAATAACTTATCATAGAAATTGTAGCATTGCGTAAACGATAAGGAAGAAAAAATGATAACGTACAAGGAGTTGAAGATAAGAGTGTGACTTAATATTCTTCAAATTGGTTTTAACTTAAGACTTTGTTGAATAGACTCATCAATAATTAAAAAATGATGGAATTTTTAAAAGTTACACATGAGGTTGAATTATTGTTTTACGACTACAGTTAGTTATAAATGTTTAAGATACTTTAAGATTATTTTAGCAAATGTAATCTGCAATATATAAATATGATTACATATTATTATTTGAATTCTGGTTATCAGACTTGAACTCATCTTGTATTTCTAGGTATATCAATGGGATGTCATTGAAATGATAAGAAGTGTTTGTTTATCTAACTGAGTAGTTGAGTACCCACCGGCCACCAGACCATACTGCGCCCCGCCAGGAAGAAACCACCTACTGTGGATCGGTTTGTCCGCACCATAGCCTGCAACATATGGGATATTATTACAATGACATTTCTTCGTATAGAAGTTCAAAGTTCAGAAGTCACAATTAGTTAAATTCCACTGTAAGCAGAAGAAGAGTTATATCCTGCAACGGTGTTGGTTTAAGGTGTTAAATATTCACAGGAGAGACAATGGTCAACAGAGAGCAGGAATACTCACCCATACTCCGACCGCCAAGACCAGGATGAAGTAAATCACAATAACTGATATATCGGCGGCGTTATTAATGGCCAGATCATCACCTGCGGAGCCATTCCGCATTTGCCCCATACGAAAGTGACCCGCCATTTTCCTCTGAGGGCGACAGGAGGACCGGAGTGAGCGAGTCACCTGCAGGCACACTTTTGTAGATGGGGGAGGAGAGAGTGGGGGAGGCAGGTGTAGGTCTGTACGTTCTTGTGAATTATAGGGCGGGCTTAAGTATATGATTGTGTTCCTCCTAAATTCATAAACAAGTGCGTCAATAAAAGCGGCTTAAAATACACATTTGAAATTAATGATCAACAAAGAAGGAAATGTGTTTGGAATAAATATTTAACTGACTGAAGCGGTTCAATATTCAGCTTTAATGAGTTCAATGTATGAGCAAAATGTAACTCTAATTCCTCACGTTCTTATTTCAAATAAAAAAAAAACAGTGTTCATGTAACAAGTCCACAGTTTTTATACCTGACATTGTAATAGGTGTACCGTGATAAAGTTTATAACCGATAACTTATCTTGAAGGAAAGAGAATCGTCAGGGAAACAACAATGAATTATAAAGTGATTTTCACAAGGAAATAATTGCAGTTGCTTCCTGTAAGTCTCATTTCGGCTGAGCCTGCCAACAACACATGCTCTGGTGTGAAAACAAGTGAGATTCTCTGTTAATTATTAGTCTTTCGACAGCGTCGACATTTTTCACTCACACATTAATCACTGCTTAAATGTGTGGGTTTTAAAGGAGAAAATAATAGTTATACAAATAATATTAGCTTATTTTTGTACTTCAGAATCTCAATCTGCTAAAGTCCCTTTTAAAAAATGAACAACCATTATCTTTTTTTTAAATAGTAATTATTAGGATGTTGTTTAGACTCTTGGTTACCGGTCTAGGGTAGAAGATGCGAATAAATCCTTTTAAGGATTCATCATTTTTATACATATTTAAATAAGTATTTGATTGATGGCCTTCTGGTGTCTGAACTAACGTTTTTCACAGGTTTTTAAACGATAGTTGCATCTCCAAAGAATGGAGTATTTGAAAACAGTTGGTATGCTTGTGTCCCAAATCCCTTCTTAATTAAAATGGAAGCTGTTGTTTAACATCACAAAAACGCAATAGCTAAACAATACTACCAGCAACCACTAGATGTCTTCACAGGACAGAGACTTTCTCTCGCAGCTCAGCCTCTGGTAATCTCTAACCATGTGTACTCATCTGTCCTAAAATGACAGACTGTTGTCATTGGCCGGGAGCTGCTGCTCTCTGGTGTAAAATCGAGACCAATAAAAGTCAAAACACACGTTAGATGTTTCCATTCAAATCAATCTTGTAACATCTCGCTGTAAAAGTCTAATTCACACTCTCGGCCATAGAAACAAGTTGCTCCGAGCCTCTGGGTGTTGAAGTTGTGACAACAACATGAAGACTCAGCACGCCACGCAGCACCATCGACAAAATCCTGAGCCCGGGAATTGAATTAGGTTGATATAAAGTTGATGGATGGTGTTGTGACTTGCACTATTGTTTTGAGAGCTGAACCCCGGCTGGCACTTCTGCTGGTTGCTGTAGCAAATGCTTTCTGTCTAATACTACTAAATGGGGACAATCAATATCCACTTGAATGAGAATCAATCCCTGGAATGAGGCCAGTGATTTGTGTTGGACTGATTAAAGCCTCGCCTCGCTCGCTGATTTGAGAACCTGCTTTAAAGCGCTGGAATTTATTCAGACGTGGAAAGGCATGTTGGACAAATGTTGATGTGCCAACGACTAAAGCGTCATTACACCGTGTCGACGAGGAGAAACAAGTGTAACCGATGGAGAGTGCAACAACAGAAGCATGTCGAGACTTTTATTGCCGAGCTAGGAGAGATGCATGTTTTCCAGCCAGCAAGATGAGCATTTTCCCGTCATTAGTTTGACACATAAGGAGCTTGTACGTCGTCATTGCTAATGTTGGAGGTTTTCCTAGTGTCCGTCACAATCTCTGCACATTCGTTCGGACAAAAACTGATTCTGATGGTCATCGCATTTTTCATCAGGATTGACGTCACGTTTTTTTTGTGGTCAACATTCTTTTTTTCTGTAACTAATTTGTCATCTGGATCATTTGATCAAGCATCAACTTTTTAAATCTCTTCTAATTGCCGGTTTCTCAAAATGTTTTCTTCCCATGATGCTGCTACAGTGAGGGGTTCAAGTTTAAATTTCTTTAGATTTCGGCTCTGGTTTGCTTAAAGCCATTTTCATGCAAGACTTGTTTCGCCGTGGATAATGTCGTCTTCTTGAGCTTTTGTCTTTGGCTGAGTACTCACACTTCACATATTTACACTTGTGTGTAAGTATATCAGGGCCATCACAGTATTGATTGATTGAATTTAACATTTCACATTAATATATTTATTTATCTATTTTCAGGCATTATGATTTTATTGAAAAATGTAATTCAATAACTTGAAAGGTTGAATATGATGGGGTTTTTTTTTCACATAGAGTTTAATAATCTCATTTCTAAATCCCTTCATATTTTTTCAATTGATAGAGTTTTTAATTAAATATACAAATGTTTGTATAACCTCCATGATTGACTGAAAGTTCAATCAAGTTGCTCAGTACTCACAGGTTATTGTTATTGTATGTTATTATCTGATGCTATTTTGTATTAAATTATTAAAAAGTAAGTTAAAACAATGTACAAATTATTTAATTCAATTATTATTATAAAAAAAATTCAACTTGACTCTACATGTTATTGATTTTTTTTTTCAAGCTAAAAAAGAATATAATTATATTAATTTTCAGTAAAAAAAATCAAAGTTTCATAATTTGAAATGTAAAATTCAAATATTCTATCTTATAATGTCACTGATACACTGAAACTACTATAAATACTATACATGCGCCAAGTTTACCAAAGATTCCACATCTTACAGAAAACAAGGTTTTGATTTGATGACGAGGAGGAACGGACTTAGATGAAAAGATGACTGTAAGTAAGTAAGTAAGTAATATTTATTTATATAGCGCTTTTCGAGACCAGGGTCACAAAGTGCTTAAACAATCAAAACAATACTCAAAAAAGTACATACTTTAAAGATCAAGATAATACTGAGAACAACACAGGAGTTCGAGAAATTCAAGGAAAAGCCTGAACAAATAGAAACGTCTTAAGATGTTTCTTAAAGGAGTCAGTAGACTCCGAGGTGAGACTGTGATGTAATACACTTTGTAAAAGTCTTCTAATATTATTTTAGAGTAAATCTGCTTCTATTCTAGACTAAGAGAAGTGTAGTTGAAAGATAAGACAATTCTTCTCTGATATACTGTGGAGTAACATGTTTCTTTTTAACGATTATTTATTCATTTGTCTCACACATACAGTACATAAAGCAATCGACTTGAATGCTGTGTTTATTTTGTAGGATAAGTGATACAGTATATATGGATATTTTCTGGTCTGAGTATTTTTCTTCTCCGTATTAAAAACAATAATCATGTTGTTTTGAATTCAATACATAACATGTTTATGTTGTATGTATAATCAATCCATTGATCATGACCTTTCCCCCTCGCATGCTCATCTCTGATTCAGTTACACTCATGGCATGACAAACCCACACATGTCACGGCGATTGTTTATTGTACTAATATGTTTTGTTGATGGTCGAATGAATAGATGTTTTCTGTTTTCCAAAGATGTTCTTTAAACTCAGTTTACTAAGAAGTAAGTGGACTCTAGAGTGCTGACCCACAGCCGGTGCAGCGGTGGAGATAGCTGAGTTGACTAATGGAGCCGAACATCACAAGTGACTCGACCTGACCGTGAGTAGCTAGAGCTGGAACATGACCTCTCAGGTGTGGGGTTAGTGCCGGGCCAGGAAATAGATATGAATGATGACATGGTGGTCGCTGATGCAAGGGACAGTAGGAAGAGACCCGACCGGCTTCATTCAGGTGGCGTTTTAGGGAAGTTGGCGCCAGAATAAGTTACACATGCGGGTGAAGGTTGTGCAGAAGTGCAAGATCAGAAAGAGATGAGTCGCGGAAAAATGATGTGATGAAACTGTAACTGACAAATCAATACGGAAAACTGCTGTGGCAGAGATTCTGCGAATGAAGGTTGGCGATGAGAATCCATCAAGCCGTGAGATCAGTATGCAGTTGTTAATCTCCGGGGCCTTTGTGGCTTTGTTTCAGTGAGTTGCAGGATCTCTTCACCACTGTAGCTCTTTCACATTCTTCTCCTGACTCATGCAAGTCTTATTCCCCAGAAGAACATCTGTTTAAATATCGTATAAGAATCCTGCCTGATAATATAAACCTTGATTTCAGTAACATGGGCAATAAAAAATAATTTACAGTACCAATTTATTATCACAAGACACTTCATTAAGAAAATGTTAAGGACATATTGAATTAATAAATAAATAACAACTGTGAAAAAGGTGTTTTTGAATCTTTTGCACTTTCAAAATGATAAGAATCATGTTGTTTATTTATACTTTTGAGTTAGACATTATGTGATTAAATCAGATTTTCAAGAGATACCAAATTGCCTCTAAGGTTTTTTTCCCTCCTTTTAATTAAACTAATTTATATAATTTTCTAATGTATGTTTTTATACTGTATTTATTTATATATTGGATTTAATATCAAAGTACTACCCTTAAGATAATGGGAGTCTGTTTCCTTGTCTGCTGGTGCCTCCAGGAGACTTCATCAAAAGGCAGCATAGCTGCAGACAAAACTGCCTGCAGTGCGGCCTTTTTTTTCCCAGATCTTAAACAATAACATCTTGAATTTTGACTGTCAACAAATGACCTCAGGCCACAGTTCAGACTCATGGCGGAACTTACGCTCCAATGAGAAGCACCAGGTCATCACTGTGGCAGGAGCGCTGCCTTCAGGGTGAGATTAGTATTTATGAAAGTGGAAATTAAAATGTCCTCACCAGGATAATATCAATAATACATTTGGAACATTAGATCCCACAAACAATAGTCTTTTAGAGGAAATAGAACATCTGAACATGTGCGGTTGTTTGAGTGGTTGCCGTGGTTATTGTGCTGTTAGCGTTCTCCAGTTCTATTTCTAGTAAGTCTTAAAGCAATGTTCAATGAACAATAGCAACATATTTGTCACTATAGTCACATGAAAGTTGAGTTTATTTGGTGTATTGATTGTATACTGTATGCTTTTTTCCCTTCAGGGCCACCATAGATCGTATTAGTAAGAGTTGCTAGAAGCCATACAAGTGAATGAATCGCTGCAATGTTCACAAATTCCAAGTTAAAGTACAATACAACAAAAATGAAATTGTTTGTTCATCTCCCCATTAGCCATATTTCCTGACATTTTCAAGTAATTTGACTGATTCATTGTTTATTTCACTCTTATTATTATCCCTCATTTTTAATATATATCATGTTATTTAGAATGTGAGTCACACCTACTTTGTATTCTGAAATATGGCACTGTAAAGATTGGAAGGTAGCAGAAAGAAAATATTGCTATTTTTTTATTCCCCTTATTCTAACTTCCTTCCTGATGTATTTATCTCTTAATTTTTGGAGTTGTTTGTTTTGAGTATGTCTTGGTTAATTTTGATGTTATTGTTTGACCCTTCAGTGATGCTTATTTAGTAAAGTGTGGATTTTTCTATGAAGGATCTCATATTTCAGTCGTATTTAAAAAAATTGATAGATGGATGGATGGATGGATAGATAAAACTGTATTGATCCCTCTGGAGGTCTCCTTCTGGAAATAGTTTTTCCAGTCAGCACATATAGTGTGAAGTATTATAGTACATTATATTGCAAGTAATAAACATGTATTTGCATTGAAAAATGTGTGGGGTTGGATCAGAAGGCCGTAGATGAGGTGGACGTAACAAACTCAGACACAGACGGTTCAAGGCCAGGTGCTCGATCGGTGTTGATGATATCGGTCGAACAGATCAACACTGTTGGTCAGGGGCAGTGAAGCGAGTGGGTTCGCAGGGTCACCAGTTAAGCCTTCCCGTGGGATTTTTTTTTTTCTTTGTCAGTAGCTTGACAGAGACATTGACTTCATGTTTAAGAGGTCAGAAGATAAAACGGTTGTCAAGGGTGGAATGAGGATAACGGTTGGTGGGATTCCTCTGAGGAAATAAGAGAAAAGTATGTGGATCAAATTTAGCGTCACATGGTGCTGACTGGCCTGACTGAAGCAGATTCACGATAGCAGCTGACTATATTGAACTCAAGTGAGGGGGAAAGAAGCACAAATCCAGTCTGTTTGTGTCATAAAAACATCCTTGTTTTATTTAAAAAATATATATTTAAAGCAGAGGGGCGGAAATGTTTCTTGGCAGTCCGGAAGGCTCGGGATTATACATATGTATTGTTTCAGAACTGTCAGAATGAATAAGCTTTGTGTCCATGGTTGTTTGTGAACCGTGTTTATATTTAGTAATGTCCTCAATCCCCTCTGCAGTTGAATTCTCAAGTGCTGATGGAAAATGTGTTTATCTTCTGACTGATTTGTCTTCCTGAAGCCATTTCAAACTCCTAATCGGTCAGTGTAGCTTGATAGCAAAATAAAGTTATAGAGATATTTGCTGTAACCTCTGGTTTGTATCAATAACATACTTCACCTCATAAAGAAAACCTGCATCATTTGATCCGTTTTTGAAGTAAGTTGTGGTCATATAAGGTATATTTGTACTACACAAAATGGTAATTCTTAATAAAGATTGAATAAAGTCCACCTATCTATTTCCTTGTGGAGGCTGTCCATGAATCATGTAAGAAAAATCACTTATCCAGATGTAGATGGTCTCCATGTCCAACGAATATCCCGTTCTCCTCTTAGACGGGTGGTTCCATTAGCCAAATAGTTTGGTGAGGCCGAAAATCAGAGACTACAGAAGTTGAGCTGGTTAGGAAATGTCTCTAGATGAGACGGAAAAATATCAGAAATATTTGAGACTCTGATATATAATTTTTTTTAGGTATTTTTAACAGGAAATAAATATATTCTAATGTCAAGTAGATAGATATTGGACCTCTATTGTACTTTTTAGCACATGTCTGTTTGTACAAAACTCTCTTTAAATAAAGATATTTACATTAGAAAATGTGCTTAAGCCCCGCCCACTGAAATCCCTTTTCTGAAGATAAAATCTTGTTACCATGACCACACCCACTCTGCTGTGATTGGTCACACATCAAGGTTTGTCACCACATGCCATCAATCCCGGAAGTCTCCCCCTCCAATGGACCTGTTGTATAAACAAAGCGAGGCATGATGCCAGCTGGCTGAATTGAAGCCTTTATTACATCATAATGGACTCTGCTCTCGTAACCTCTTGTTCAACGAGATTTCAGACGAGGGAGAACTTTATAAAGTTCAAAACATGGTCATGATGAGGGACTTACTGCATCTTGGAGATGAAACATTGACACATGTGAGTGAGTCAGGAAAGTTGGAGACATTAGCTAACAGGTCCACCAGATGACGACGTGAAATAAAGCCAAAATGTAACAATAAGATCGTTTTTACATCATCATTTTTGCCGTCAGTGTCGTTAATGTCAGATCTATTTTAATTTAGAAACACCGACAACACCAGTGAAACATCAATAAGCAATTAGCTGTTGATTTGTACGCTGCTAGCTTAGTATGCGTCTACAAAATTGAAAAAAATGAATGTACCAATGATTGATCTGAATTAAGCTTTTCCTGTCGTTTCTGTGCAAAGGCACAATGATTTGTGCTGATGAAAATAAAGTGATTAACGTGTTATTTCAGACAATTTAAAAATTGTTTCATAAGTAGACGAGTGTTGTATAACGACCTCTGCTGCGATCACAATTAAATTCCTAACATGCTTTCACACATTAGTATTATTTTTGGTGCGACGTAACCCCGAAGAGGCCTTCATCCATAAAGAAAACACAGGGGCCCATCACAGGCTCCATCTCTGGCTGCATGTTTTGAACTGAGACGAATGACCGTCTCCACGTCTTCACTGTCACACGTTGTTTGTTGTCCATCCATTTCGAAATTCTTCCCACATGATCAGTCACATGGGCAAAATCCATCTTCTGTGGTCACCAAAGTTAGACCCAAACTCGCTTTATCCAGCAAGCAATCACTGCTGTTGAAATTAATTTAAACATGAAATGTGGAAGCCGTGACTGACACTATTTAGTTTGGAGCAGAATTGGTGAGAATCCTCCTCCTGTTGCTGGTCACATCGTTTCTCGACGACACCCACTCGCCTCTGAAGCTGCGATTCCCATGAATATTCCAAATGACAAAATTGTGATTGTGTTTATCGGATAATGAGGACGGCTCGCTTGGATTACTGGAGGAGGGGAACCAGCAACTGAACAATACAGCGTTCAAATGTGGGAATCAACGTTTCTTAGAATTGCTGGTAATTATGGGACAATGTGAGACAAACCAATTTACTCATGGAGACAAATGTTTGTTTTGGTCAGATCATTGTCACATCATTTATTTGTTGAGCAAAAGGTTGTTTTTTTTATTCCTCTAGCAGTATTTATAATTCTCAGTCTGACATTTTGCTCGTGATACATTCTTTTTTTTGTCTGAACTTACCTGTTTGTCACAACGCGCTGAAACCTGGAGTAGAATTTGGTTCTATCTAAATCTACATACTGTTTCTAAAAAATAGGGAATTTGATCATAATTTTGAATGTCAACAAATAAAAAAAGCTTTGTCAGGTCAGGACAAGAATTAAAGTAAGTAAGTAAGTAATTTTTATTTGTATAGCGCTTTTCCAGAGCTAGGCAAGGGCTTAAACAATCAAAACAATACTCAATAAAGTATATACCTTTAAGGGAAAGATAAAAGGAACCAAGGAAAAGCCTGAACAAATAAAAACATATTCATAGAATTAATCTATTTAAACTTATTGAAAAATGGTTTCTTAAAACGATCAGATAATGTACTACTTTAACAGTCATTTTTTAATAAAGATCTATTATTTGGAAACACTGAAAATGTTGTAAATTTCATTTCCACCGTCTTATAGTTACTGCATCTTTATAACATTTAAATGAATTAACTGATCAAATTTATGTTCACAAAAGGTCAGAGTACATTCTGTATTACTCTTCCGTTCATAAAAATCTGTCCGCTTTTTATCAAATCTCTTTGATTTGTGTTTCGTAAGGATTGATGGAGGCAGATGGTTGCAGCTGTACAACAAATCTAATCAGAAACATGTTATATGTATTGTGGCTGCACAAGAGTGGGCTTGTCCATTGTGTTCTGGCTTCAGAGGTTGCATGAGATTTGTCTTTGCTCTCTTATCCTGTCATATCTCATGTTTTTTCTGATGCCGGCTGGATTTTTGAGTAGCAGGAAATGTCGATCGATGCTGTCATTGGTTGAACTTAATCACATGATGATAATCACTTCTAATGTTGTTCCTTGAAATATATATATGTAACTGTATCAGATATTCTGACATGTGGCTGGATTAGATTCTAGATGAACCTATTCCCATAAACCCCAGTCATCATAAAATATGTCTGGATTAGATGATGTCTGACTGGATCTGCTTGAATACAAATATTCCTCAAAGCTTGCACCTTTAGAGTGACATCTAATCAGAAATGCAAGCAAGCCTGTTTATTTGAGTGACAGCCCCATCAGCAGACTCGCCAGGTCACCCCGGGTTTACACACTTCCAATTAGAGCGGAATCTGTATTTCTCTGTGAATTGCCACCCCATCACACAAAGGCCAAGTTTATTCAGGAGTGATTTAATTGCACACTTTATGTCCAAATTACTCTTGCCCCAGCAGTTACATTGTATGTGGGGAACAAACACTTTTTTTTTAATGTCATGATTCTGGTCGCTGAGGAAATAAGCAGTGTTTTTTTTTTGTTTTTTTTTGAACAGTCTGTTCCATTTGAAGTTGCAAAACATTTGACGCCGCATGGTGAGAGAATATGGAAGATATGTGGCACATTTCTGGCAACATGGCTCCGTCATTCACGTCCCAAACACACTAGATACTGTTAGAGACGAGGCGACGTCCAAGAACACATGTACAACACCGTGGAAATTTGCATAAGTTGTTTTATTCATAGTTGTGTCCTTTTTTTTAATGTTTTATTTTGTCTTTTGTTGAAGTGGACATCCTTTAGAGTCAAGCCTAAAGCCCTTAGCTGTATTGTTTGCACATCACCGTCTCAACTGAAAAGAAAGGGTAAGAGGAGGAACGGAGGGGGATTTTTCCTCCTTCTCTTTCTCTCACTCTTGCTCTCCTTTGACCATTCTTTTTTTTTATTCATTTGGACAAAGAGTGCACCGTACAGTATATTTACACATCGCACTGACTGATTGACTGAACAATTGCCACTTAGATAATGCAAGGAAGTTTGAACGTTTTTAGTGTTTACGTCTTCTTTTTTTTAAAAATGTTTTCTACAGTCTTTATTCATCCAAACTCTCGTATCATGCTTTCTCTTGAGTGAGCCGTCATTCATCTGTCATCATCACCATCATCACTTCTTTTCATCATTATAGTATTGATAGAACTCTTCGATAGATTCCTCTCTGACAACTGTACAATCGCACACAGTGTTGGACTTCAATATATATTTTTGGGAATATATTATTTCAACCTAAGATAAGGGGAACAGAATACCAAAGAAAATATATTAATATCCCAAAGTAACAAAATCATGCATGTTGTACGTGTGTTTCAATATAAAAAAAAAAAAAAGAATGTTATCTATGGGATGTGGTTTTATTTACACACTGATCTTGGCACTGTTTTTTGTTGGCTCCTCTCTGGAAACTGAGAATACTTTGAAATTAAACACAAGCCAAATACTTTCTAGGTATCATGAGTCAGTGACCTGCTAATTCAGGATAAAAAGACACCATCTTTCTTTTTTTTAAAGCACTAGAATAAAGGAAAAAGAGAAAAAAGTACAACAACAGATTATGTTTAAGGGAAACATATTCAGTTTCAGAATGGCAGTTTCCTCGTCCTGTGACATCATCGCTACTGACACATTGTTCCCTCCCCTGCAATACGAGATCTCTCTACATCTCATCAGGTGTGCTCAGTGACTACCATCATTCGAGTGAAAATCAAAAAGGAGAACAGTGATTTCTTTTTTTTGTTTTTGTTGGATTTCTTCCTGTAAAGCAGCATAAGACAAACGAAAATAATCATGAGAAGTAAAGTAACTGGAAAACCACCAGTAACTGATCGTCAGTCTCAGGATTGGCCCGGTGGAAGGGTTGGTCATCTTCAAATGCCAGTGTTGTCTCGTCAAACAAGTGTTTGATCCTACGATCTTGAGTGTGAGCAAACATAAGGTTGAGTGTGCGAGTGTGTGTGTGCGTGTGTGTGTTTGGGTGTCTCTGCATACTCATATTCAGTGCAAACAAGTTGGGAGAAAATCCCGTCTTTCTCATCAGCTTTAATGAATCTATAGTGTCGTCCACTCTTGCAGTGTTTTTTGTTGCACTTCCTCGTAGTGGTAAAGACTAACATCCTGCCTGGTGGCACCCTTCGTCTTCTGCCCCTGAAGAAGCCCCCCCCCCACCCCTCAGGTCCTAGCACAGTCCAATGTACTTGAGATTGTTCTGGATGATCACGTCCGTGACGGCGTCGAACACAAACTGGATGTTGCTGGTGTCAGTGGCACAGGTGAAGTGTGAATAGATCTCCTTGGTCTCTTTGTTGCGGTTCAGGTCCTCGAACTGCCGCTGCACGTAGACGGCCGCCTCCTCGTAGGTGTTCTGACCCTTGTAGTCGGGGAAGCACACCGTCAGGGGGATGCGCTTGATCTTCTCCGCCAACAGGTCCTTCTTGTTGAGGAAGAGGATGAGCGACGTGTTGGTGAACCAGTTGTTGTTGCAGATGGAGTCGAACAGGCGCAAGCTCTCGGCCATGCGACTCTGAGGAGAGAAGAACGACGGGTCAAACAAGGCAGCTCGTTTCTGTCGACAAACAATCGATGGAACCATCGTTAAAATCCAATTTCTTACATTGAAACAGAAGTCTAGTCAGTGATGCTTAGACTGAAGAAATCTATAAATTATATGGGCCAGTAGGGTCTTCAGGTACCATTGAGTTACATCGGTGCGTTTTTCCCGCCCTGTCAGCATCAGGTGACCTTGGAAAATCTTCTTCTTATGTGATAAGGAAGTAGGTTCTACACCAGACCTTGGGAAGGCGTGGTCCTTTAAAAGTTAAACTGAGCGAGTAGCAACTATCAGGCATAGTAGACATGTATGATATATTTGATAGTCATTGAATTGACTAATAACAGCTGTATTGGCAACTCAACTAGCTTATTTTAATGGGAAGGTTTAGTGGGTCTACTCTGAGCCTCAGCTAGATGACATACCTCTTCGAACTATCTCTGAAGGGGAGTCCAGAAAACCTATTTGGGATGCCTGTCACCACAATCTTAATCTATGAGTGAGATTATTTCTAAATCTTATTATCTTGTTTGTGTGCGTGAAGCATTTTAAACTCCAGATATGTGTGAACAGCGCCAGCTATACATTCCTTGCCTGGAATGAGCCGAGCTAAATTATGCAACATGTTAGATCAATCCAGTCATAAATTTGATCTCGCTCAAGAAAGAACATTGTGATCTGGCAGAGAGAGGCAGCAAGATTGGATTATATAAGGTTGATTGAGGATGAAAGAGAGAAAGAAAAGATCAGAGACATAATGCCAACAAACCTGAGACCATGACACGTTGAGAGTCATTATCTATGTTTTCTCCCACAATAATGTTCACTCAACGGTCAAGAGAAAGTACTTTCTCATCAATATAATGGATTTATTTCAAACACACAAAGTAATCAATGGCACATTATATCCCTTTTCAACGAGTACAACAAAAAGTCATCATCCTGTTAACTGACGTATTTTGCATATTTAACCTTTTAACAATCATATTTTTAACTGATATTTACAAAACTTTATGAATTAAAAAGGTATTTATAGACAACTACTGTGTTGTTTCAACATGTCAAAACGACACTACAAACAATTACTAATTTACAGCATATTTGTTGATGCAGTTCTTTCATTTTTGCCGTTCAAAGTTGGAAGTTATAAACACTGGATCATCCGTTAAATAACTGGTCAGTGGACCAAATACCCATTTCCATCTGTAAAGGGTTCCGGGAGCTCCTGATGACCGCTTTTGATTCATGTCCACAACAATAACTAATGGATTATTTATCTATATTCCATTCGCTTCATCTCCTTGTGGGAAGCAAAGATTGATAGTCAAACCTTTTTGCGGGGTCACGCTTGCCTTTAAAAACATCTTTGCCCTGAAGTCAGTTGTGATAAGTTGCATTAAAATGAAGCCAAATCATGAGGCTTTGCTTTGCTGGATCTTCTTGTGCACGCGCATGTGACTGCAGCGTGGAAGAGGGAGAGGAAAGTGATGAAGTTGATCGGTCGGAGGCAGCTGTTGCCATGTGGCGACTGGATAGTAACTTGTGACTAAGAGTTTGTCAGATAAACACTGTTGTCTCAAAGGTTACTGAGACGACAGGAAGCTCGCAGCTGATCACAAGACCTGGTATACAAGAAAATATTTACAGGGAGAAATGAGCTGAGCAGGGCGATTATGTGTGGAAAAATAAAATTGGAGGAATGTTGCAGTGAATCAAATCTGTCCCTAAATCCAAAGTTCAACCGATACTCAAAAATATACATTTTGGTACGAAGCCATATCATTTAGGGGTTTACGTTTTTAGTTTAATCTGGATTTATTTTTTCTTTGTAATTGATGGCATGCTATAGCTAGTTTTAAAATGTACAATATTTCTGGTCGCACCGGTGTATCTACAATTAGTTTCTTGAGAGGTGGCCTCAGTTTCCCACCTGAAAACACCCCCCCCACTCCCCCCTGTCCAACTGGGAGGAGGCCCCGGGGCAGACACAGGCCACACAAGAGAGATCATGTCCTTCATTTGTCCTGGGGATTTCTTGGTATTCCCCGTCCAGAAGGAGGCTTCTGGGTAGAGGGTAGTTTGCTTATTCTGCCGCCCTGTCACATGATTCAGGGTGAGTAATAAATTAGGTGTTATTGGATCATTTGTACAAGTATGACTATCAATTTTGGAAATTGTGAGTATTTATGTGCCTTCATGGAAAGTTTCAGCAGTCTGAATTTATAAAGAAACCTTTTATCTCATGTTTCGATCTGTTGATCTGCAACAATAATGAATTTTAATGATCAATTGCTTACAGATTATAATTTATAAATTTGTCAATTTTGTTAATGTCTTGATAGCAGTAGAAAATGAATGATTGAATATTCAGTCATATGATGTATTTGTCGTCTGTAGTATTGTATTGATCTCATGACCTTTTTCTTCCACGAAAGCTCCTGAGAGTATCGAGCCAACAAACAGGCATAAATGTATCGAACATGATGATTGATGACGAAGTGAAAATGGTCATAAATGTATATTGTGAAACGAGCTTTAGAATAAGCTTGAGCTGATAATATATTGAGTTTTAGGAATTTATGAAAATATAGTAATAAGATTTAACCAAAACACAAGCTCCATAGATATGTGAGCGAGACATAAGATTTGTTTTAGTTCTAATGACATTTTAATTCAATTCATTATATCTGAACGGGTAAAATGTTCTTGAGTAAAGTACATCTAATCTAAATTGCATATCATCGGCATGTGATATCTCAACTCCACAATCTGATAGTGATTAAATGACACTGAACCGCATGATTGAAAATAATGTATCTGTGTCTTTGACTATTTCTAGGTTGAATATTCACCTTGAAATATCGCTATGACTGCATGTAATACAGATGAAGGTCAAAATAATAAGAATTAATTGTACTGTTTACTGGCCACCATCACAATACGAGGTCACTCTACATCAAAGTTTTCATTAGAACGGAAAATGACAATGTTTTCATAAAGATTAAATGACATCATACATTCGTCATCTACTGTGATCTAAAAAGTGTGTCTGCTCACTTCAAACACAGCATTAACAACAAATGGCCTTAGACTTGTTCCTCCACGCACAGGACATATTAGACTTGATGTTAAAACAAGAAAGATATATTTTCCATCCAATCCCATAACTTGAAAAGACAAGTTGAAACAAAAGAACCAACACTGCAGCGCTCGTCTGCTCCGTGATTGGTTAGCGAGCGCTTTACCAACCGTTAACCTCATGTCCATTCATTCTCCTTCCACGTACAGCCAGGATCTACTGCAGTTTTTCTCTGCCTCGGCGATGGCACACACTTTCATGGTATCGCACTCACAATTCTACACTCATCAGAACACAATACGTGCACGCACACATGCACCTCCTATCTATTCTCGCCAGCGTTACTGTTTGTTGTACGACGCCCTCCCCTTCACTTCCCTTCTCATCCTCCCTTCCCCTAGTCACAGCTCACTGTCAACAGCAAAGGATTAGGAGCATTTTACCGGCCTGTTGCTAAGCAACGGTCGCCATGGTAACCGATTCATTACGAGGACAGAGATGGGACAGAAAAATACATCAGGGAGCGGGCTGATGGGTAAATGTTGTACTGTAATTATTATGGCGTATTTTCTGTCTCGTGTGAGCAGGTGCATTGAAACGGAGCCAGTCGAGTTCTTTGAGGACGTTCTCTTCCTCCCGTGTGACATTGTGTGGATATTTTCGACAGTAACTTCACAAAGTGTTTTCACAGCATTCCCGAGGGCCGACTGAAATTGATTCAACTTGTGTCTATTAAAATATCCACATTAATTAGAGTATGAGGAGAAAGATGCCTTAATTCAACCTCATTTATTTACCCCCACACGAGGCTTGTGTTTCTCACTTGACTTCTATCTTGCAGAGCATTTTTAATTTAGACACAAAGCTGGGAGTCATATCTCAGAGAGTATTGATGAGTCATTAAATTAACAATTATTTGTCACAATTTCATCATTGTTTTATTGTATGAATAAATGACTTGGAAAGTAATTTAGAGGATACAATATTCAGTATATAGCACAGAAACGGGTTACAAAGTGGAAGTTGGTGATGCTTGTTTGACAGATTTCGATCATACATTTTTAAGAGTATGATGGTGTTTTTCTGTCGCAAATTCTTGATTTACCAGTCGATCTACGTTCCGTCTCTCACCTAAGAGGTGCTCAAATGGATCTCAACACAAGGTAAGGAATCGAAAATTTTTGTGTTATTATGTTTTAACTCAGTCATGTTACACTTCATATTATGTTGAAACTGTTCCACACTTGCGTGTTGAGCCAAAGACAAAGCGTCACTTGAAAATTTGACCATGTAAAATGAATTAAAGGAGTTGTTGGTATGCTGTACTGATAGGAAACCATTCATCATTTTAGTAAACCAAGTATGTGTCAAAGCTGGTTATGTAACGTAGCGTCTCCAGTGGCTGATTTAAAGCCCCAGAGGGTGAAGCCTCCTTAACCTTGACTTGATGTCTGTCATTGCCTCAACATGCTTTTTTTTTTTTTTTTAACTCCATCATCGATCAAGCTAGCAATTCATACCTATAATAAGTTTTAAACAACTATACTATATTACCAATGACGTAGATCATTTGACACATTTAATCAAGCAACTATACATTTCCCCCAAAGGGTATTTAATAGTAAAAATCAACAAAATGTTGCTTTGGTTTTAGGTCTAGTCTAACTCTTTAATCATTTTCTAATTATATATTTATTACCATCCATCTACTGTCTTCTGCTTCCTTGAGGTTGTGTCAAGGGGAAAAAGTCAAAGTAAAGAGGCCCAGACCTTCAAGAGACATTATCTCTTTGATTTGTACTGGTCTTCTTCTGGCACCTTGTCTGGAGGCTTCATGGAAGCTTAACTAGCAAGGGAGTTCTTTCAGACTGGGAAGTGAATGTTTGCTTATCTAACAAATGGTCATGTTTTGATATTATATTTTTTTTTCTCACTCAGTAGAACACTGGATCTTTATTTCAAAAGGTGACCGGAGGGTCTGTGAGACTTTGAGACTGACAATGGGGAAACGTTGCAGTTACACAGAATTGACACTAGGGGGAGCCAGAAACCACATTTTCAACCTTGCGCATTGGGGCATTAAGGCAACTGGAGAAAGGTGGAGAATTTTAGTGTTAACCATCTTTAGGATTCTTTTTTCAATATTGAATCCAAGAAAAATGAACAACGAATACTGCAAATTAAATATCTGTTTTGTATCATTTTAATTCAAAATAACACTTTTTTGTTGTTTGATTTTATATTGTAGATCTATATATGGTTATTTTGTATTAAGAAAATTCAAATGTAATAATAGAAAATAAACTGATGAATCACTAGATGAAAACTGTGAAGCTCCTTTTTAAGATATATTTTGTTAATCTTGTAGAAGAATGTTTTTCTTTCCTAGCTCTTTCTTCACCTGCGCGACCTCTCCTGTTCAACAATGATTAAGGTTGTGTCTTTTCTTTCCCGACACCTATGACCTCCCATTTGTGAGACGGCTCCGTCACAATCTGCTAACTCTCGCAGGTACAGGCTCACACTTAATTCTGTGAACTCAATTAACACCGTCATGCATTCTACACCTCCAACTTTATTTTTAACTAATTGATTTCATGTTCCAACCTTGTGCCTTGTTCTCCCGGCTTTATCTGGGTAACCCAGGAATTATCAGGCCAGTTCAGTTCGCTCTCAAAAGACATGGAGTCGACATGGATGCCGACGTTTCTTCTGGCAGCGTAGAAAATAGAATTAGCTGATCTCAACCAAAAATGTGCTCTACTTTGTTGCTCTTTCATTATCAGTGACGCTGTTAAATAAGCAGTTACCGGCCGTCTATTTTCATACCTCCAGATATGGAAATAGAAATGCTATGGATAGGAAATAGTTCAAATACCTGATGCATGAAGAAAGATAAAAATACAGGACGTCTCTCTCCATTCAGCCAGATAAATATATAAACACATTTAGAAGCAAATGTTCATTCATCTGCTACAGAGCTTGTTGATAAGGAGCTCGAGCGTTTAGATAAAGGCCTCTAAATGGTCGTTGAATTGAAATGGTCATGCATGAGATCACTGTGCAGAATTACATTCTTCGCTTCCTTTCCCCCTGCATTTTATACATGTCACGAGATGTATGTGTCCAATGTTCTAATGCTGTTCAAGACTTGAGCTTAGATTATGTGTATAACGACGACTGAAGATCAGAGTCGATAATGACGGTGTCACCTTTGGTCAAAAGACACTTTTGTAAAGATATCTGCTCGAGTTAAATACCAAAAGGTTCCTTAGTCCGAAATAGGTCTAGTTATTATCCCTATAATAATTTCTGAATAGTTGAGTTATGTTTTTTTGGGTTTTTTTTCAGATAAACAACTGTACATATGTCAATAAGTTGTGAATAGATTTTCATGATGATGCGTCAGTCAGGATTGAAGGTTGATTTTGGCTCTTGTATTGCTTGTAATGGCTGCTTCTCACGTGTCCAGGTTGGTTACAAAGTAACCCTTTGGAAAACCTGAGTTAACAAAACCGCATACCACAGAATCTCTGAAATAAATCAACCTTAAAGTGGATGTAGTATGAAAATGTGAAATTGTTCATTCAACAACATGTTTAAGAGTAGATGGTTTAACCATTAAAGCCTTGTGAACTCAGATGTGTTGCTGGCTTAACTACCTGGTGAGCTGGCAGTGGAGACACTGTCCTTTTATGCAGCAGTTGATAAAGTCGTGTGAAATGCCCTTGACATAGGTGTGCAATGTCTGTGCTTTATTAGTTCTCTAAATAGTTTCTTTAAAAGGTCATAGACTCAAAATGTAATATTTTTTTTAGGGGAACACTTTGCCATCAGCTCAAAAATATAACCATGGTTAGTTACCAATGAACGCAGAATGACTGGTAGTAAGTAATTATTTCTCACATTCCTTAGTGTGTATTTTTCTTACCGTCTGGTTGTCTTCGTATAGTTTAAGGTCATAGCCACTCAGTTCAACACAGAAAATGATTGCCGTCACTCCCTCGAAGCAGTGGATCCACTTCTTTCTCTCCGACCGTTGTCCGCCCACGTCGACCATCTTGAAGGTAAGCTCCTTGAAGGTGAACTTGTTCTCCACGATGCCGGTGGTCATGTCTCGGGACCGCAGGATGTCCTCGACCGTAGGGATGAACTCGGCCGAGGAGATGCGGTCCAGGTCGTTCAGGTAATAGGCGGTGTTGTCCTCTAAGTGGTACTCGTTGGAGCGCTGAAAACACTCCTGGACTCCTGAGTCGCCCCAGAGACGCTTCATGACCCCCTGCAGCTCGAGAGTGATCTCCCCCTTGCTCTCCGCGGGCCCCGTGAGAGCGAAGAGCTGCACGGCGTCGTAGGCGCGGTCGGGGTTGTGGAAGTCGATCTTCAGGGTTGTGAGCGCCCGGATGATGCGCGTGAGGGAGTCGATGGCGTTGTACAGGATGAGAGGTTTGTACTCCTTGCAGGCCTCTAGATTGAACCCTCCGCTGTGGATGATCTTCATCTGTTTGACGATGGTGCTCTTGCCGGAGTTGCTAGTTCCAAGCAGCAGTAGCTTGATCTCGCGACGCTGTCTTTGGCTCTCTGAGCGCAAGTGGCGATCGATCCGCCGCGAGCGCCGAGCTGCCTCCTTCTCCTCCGAGCTCTGACGGCATCCCATGGTCCTCCACCACGTGGTGAGCACAAAGGAACTCGTGCTGCTGCTTGTTGGGAAAGCTAACAAGAAGGAATAGTTGGCCGATAAGAAGCTAACAGTCAGGTTGTTGTTTTCTCTTTACTAATACGTGAGGACGCAGACAAGCCTTTTCAGTAGTGGACCAATTTAGCACAAGAGAGGAAGTCACACCAGAAGTGCCTCAGGTGTATTTCATTCTTCAAATCTGGGGCAGTCTGGGAGTCCTGTGTGGGCAAAACCCAGAGTTTTGGGATGCCCACACAGCGCCGGGCACTGAGGTTTGGACTGCCTGCTGAAGCCGAGGGAGATGAGTTTCATAGCAGGAGCGCCGTCTTGGAGAAAAAACCTCTGGAGGAATGGTGGACGAGATGGTTTAGTCAAAAGTCAGTGAAGATTGGGTTCACACTCGTCCCGCATGGCTCTCCTGTTGTTCTCCCTTGGTGGGCCTCAGGACAGCCCTCCGCTAATACTTCTCCGTTTTCAGATCGAGCCAAAGAATTCCTGTGCAGCGTGTTGAATCTGAAACGTGAAACAAGAAGAAACAGAAGACTGTGTCAAAGAGATGCTATGTGATGAACGAATGCAGCTGGAAGGGGAAATGATGTTGAATTATGGGGAAAATACCTCAAACAGAATTGACACATCCTGCAAACACCTCATCATCCAGCCTCTGATATAATCTCTGATTTAATACAAGAGAACCATACACTGGCGAGAAGTGGTCAGTGGTAACCAGGAGTGTTTAAGTTTTCTTAATTTGAGGATAGTTGCAGAACTTGGATTCTTAACTTTTTCCTAATATCAGTTCAAATCTTTGGCTGAATTTACACTGCTGGGTGACCCAAGAAGAACGTGCCTTCACTTATATAGATCTCATAGTAGTCAATAGTTTATTACCTTCAAGAATGTAATGCAACTTTGTTTATTACTAGTCTATTGTGTTTAAAACACCAAATTAGAACTTAAGAGTTTTAAGAATTATTCATTTCACAGCATTTTTTTAAGTTCTGTGCCTTTTTAGAGGTGCAGACCAAAAATGTCAATGATGCCTTTACAAAAAACGGACCGTGAAATGTGTCTTATCACCACATCTGATGGCTTATTTGAGTTCAATGATGATGTTCTCCCTTTGTACACTCTGTCTTTAAGGTACCTCCTTATCTACCTAGGTACCTTATCCGAGTGGCTAAGGTCTAGCTAACCCTAACACTAACCATTTTTAATAGGATATTTCAAATATAATAGGCAAGTTATAACCAAAGGAAATAAAGAAATGATACCTATTGAGAAGTCTGTGCCTATTTCTTTTGGGGTCCCCATGTAACTGATTTTAATCGCCGATAAATGTTGCTGGTGACGAGGATTATAGAGAATCTTTATAGAACATTTGTCAAAACCGCCACAATGAATTGTTTATAAACTTAACGACAGGATGCAGAGAGAAAAAGATAAGGTATAAATGTCAGCCAAAAAAGAGTTTGGCGACGTAGTTAGAGTTGGTGGTAAACAATTATACCAGGTAAAACAAGAAGATATGCAGCATGATTTACTGTAGCTGCACTTGAATGCATCGCCACACAGTTATCGTTGTGATTTATTTATACGTGCATCTTTCTGTGAGACTGCCACTAAAAGAAATACATAAAAGTTAAATACAAGAAATGCTAAACAACCACAAGTGAGGTTTGTTTTATTTTTTGGAGCCAGTGTGTTTTAACTTTGAATGGAGGTGCTGCAGTGTTGTGTTACTACACACAGAGCCACACACTCAGCTATCCACGCCCACTCAAACTACGAAGGACAATTACCTAGAACGTACAGTACTTGTGCAGCATCTAATTCAGAATCTGAAATAGACAGTATTCCACATTTATAGAAAGAAAAAACTTGAGGCATCTGCGGGGGATTTAGTGAAACATTTTTACGGACAGTTAGGTGTTCAACCCTGCAGATGGTGCTCATGGTTTAATGCCAGCTGAAAATACCTCTTGTCACTTTGCACCCCAACCAGGTTAGCATTTTGTCTAATGATTTCTTTCTGCTTTTGTGTTCATGGACGAGCAGGAGAGAGGTTGACATGGCAGTACACGACGTAGTATAAGCCAAACAATGACTGTGTGCTCCAGTGATAAATAGATGCACATTGAAAGTTACTGCATGGCTGAGTAAGAAATGTGAAATCGTACCGTGTCCTACTTTTGCTGGCGAAAACTATACTCAACCGAACAATCAGACAGAGAGCGAGAACAAGAGGGATATTGGAGAGAGCTGGGGAGTGATTCTCCATGAGTGAGGTCCACTCTTCAAAAGACCGGGAGGACAAACAGAGCAGAACAAAGCCATAACAATTCATCACAACACAAACAGAGTGGAGCGCGATGCTTCCTGGCTTCAGGCACCTGACTACCCTCTCAAAATGTCACAACCAGCCAAACTGGTTAATTAATTTAGTTGATTCCTATAACATTGAAGCTGCACACTGTTTGTTTTTTTTGCAACGTCACTGATCAAGATCGTTGTAATACGCTGGAAATCAAAAATATGTCATGACTACAAAAGCAATAAGTCAGCGAAAATATGTAGAAAGCCGCTTATTTATGCCCATAATGTAATGTTCTTCAGATGTTAAACATGTATTTATTTGGCTGGTGATTTTCTGAGCTGTTTTAAAAACATCTTGGTTATCTTTCTCAAAAAAAGGAGAACCAAATCCTTCAAATAATTACTGGATCCAGATGGTAATCATAAGACCAGCTATTTATTTTCCCATTGGTGGAAATTAACCATATTTTTCAGGCTATAATGCAACCTTAAAATCCTTAAAATTTCTCTTTAACTTCATCATATTTATGTATTAATCGTCTTCGTGCTTACTGACCTTGAGTCAATTTTCTGTGGATGAAAAATCTGCGAAAATGTTTTGGCACTGGTGGGTCTTATGTATGAAATTAGACCCATTTATTGATATTGCGCCGTATAATACGATGTGCCTCAAAAATACGGTACTGAAAATGACATTAAAACTGGCAAGTGTTACCACCAACTCATAGGCAAACACTGGCAAAAGCAATAGCTGAATGGCAGAGGTGGTTATCTGGGAATATGATCTAGTTAAAAATCTCTGTTCATACTTGTTAGTATCCGTGGTTACATTTGTTGTAATCGCCTCAATTTCTCATGTTAAGCGTATTGAAGTGTTGAAGTTGTCCTTTACCTCATAACTGGGACATAACCCAGCAGGGTGCTTTTTCTTTTTAACTTTAAAAAATACAGCTTTACCGAGCGAGTTTGTAATGTTAGCCCACAGTCAAGTAAAACATGCTTACCACTGACAAAAAGTTAAACTTACTTCATAATTGGAGCTCTGTGTGCAGCATCCCTTTTATCCTGATATCCTTTTATCCCTCCGTAATTGCTTGTTTTCTTTTCTACACTGTTTGCATCCAAATGAAGGGCATATGACAACTGCAGCTAAAATAACTATAAGGTCGCTCTCTTAAAAGTAAAGATGTGTAGAAACCAGTGTCTCGTCTTCGTTCTAGCTCGGCCGGTAACCAGATAGCCAGGGAAGAGACTTACAGGCTCCTGTTGCAGCTCTCACTGCACCAATCTCCCAGGTGCTTACTTCTTATTATTAATTTACCATGCGGGGAAAATGACTATGTGAACATATTGAGGTTCAGTTGAACACTGCTTTCACTGGCCTACTGTTGAGTGACAAAAATCTATTCAGACGAGGGTCAATCATATTAAAATAAGATGGATTTTCAGTCCTTAGCAGCGAAATGTTCCTTAGTTAAATGTTTTGTGTGTGACTTCAAAGTGAAGTCAAATTGAATTTAAATAAACATCCCCATAAGAAATATGGGGATAATGGAAGTATATTAGTCCCATCGGAATATTGAATGGTTCAAATTTTAAAATGTTGGAACTTGGTAATATTTTAAAAATGTTTGAATCATTTTTTAAGCATGTCATTTCTTGTTTCATAATTGAATTCAATTGAAAGTTTGGAGTTGTTTTAATGAATTATTTAAAGTAATGTGTTTTTAATTGATTTTCTTTACATCATTTGATTTAAAAATAAGAATATTTTCAAAATGTAAATAATTAAAAATTCAATATTTTTCAATTCAAATGATACTGCGATCAGATGTAAAAGGCTTTGTATAATGACAAAATATTTAATTTATAATTATTTGTTTTATTTATTGGTTTAAAGTTATCTAATTTAATTATTAAGAAAAAAGAAATCCAACCTTTCAATACACACATTATTGAATTAAATTGTTACATTATGATTATGCATATATTATGTTAAACTCATGATTTACAATCTTGCATTTGTCACACATCACTGATGCAAGTAGGAGTTATCTCCGCAGGGTGTCTTCACTCGCTGTGTGTCTCCTAGGTCAGTACCTCCAGTGCTGTTGGCATAATTGCTAGTTCAACAAATAACAGCGTGAGCTTTTCTGTCTTACTCTCCGAGGGCAAGTGGCGGTTAGTTAAGGTTGTATTTATGCATAAGCTATCATAATAAAACACGGAGTCTCGTCTGCATTTTGACTGTGCCACATGTTTAAGATGGTAATGAGCAAAAGTAAATTAATCCACATTGTTTTTTTTAACATGGCAGGATCACAACTCTTTTAAGCTGTAACTTCTCTTGTAATGGTTTATAAATGAGTGTTTACATCAGTCATGTCCACAACAGGTGTGCATTTCATTAGCGACGCAGCCCCAAAGTAGACACGCCTTCCTGCGCTGGATAATATTTGGATTACAATGACAACCATCACACCAAAAGCTTTGAATCACATACATTTCAACATGTATATTTTTCACAAATTGTATTGTTTTGATTTATGACAATACACCTCTGATAACCTGAAGATGAGGGTGGGAAAAACTAGATGTGACTATAAAAACTATTAAAAGCTAGTTATATCCTGAAGTTGGGATGAAGTTGTCTTCGAATAGATAGGTAGATAATTATGGATTCTTATGTTGACACTCACCTCATTGGGATCAAATTAATTTGCCTCAATATCAAGAAGCACATACTAAAGTAATCACAGTTTTATCCAAGTTTAGATGTTCATTTGTTTTTTACTTGACCTACCATTGTCATCTACTGGTAGATCTACGTACAGGGAGGGAAAAATGTACTAGGAAGTCCAACTGAAAAAGATCACAGGTCCTTAAAGTTAACCAAAGATACACTTCAAATGTGACAGAAAAATGACTTTAATTAAAAAAATAAAAATAAAATCATAGTCATTTCCAGATTTTATTTGTGTAAAGGTTAAAAGAAAATAAGCACCAACAAACCAAACAATTCTGGCCTTACTTTTACCATGAATAATGTCTTCTATTTTCCACTCCTTGCGTATGAATGGGTTTTTTATCCTTATGAAAGACGACAGTCCACGCTCTCCAACAGTCAGACAGCATGGCCAAGAACAAGAGCTGTCTAAGGACACCAGGGACAATATTGTACACCTGCTGAAGACTGGGCCGAGCCAGGGAACAATAGCCAAGCATCTTGGTGAGAAGAGAGCAGCTGTCGGAGAAATAAATGGAAAAAGGAATGAACACAACAATAACAAGCAATCTCCAATTGCATTGCACAATCCTCCGTCGAGGGGTTCAAATGGTCTTGGACCCCAGTAACAAAAGGTTTCAGTTAGAAACACACTCCGTTGTCAAGGATTAAAACCCCAAAGTGCTCGAAATGTCCTGCACATGTCCAGGCCCGTCTCAAGACCATCTGGAGGATCCAGAGCAGGATTTGGAGGATGTCATGTGGACCAAATGGGACTCTTTGGTATACTCAGGACGAAGGGGGGGGGGGGGGGGGTTGGGGGGATGCTGAGTTGCATCCCAAGTACACCATACCGACTGCGAAGCATGGGGGTGGAAACATTATGCTTTGGGACTGCTTTCCTGCATATGGGACAGGACGACTGATCCGTGAATGGGGCCATGTATCATGAGATTTTGGAAAAAACAACTCCTTCCATCAGTGACAGCATGAGGATGAAATGTAGCTGGATCTTCCAGGATGACAATGATCCTAAACACACTCCTCAGGCAGATAAGAAACGGCTTCTTTAAAAGCTTTTCAAGTTTCTGGAGTGGACTAGTAGGTCTCTGGACCACAATCCAATGGAGAATGTATGGAGGGAACTGAAAGTGACAGCCCAAAAAACATCACAGTCCTTGAGAAGATCTACTTGGAATGATGGGCCATAATACCAGCTACAATGCTACAATACCAGGATTACATTACAAAGTATTGAGGTGAACCTTATCTGTTGTTCCAATCATTATTTTCTATAACCATTATACAAACAAATTATTTGGAAATGATAACATTTTGTCTCTCACAGTTGAGGAGTTCCTATGATCAACATAAAATCCCTCTCTTGTTTTAAGTGGGACAGTTTGTGGTACTGGCTGCCAAATACTTCTTTCCCCCAGTTCATCATCTGATATCTCTGGTCTAGAATATTCAGTAAATATCCAAATGTTTTGTTAATGTCCTTTGTGAAGAATACATCCCTTGTCAAGAAAAACAAAACACAAATAGAGATCTTCTTCTTTGACACAAAATACTGGGTTGTGCATGAAGTTAAAATATTGTTGCGATAATAATACGAAAACTGCTTTCTATATGAGGCAACATTGTGATCTTCACTGAAAACCACATTAAAGACGTGTCTTATCTAAGCAGGACAGTTGCGTAAATCATCCAACATGTCCAGTGACTGAATGCTAATTCATGTCTCTATAGCTTATGGTTAGAAAACATTTACCCTTAAACACAACAGATGCATTCACACAACGAGCCTCACAGTTTGTTTAGTCATAGCAAACAAAGGCTCAGTGTTGTTTCTTTATGGTGATACAATCACTGCGAGAAGAGTCAGTGTAGCGATTAAAAGTCCCTCCAGCAAATCGACATACATAGAAAATGTTGTTCACATGTCTTATCGTCAGCTGTGCATCGGCTTCTCATCTGTAGGCAGCTGTTACATTAGCTGGGAGGTTATTTCCCGACTTCTTACGTTTCAGGAAAAAAAAACCTGCAGATGTTGGCTCAGTGTTCGGTAGAATCCAAATCCCAAGAGTTAAACAATCGTTTATCCCTAGATCTACGTTTAATCCTTCTATTAAACCAAGATTAAGTAGCGAGAGTTGAACTTGGCTCGGTAACACTTGTTAGGATTTTTTGAAATAAGCTATTTGGACAATTTTAGGAAAATTAATATGAGGGTTAATACTTCGTAAACAATCATCTGGGATCCATGAGTTGCAACCATTGGTGTGGTTTCACTTAAGTTTCTCAACGTTTTCGTGGGTTCAGCTTTGCTTCATCTCTAAACTTATATTGACTAAGAACTGTCTTTTAGGGGAGTCAAATTTCTACCTCTGGAATTGTGACTGAAGCTCAATGCAGGATTTGTAGCGAGACCAGTTAGACCAGTGCTGAGTCGCACACTTCAGACAGTCGTAGTTGGGTTTGGAACTTTGGTGCGACACTCACACGGCATTAAAAACTTACTAATGTGTGGATTTATCTTCAGATTGATTTGTCGAGGGGTTTTTTTTTCACTAGTGAGTATTCATTTTTTATTTAAGCTTAAAACAATTCAACTCATGGCTTGTACTTTGTGTTTATCTAATTTTCACGTCATGTTGTTTTTGTTCGAATTAATCTTATAAAAATGAATAATATTGAAGAAAGTATGGTTAAGGTACTGGTATTGAAGTTAAGGTATAATTACTCAAACATTATTGATCAACACCCAGCTATAGTTGTTGTTGATGCGCTTCCTTTTGATAAAATAAAGAATTGTGTCCATCAAATATCTTCTAATGAAACCAGAGTTGAGGTTTTGTCTCGCCTCCTTTTTTCCAGTTGGTCATGGTCATGCATCTATTGTACATTCCTGGACGTCTGCAGGGAGAATCCATGTTGCACTGAGCTTCATACAGTCTTGTCAGGACACACATGATTGTTCGCCACATGTTTTTCCCAGATCAGATAAACGTAAACCTGATAAAGACTGAACCTATGGAGTCATTAATTCTGACACCATGTGCTAATGTTTACTAAATCTTCTCTTATCATCTTGTCAATGTCTTGTCTAGTTTGACACAATGAGTACAGTCGTGAATTATATCACAGTCTCAGTAGGTTTAATATCAGTATAGCGCTATTTTTAAACTGAAACATCACACAAAGTTTCTTAGATTCTTTGATCACTGTAGGACATCTTGAGTTGAAATCAGTTATTTTTGACCTGAAGTCAAAGCATGGTCATAGATTTCTTATCTAAAATATTATGCTGTAAAGTCTGATGGTTAAACAAAAATGAATTCTAAACAGCAATCTCACATTTTAGATTAAAAAAAATGCACAAAACGCATTACAGACAAATATACATGCGATTTTTAGCATAGTTGTATGGAAGTTCAATCAAAATATTAAAATGTTGAAACTTTTAAATTTTGATATTATCTAAATGTTCTTTAACCATTTAATTCTTTTTTTTTAATTAATTGAATTGAATCATTTGTATATTAAAAGGGTGAATTTGGTTATTTTTTAAAATAATTTAATAAAACAAATTTGAATATCTTCAAAGTTAATAATTTTCTTTTTTTATATATGTAGAGTTTGATATACAATACCGAAAGAGTAACAAGCTACTTAGCCATTATCATGTTGCCGCTATTATAGCATATTGTATATTGAACTTTTAGTATATCAGTTTGTAATTGTGTATCAGTTCTGATTTAACTTTTCAAATGTATGTATGGCCGGCCTAAAGGTTTGTTGGGATTTTCATGAATATCGTATTGTTGGTAGGACTAGTTTGAATTTGGAAGCAGAACAACTGCATGATTCTTGCAAACTGATCATGTGATCACAGTTAGACTATTTTGTCATAAATGCAGTGATGAAGAGAAGCAACACTAATTCACTTAGTCTGCACGTTACGGGCCCAACTGTAGACCAAAGTGCATGTGCCAACTTGACCTTTGACATTTTGTGAAAAAACATTTCATCCTGTATTTTTTTTTAGATCCCATTAACGCCTTTCTATGTATATTCAAAAGTTTCCATTAATATGTTAATGGGGGGTCTCTGGAGGATTCATTTCCTGCAACTGATATAAGCTTCCACCCATTCCAACACCTTATCCTTCGCCTGATTGAAAACTTAACTCCGCCAAGAGCAAGTGAAGTGACAGAGGGATAGGAAATCAAAGGTTGGTTTCACAGAGAGGAGGTAGAGAATGGAACATGTACAACTCAAACGCAGTTTAATCAAAGCAATTGTTGTTTCATTCTAGCTAAATGATATCGATCATTCCAGACTGCCAGAAACAACACAAAAGTAGCATAACTAATGATTAATAACAGATGGCTCTGAGGAAATTTATGCAGGGGTCGGTCTGTGCTAAATTGTTTTGATCACATTACTGCCAAAACTAACAGTGAAAGATTTAATATCTGCAAACAAACCAACTCATTGTGTCAAACATTCCAACGACAGTGACCCTGTATGGAAGCGGTTGAATACAACCCCTTTGTCCCGGCTGCTGTAGGACACCCTTATGGAAAGATGTAAGTTCACAACTTGTTCTGCGTGATGTCAAGTCGCGTTCATTAATCATGTGCTCGCAATCTGATCGTCCCAACGATCATCCGCGTGACCACAGATTGGAGCAAGTTAATGCACATGACGGCGGTTCGGCGAGCGAGGATGTGTGTTGTGGGTGCCAGCACCGGGCTAGTGTTGCCCCTCATGAGAATCGAGGTAGTTTCCTCAAAGCCATGACGAGAAATACAGTCGGGCAGCGTCACTGTTGACACTGGAAACAAGAGTTTATCAGGAAAAGCATCAGCAACTCCACGAAAAGGATCAACAAAGATCAGCAGTTTCTGTTGGAAACTGAAGTTTCAGTCCAGTGGGAATCTCAGTGAGAAACTGCAGCTTGGTGGTGTCACGTAAAAAAAAACATTTCAATAACTAAGGAAGCATAGGAAAGGTCGAAAGTAATGCCCCATAAAGCAGACTGGTAGTTGATTGACACCTCGTATCAGGTCATGTGATGCTGCTGCTGATGCATTTGGTGGAGAAAAAAAATATATTGCATCTTTGCTTTGAGTGGCTTTTTCTCTGTGGAAGATGAAAGTAGTCCAACCTCGAAAGCCTGCTTATACGCGATGAGTCAGAGCTGTGGTCATCCCATTTTACGTCAGACGAGATATAGGTCGCAGTCGCTCTCCTGCTTTCTACAAACTGCAAGCGTCTCTCCAAACGCCTTTTTTCTGTTTGATGAAAACATCTCATGGTTTCTTATCTGATAATTGTTTAAATGAGAAGCTGCTGGATCATCTATTACATCAATGTATTAATTTGCCTTAATGGATTTGGAGGCAGGTCTCTCTCTGAAGAGAGCTTAGGGCAGATAAATTCCACTTTGGGTTAAAGACATTGAAGCACCTCCCAGTGGGAGCAGACTGAAGTCACCGGGGAAATGTGGCATTCAACTAAAAAGTCAAACATTATAAAGAAACACTCTTATGAAATAGTTCAATATTTCTGTTTAAATCATTAGTTTGCATTGTTCTTAATATACAGTATATATAATTAGTCATTAATATTCTGCTATAAATGTGCCATAACAATGTTATAATGATATTATTTTCGCTAAATAGCTTCCAGTGCCTGGTTTGTTATTAAGAAAGGATGTCTATCTTTATTCTGTAATTTCTGTAGTTGGCACCCATTGTTAAGTACTTCACGTGTTGACTCGTAGCAGTTAAGTTGTTGTCCGAACGTGAAGAAAATCTATTATTATCATTATTATTACTTCAGGCACGGCAGTAATACAGAAACATAGGTTCAAATTACCAGCCTTTTCAAGTGTCGGTCATCTGCTTTTATTACTGTATTTTCTCTGTTATGTCCAAATGCACATCGATTTCCATCGTTTTATAAGCCAAAGGGTTAAAAGTGTGTGAAAAAATAAGTAGTGAAGGTTCATATACAGTAGTGCCTCATCATATTGCAGTTCACCCTTCACAGTCTCGCTTTTTCACACTATATATTACAATATATTTCATTGTTGTCAGGAACCGTAAAGCTCCTTGTTATAGGTTAACAAACAGTGTTTATTCGAAAAGCAAAGTATTACTAAAAGGCACTAATCACCTCATCAACCTCACTTATGGTGCCAACAAAACAGTAAACTCCCATGATGCCTTCGTACATTTTGTTCTATTTAGCTTCAGCTGGTTTGGTGGCTACAGTACTGTATTTAAATGGTACGTCTGTGCTACTGTGCCGAAAGTTATTGACAGCTGTGATGGGTTGGCTGGGCAGCAAAGATCTGACTAGGTCACCGTTAGTGAGAGGGATGTTGAGAGAGATGGCTCCTCATATGCAATATGGAGTCTGCTATTTCAAATAAATGGAATTATAAATGTCTATTCTTTGGGATTACAGTGAACGCTTCCCTTTCTATCTCTATTGTCAATTGTAAGCATAGTTGTCAAGAGATGACAAACCAAACTGGTGCCAGAGGGTTAAATTATTTTTCATACCATAATGTGTTTCAAAAGCGAGGGTTTTTATTTATTTAGAAGAGATAACAACTTCAAGGAAATTAAAAAAAAAACATAAAGCTCAGATTTTCCTAACAAATTTTTGTCTGCTGTTTTCGTGTTATCGCCCCCTGGTATGTCGCCCTGAATAGGAGAGAAAAAGGCCTCTATACTGTACACATGTGACGGCACTACTCATTCATTATCAAAGACAATGATGGCCACTGTTCTCGTTTTTTACTGCACCCCCAAAACACTGAGCCGTTCAGAGGGCGGACACGAGACGAGGGTGGCCTCGCTGTCTGTACGATAGATGATATTCATGATAAAGTTCTGTTTGGCATTCCTTATCTCACTGGCTGTTTCCTCTCACTCTGATCCAGTGGGTCACACTGAGTCACAAGGCCGCCCGGTCATGACAATGCCACGTTTGTGCGCAGGCGATACGACTTGACTGTCGGATATGAAGACATATGATGACACAAGGTGGAGACGGGAAATGCTTGAGCACCTAATAATCAAAGATGTGTATTACGTGTTTATTGTAGCATTAATCATTTTATTTTTCAGTGTCCCTTTGGGAAAAAGTGTAGTGTATAGAATTTAAACCAGTGAATTCACAAGTCCTGCTGTAATTTATTTGATTAAAACTAAGATTAAAATACAAAATAAATGTTTAATGTGTGTTAATACGGTGGAAGAATTAAACATTTCCCAAGTTAACAGGATCTGCCACTTTATTTGGATAATAATCAAGCAAAATGCCGCGTTTTTTTAAACATATATATATTTTTAAATGATGAAGAAAATGAAATATAAATGATTCAAAACTATATTATTCTTGCTTTAAAGCGATATAAAAATACATACAGTATATACTCCAGATGAAAGGTAAAGTCATTAGATACACCAGAATATTTAATAAATTTAATGTTAAAGTTATTGATGAGATACTGGTGTCTTTATCGCTCAAAGATAAGAGCTCCCACACGTGTTTCCACCAGGTGTGAAGATTCCCTCACTGCCTCTTAGACTGAAACTTCCTTTAATTATAATACAAAAGTACTTACTTACTTCTACTAAATAGTGATTTCCTCAAGTAGTAATCGCAAAAAACCTGGTGTGAGCATGATACTAGTGGTAGAATTTCATAAGAATTAAATTGTTGGTGGTTAAAGATTACAAAGGGAGTCGATAATCGTTTGTACTAAGTAAGTAAGTAAGTAAGTAAGTAAGTGGTTATTACTAGAGCGCCTTTCAAGACCATGGTCCCAAAGCGCTTGAACAATCAAAAATAATACACTTTTAAAATATATACTTAAAAGATCAAGACACAAAAGACAGTCTAATAAGCAACAAATAATCCTGCACTAAAGATTTTGTTTGCTCACACTAAAGATCGTACAAAGTGAGCGCAGTTTTAATCCCTGTTTTAGAATATTTTATATCAGTTTTTAACAGATTACATTTTTCCATCGACTTCAGACAAATTTAGTTGCAGGACTGTGAGTGTTCGATATAAGTTTTTTAAGTAAGTTTTTATGTTGGTGCCCTAGTGTCATTTGTTTCAGTAAGGATAGATGATTGCTTGATATTTATGTTACACCTTTAAGGTGAAAAGCATCCTTAAAACCCTTCTACTTTAACTGGAGCTTAATTAAAACAATATATCGACACTGCATCAACTTTTCTTTGAATTTAAATTGATGTTTTTCCGACACTTCTTCAAAAAGATAAACTCTAAAAGACTTTAGAGCTGAACTTGTACTAAGTCAGTCATTGTATGTTGTTAACTAGGTCAGATTCATAGCTGATAAAATGAACTGGAATGTAAACGTCTCCAGATCCACAATCTGTGCAAAAATGATTTTTAAAAGCAATGTTTGATTTTGACACTAATGGAATGAAATGAATCCATTAAAGATTTTCCAGATCTGCTCAATATAATTCAAAAACTTTCTCATGTCTCGTCTCATGTCTCTCACATGACGATGCCCATCTCTCTTTTGAAACGAAAAGAATGCACACTAGAAAATCATATTTTCACCAACAATAATAATCCAATAATCCTTCGCTTGAGCTTCACAGACAAAAATGTGTGTGTGTCAATCCCAGTAAATTGATGTTGCATGATGAATAGAACAACTAATGCTTGTCTTATTAAGTCAATTATATTGTAAATTTGAGCCAATTTAACCCAAATCTGCTTTTTTTCCCCTGATTAATAAGCAGCAAGAAGCTCCACTTAAAACACCCTTTCTCTGCCTCTCCACTACATGCTTGTTGTCATATGACCGGTGTGATGTGTTCTCAGGCAGACAAAAAGTTGCTCTGTTAGTCCCTTCGGCTCTGGCCGCTCAGATCTGAGTGCCCTCATCCCGGCTCGCCTGTGGAAGACACTGTCTTCTGTGTGGGATCGGGAGCGAGGACAAGACAAGGGGTCGGTTTGAGACGAAACCCCGGTGAGAAGAGAACATCCATTTTCAAGTCTTGACTTAAGAAATGCTACTCAGTGGACTTATTTGTTCATGAGTTCTGCTGTCAGGGAGTTGCTGCCAAACAGCTGTTTGTGTGGGAATGACACACTGTCCCGATACCTGGCAAGAGTTGAAGACCCAAAACAAACACAAACGCTGAGCCAGCTGAGTCAGGGCCGATGTCCTGCCCAGGGGGAAGAGTCAAAGAGAAATGTAGAGCAGGGGAAAGTACTTTTAAGTGTTTCTATGTAACCCAGGTTATATCTACTAATGATCTTTGAAGGACGGCTGAAACATTCAAGGTTCGGTTCTTCTCAAGGTCCCGCTCTGCTAAACATGCCTTGAAATCCTAAAGAACTGGCCTACAAAAGTCAAACTATATAGACTTGAAGCAGTTTATCAAAATGTGTATGTTGACACTCATTATTTGCATTTTATGGTTTGAAAAGTAGAAAAAAAATTCACGTTAAACAAACTGTTTGAAATAAATTAAAATATTTATTTGCTTATTAATCCCATCAATGTTTTAAATACCAAGATACACTATATGTCGTCTTAATAGCCAAATAATGCTATAATGCTATAATGCAATAAACTATGTTTGAAAAAATAGGAAACGTCAATATGTAACCTATAATTATTTCCTCTGAGAACAACAATATTATGCAGTATTGACGTTTCGACAGTCTTCCAATTAAGGCAATGCGGTCGCCCTCCATGGTGCCAAAGTTCAGTGGAGTGTGACTGTCCTGCTGCAGGGGTAAGAAAATAAATGAAGGAACCACAGCCCCCCCCCCAGTGCCGGAGCCGCCAAGCCAACAGGCGCTGTCGCTTAAAAGTCTCTCGGGCTGTCCCCTCCCATCAAGTCACCCACTCCAGTAGATGCGGCGCGGAACATAAGAGGTGGAAGGAGGTCACCTCGGCATAGGTCAGTGTTTTTTCGCTCTCAACGTTAAATGCACAAAGGTCGCCGGAGTGGAAGCTTCCTGTGAACGACTGAAGGGTTCAAATGAAGATGTGCCGTCTTCACTTGTTTTCTCAAATGCTGATCTTCAGATTCAATGGTAACTTTTGGGTTTCGTAATGCTTAACACAAGTTCTAGGACGACAAAATAATAATCCCTACAACATAAGGCTATAGCCTGGATGCTTAGTTTACTTTATATTGAGTTTCCCGTTTTGAGATATAATTTTTTTTATATCCAGTGGCATTCCTAGATACATTTTACTGCAGGGGCCAAGGCGGGGCCACTCACAGTGTCAATCACAGGGACACAAAAAAAAAAAGACAACAAAATGATATTTGAATTCCAAAAATATATTTACTTTGAACCACATTATTGACCGTATTCCAGTGAGAACCATATTAAAAAAAATGGTAATAAATGGAGCATAAAAATCAATTTAATTTCGTTGGCTCACAGGGAGAGCCACTGAGCCCTGTGTGTCCCTGTGTAGAAAACCCACTGCTTTTATCTAATATATAAAAAAGGAAAAAGCAATAAATGTTAAAAAAGCTTGAAGTTGCAACTGATCTCAAGCTTTAAAATGTTGACGTTCAATGACAATCAGTTCATTTTAAATACCATTCTGGCCATTATTTCCAAAGATGACATATTAATATAGTTAACGTTATTTTTCCCCAGATCATTTGGGACGTGGCAGCAATTTTCTAATGAGTATCATCTGATATTCTTCTACTTAATGAGTGAAGCTTCCAGTCTTAAAAGAAACAATAGCCACTACTGGCTGTATAAAGCATTAAAACACAAGCTGTAGTTTGAATCTTGAACAGTCAACCTTCATTTCATAGTATTGTGTTTCAGTCCTAGTAGTTGTTTGAACTTCACTGACTTTGTTCCAACTTCTAAGGTTGATTAACCAGGATCCGTATTTGCTGTGACATGATATCTGACAGGAATAGTTGTGAAGAAGACGACGAATGCTGACTAACTTTACTGAACGATATTCCAGTTGAACCGTCGTTTCTCACCGTCTGCTACATTCTGCCAATTTCTAAGAGCAACTGCTTAAAAGATCAAGGCCCGCCGGAATTTATCCTCCATCTTTGCCTTGATTCACTGATGTTTGCGAGCGTGATCCGCGAACACATCCCGCATTCTTTTTGTGTCACATGCTCTAGAGAAGCCGTGTGTTCCGCCGAGATGAACACAGTCTTTTTTTTTTCTTCCACTTTCTTCCCTCATCCCGTCCGTTTCTAAATCTTTCCTCCCTTCTTCTTCTTCTTCTTGCTCTCCTGCTGCAGCCACCTCCGCCCCTCTTACCCCCCATCTGCCTCCCTACTGTTAAAACCCCCCCGAGCCCCGCGACCCCTCCCTTCGTTTGCTTTCTCCCTCGCTCTCCCTTTCAAGCGTGCAACACAAACACACATACAGTAACACACCAGAAACACATGCTCCCCTGCCGCTACACAACTCATCCCCAACCCCCCAATTAAAAAAATAAAAATTGGGGTAAAGATGCTGTCACAAATCAAGCGACCGTTGCTTGCTGGAATGCCCCCCCCCCCCAAACCCACCTCCTTCTTACTCCACAGTTTCTTCACAAGCCATGTTCCTGAGAACCGACCGGCCACATTTGTGCATTTTAAAGCAGCTCCTGCAGTGGCAGTGTCAGCAGGGATACACCTCCTGTAAAGCCAGCTGTAAATACCGATCACACCTGACGGCGGGCTTTACATCGAAGCCTATATACGACCCGGGGGGGGGCCGAGCCGCCACACTTATTACATCTCTTAATATCCCGTCAACTGAGCTAGAGGCAGAGGCTTCTGGGTGAGGATGCAGACGTAAGACAGCACTGTCCATTGGCATAGAGCTAGCAGAGGGTGGAGGAGGGGACTGGATGAGCTCCCTTTCCTTGGGTGCCATCTCTAGGCACATCACCTATCACCACTTTTTTTTTTTTTTAAAACACACAATCATCGCGCTCGCGACGCAAAGGTTGGCAAAACGGCCAGTAGGACAAACAGAAATGAAGAGGCCGTCGCTGTGATTCATAGTAGCTTACCGTCTTCACAAGCCAGCATCCATTTACAAAAGGATACTGCAGCTCTCGCAAAGGGGGGTGAGGAAGCCTCGTCGCAATCCGGCTTTAATCCCGCCGCTGCCTCATCCTCCCATCCTTTCCTTCGCAGTCAGGGAGTCAGGAAGCCTCTCTTTCTCCCAAGTCTTATTAGCGGCCGTGTTCCGATATCCTCTCTTGTTTGCTCCGAGGCAGTTGAGACACTGCAGCGATGGGGGTGGAGGGCGTGTATATATGTGTGTGCGTGTGTTCCAGTGTGTCAGAGCGGCCAGGAGAGGGAGTGCAGGACGGAGAGCGAGGGAGGAGTCAGCCGGGATAGAGGGAGGAAAGAAGAAGAGGAGGAGGAGGAGGGGGGGGGGGTGGGGGGGACGGTCAGGATTAAATCACCGGAGAGAGAGAGAGAGAGGGGGAAACTGGGTTTGATGGAGGAGCGACAGCATCCAGTTGATGTTTATTTCATGGCGTTATTGATGACATCAGGCGTTAGGAGGACCTCCCCGGCTGGAACGATGGAGCGAGAACGTTTGAAAGAAGAAGACCACGAGCAGGATGGGGTTGTGATTTTCATTGATGACCGAAAGAAGAAGAAGTCATACAAGATGGGAAGAGAGGGAGGCGGAGGAGAGACGAGCGGAGAGCGAGGGAGGGGTGGAATGACGACAAAAAGGAATGGGGAGGGGGCTTCAAGCGATGGTGTAATGTGCTGTTTCCGTGCCAACTGTTCCTGTGACAGTACGACTGCTGTCTTTATCGCTATTGGCTATTATTCAAGTTCCGAGCGAGTCGCCGTCACACGAACGGAGAGCGTCCACATGTTATCGTCACGGGACCGAGGGACGCCGTGAAAGGATGCCATGGGTCTGACGGATACGATCCACAGCCGTTGTTTAGATCACGGCGCTCTGGCGCGGGTGTAGAGTAATCTTCCAGCGTCCGTGTCGTGAAGCAGCAGATGATTAATCAGCCGGAGACACAGGCCAGGAGCACATCTGGTGCGGTTGAGCAACGCCGCCCCTCCCTGACCCGACATCTCGCCCTTTTAAATCCAGTCAGGCGGTCCCGATGGTGGAGTTCCCATAATCACCATTTTTCATCCCATTTGCCCTTTTCGCTCGCGCTCATTAATATTCACCGCTGACCACGAGGAGCAGAGCGTCCAATCACAGGTGACGGTGAGGACATGAAGTCGACTGGCAGGTTCAGAAGAAACTTGATACACTACACGGTAGTGGTGTTAGAAGACGTCAATACACTTAAATATCAACATTTTTTTCATGATAGTTGATCAAAATATTTTGTTTTGGCTTTCAAATCATATTTTTATCTTAGTTCTTTTATGCTTTACTTTTCCCTGGAGATTTTTACAGTATAAAATACACAATCACAAAAATATTTCAAATGCAAATGCCTTTAATGTAGTTTTCAATATTTTATTGTCCCTTTAACATGTTTTCATGGACTTAAAATGGTGGAAGCATAATTTTTTGTCTGATTTCGACAGATTCTGAATAAATGCTGATGTTTCTTAGGGGTCAAAGAAGGCAAAAAACAATAGAGGACTTTCGACTTTAAAATGGCTTAATATTTAAGCTGCAGGGCAGTTTACCTTGTTATGAAGAAAATGAGTAATAATAAGGTAATAGTTAGCACACAACTGTTTTTGGCCTTTTTGGCTTTCGCTGACAAATAAGGTCAATGACGGAAAATAAGGTGTAGAGATACACATTGCTTTACATATTATTTATTTAATATCATTTTAATATTATCATTTAAACCTCCGGCCACTAGATGTAGTCAGTACAACCTCCACAGCTGAAGGAACAATGAGGACGAGAGGATACAGTAGACTCTAACAGGTTTTAAAGCTGATATATATTTTGGCATATTTTGGTTTGGTTAGATTCAGTAACACCATAGTCAAGTACTTAACAGGCCTTCTCAGAGCGATGTAGAGTTAAATGGAGAAAAATGGATTTAACAATGAATGGACAGTTTGACAGTTTTGACGTGTTTATAAAAAGTGTTTTGTCCATTTCAGGCTCGTTTCCATTAAAAAGCTTGAGCTACATTAACGCTAACTACTTGAAAAATAGAATCCGAAATGTTCTTATTTGATGTTGGAGCTGCTCGGCCAAAACGATTATTTTTCATTGATATTATAATCATGGTTATACATGATCTAAGGAAAAACATCTGTATTTTTGTTTTGCTTTACAAAAATGAATATCAGGTGCATACTTTGAAATTGCATTAAATTATGAATAATACATACATAAAATGCATAATGACGTTAAAACCAACTTAATAAATATACCATCCAAAAATTGCAACTTGTTATTCGTGTTGGCTCTGCTCAGTTTAGTGTTCAGACCAGTGTGGTTGGAGGTTACCGCTGCAATTTCTCACTGCTGCTCGCTTGTTATTGTATCTTGAGCTACTGTTTGACTTTCAGCCAATGGAGACATAAAACATTATGGTTTACATTGAATATAATCACATGACGTTTGGATTTATGTTATTTAATGTCATGGTTGTTTGAGACTATTTGTCCACGGTAAGAATGAAGAATATAAATACTCTCATCTGGATGTTGTCAGAGGCAGAAAAGCCATAAGATCCGAAGAGCGACGCAAATACTGAAGGAGTACCTTGCTTCCATTCGATACCCCAAAATGAGTTTTCCATTTTATTGGATAAGCATGGATTTCGACAATCTATTCAATCTGACTTTTATGCTTCAGCAGCTCGCGCTTTTCCTGTCGTAATCAGATTTATTTCCTGTTTAGATTTGTGGAATTGCTTGTACGCCCCTAGGACAGCGAATGGTTATATTTATTTATTCATTCTTCACTACTACTTATCTCAAAGTAGGTGGCATGGGACTCGACCCAAACGTATCTGAACTTTCCAGACTGCGCCTTAAAAATCTGTTTACCCTGGGACTGTTTTTCTAATGCCTCACATATTTGTGCTTTATTCTACCGCCTCTCGTGCTGCTCCGGGCTTACAGTGAACTTGCAGGGAACAGAGATACCAGGAGAATTATTGGTGTTGATGAATACTCTCACAGTTCAGCGAGGCCATTCATTAAAAAAAAAAAAAAAGGCATTTGGGAGTCCTGTTTTGTAAGATGTTTATAGCTTTTTTTTTGCTTTTTTAATGTCACTCTTCGTGTCAGTTTTAAACAAGTAAAATCATGCAGATTTTTTATGAAATACAATGTGAGAACTTTTTGATAATTTTATGTATAAATATATATATATATAAATATAAGCGTTGACTTAGAGGTGTGTTAGACAGAATATTTGTTACCATGGATTGTTTTTTGTTATTATTTAATATTCTTTCATTTATCGTAGTTTTGTTTGTATTTAATAATTTTCTTGAAAGTTAGTCATTTGAAAAACAATGTAAAAGTTACAGTTCACTTTTTCCATTTTTCTATTTATCAATAACTGACTTTCCTCTTTAAAAAAAATCTTATTTAATCCATATATTTTCCATAGTTGTTTAACAGCTAAGATTTTTATTCAGTAGTCAATACTAAGAAGGCGTTCTTTTCACATGTTGGTCTAAGTGTGCTAGTGTTGGACGGGAACATTGTTTGGGTCTTCAGCTCGAGGTCTCTGTCCAGATGTGGACTTGTTGATTAGACTTACTGAAGACCCAGTAACTCTGAAAGGGGTCCCCTTGTTCTGGACCATGTCCATTAAGTTCTTGATGAACCTTGGTTCGCCTTCCCATCCTTCCCAATCATCCAGGTTTTGTCTCCCTTTAGATTGTCTCTATGCCTCTCCCAGCGTCCTGTCTCCCTAATCCCTAATCCTGTGGAAATCGGTCAGGCAGAATGAGCCAGCTTTGATCAGACTCTCATATCAGCCGTGCTTACAGTGTCAGCACACTCGGATCCCACAGAACCCTGGAGCCTGGGGCGGGGGAGCTTCAATCATGCTGCACCCCCTGACTCTGCTTGAGAAGCAAGAGGGGAAAACCGATTGAAGAGGTCTCTCTTGGGCTGCCAAAAAAACAAAAACCGACTTGAGTCAATTTCAACATTTTTGTCTCCTGAGCAAACAGCGTTTATCTGTGATGTTCTTTTGTTTTTAGGAAAAATACTTTCTGGAACCATCTGGTGGGCTAAAGCTGCCATTTATCGTCACATAACTAGTAAATTGAAGCTGCTTTATTAACTTGAAAAGTAAATTAATGATCGAGCGCCAACATAGACTTGTCTCTGTGCTCGGGAGATATAATTTGAGGCACAGCATAAACATTGATTATATGTTCCAATAACCTAAGAAGGCGGAGAAAGTCAATTTCGCTGGACTTGGATATGGAAGATGTCCAAGATAATCTGATTTCTCTCCGAAACAAGGATCCTTTTATGACACTCATTTAGCTGAGAGTCAAAGAGCATATGGCTGTGTCGAAGCAGAAACACGGCTACAGTATATATAATTATTTTCCCTCACAAACACATGACCTGGATGTTGGATCTGCCGTTGCAGCACAATGCTGTCAGTGTAGTCACTCTCCCTATTTAATAAGTCCAAAAGTGCAATCATGTGAACTTGATCACTCAGAAAAAAAAGAAGGGCGGAGAGGAATTTGGGATGACCTTACTCACTGATATTTGGTAAACACTGACGTTTCAAGTTAGTTCCCAATGATGTAGCCTGGGGTTATTTAGCTCATAAAGATGATGTTTCAAAATGTAGATTAACTGTGTAAGAGTTCTCCAAGACGTTTCACTATGAGTTTCAAGATGTGAATCATTTATATGTAAAATGGAAAAGTGATCGTGTCCGCGTGAGGGTCTAGTTGGGTAACGTCTTGTCTTATGGTACAAAATATGAATTCTGCATGTAAATAGTGGCGCGATCAATGTCGCCATCTAGCTGTCTCCAGTTGGTACTGCAGTGTGTAAAGAAATGCATCTTGACTGGTAAATGAGTGAGACATATTTAAATCACACATTCAGAGTTCAACGTTCTTGAACACCATCAGGTTGATAGATTAAATCTGCGACTTTTATATACCTTTAAACAACAAAGTAGAAAAACACATGTCAGAAATCCCTTATTTGTTGTCTGAGTAAGTAAGTAAGTAAGTAATTTTTATTTGTATAGCGCTTTTCCAGACCAGGGTTCTCGGTGGAAACATAGACGATTCCTTACTTAAATAATGTCAAAAGAGCTGAGAAAGATCAGAATCAAACACTGGTTCATTGCCAGTCATGTACGAACAAAACAGAAAGTTTGTTCCTTTTTCACGTTGAGGCGTTAAAAGCGAAACAATCACTAAGTGTTTATGAGTCAACTTGGTTGTTGAATCTCTCCTTCGCTCACACAAACAAGATACTGGAGTTTGAACTGGTGAAAACGTTTAATTTGAGAGAGGTTTTGTGCTTTGTTGACGTGCCTCATGAGTGGGTCTGACCTCTGACCTCTGCTGTAAAGTCAACACCTTCCCCTCATGTGTCACCGAGCATCGCCGTTCACGACGCCGTACCCCCGGTTCACCGCTCTCTGCCTGGTGTTGTCTTGACTACTTCAGATAGATCATGTCAGCAGCAGAATATCTGCTCAGGCACCACCAGGCGGTCATAATGTTCTCGCTGATTGGAATATGGTCATAATTTGTCATGAGGTGCAGCTGCTGAGGCTTGATGGTGTTTCTCTTGGCACGGATGTTGGGTTAGTTCTATAGAGGTCAGTAGAGACATCGTGTTGTGCTCTTAACAAAGTAAGTAAGTAAGTAAAGGTTATTTTGGCAGCCAGTGAAGAGTTTTAAGGATCAGGAAAATGTGAGTTCTTCTACTAGAGCGGCTCAGAATTCTCGCTGCAGAGTTTTGTATTAACCGCAGGGGAGAGAGCTCCTACTTGTTTGGACAGGAAAATAAACTGTTAAAAGCGAAAGACAACGAAAATGATTTTTGCCAAGATGCAACATCTACATTCATTTATTCATTGAAAATGTTCTGGACCACCACGTCATGGTCAAACGATTCCTAAACCAGTTGACAATGGACTGAGGGTGAGAATCTGAAGAACCAACCACTTAATAGGCAAGTGTTGAACTGCCTTTAGAAGTATATAACTGCCATCATAATATTGAAAGGTTGCATTTAACATTTCAATTGTTGACATTTACTGTTGCATTTAATTGTTTATTTGAATTATTTAATTCAATAATTTGTATATTGAAAGGTTGGATTGTAAAAAGGAAATGGAATTTTTTTTTTTAATGAATTAATCTTTTTTCAAACATCGAGTTTGATATTATTATGTCATAAATACTAAAGAAAAACATATTCTATGAGAATATATAAATGTTATAATAATGCCAGCATGATTGGCTGAAAGTTCGTTCAAGTATCTTGGTACCTTATTGGTATTGTCTGTTACCACTGAAATTTATATTGATGCTACAGATTAAAAAATATTGAATTTAGAAAATGATTTTATTAAATTATACCAAAATGATTATTTAATGCTTTAAAACATCACAAGGGACTCATTAAAAGTCTTAAGAAAAAATAAATTCAACCATTACATATTCTGTGCACTGCACTGATACTTCCATAACTATCTTTTAAAATTAATAGACATAAATTAAAAAAGATACTATTAATCATGGGAATTTTCTTTTTCTAAATAACCCAGTGATACAGGATTTGTACTACTGTAAATTTCAACGAGATGTTTTTACATATTATTTTTAATATGTATTTTATATGCCTGTATAGTGTTTGATCTTTGTCGTGTTATACCATTAATATTGTTCGCCCATTTTAAATTCTTCGTCTCATTTTTTCTTCCGTGTTCAGCCCCTCACTTGAATGTCACCCCTAAGATAAACTACACCACATTTGGTTGGGAAACTGCAGCATAAGCGTGAAAATAGAAGGATCTTTTTGTTCATGTAGGTTCCATAATTCCTTTTTGTCGGAGATAACAGGCAGGTAGGACCTCATACATAAATCAAGAAGGTTTATCGTATTCATACATTGATGAGAAGAAAAAAAATGAAGGCCATCGTGGAGAGGATTTATGGCCGCGTCTTGGTTTTTTGAAACGGTTACTCCTCAATGGCGACCCCTAGTGGAGGAGATACACACACACAAAGCAAACCGCTCCAAGGTACTAGGAGGGGTACTTGAAAAGGGGGGGAAATCCTGGTGGAAAGGAACTCACTGAAACTAAGCACGCCATGAATCGGTGACAGAATGTACTCTCCATCTGTTGGGGTGGTCTTAGTAGGGATTTGGAGGCGGCTGCCTAAAAAGATTTAAATGTTTGACGCTGCTCCTGCCTTTCACACAATTATATTCCAGTCCTTTGTCACAGCTTTGAGCGTCAAAGTGAGGTCAGGTTTTTCACATCAGTGATGGTATTATGTCCAAAATCTAGACAGGTAAGAGTAGATGGTTTGATTAGTGAAGTGACGACAAGATAAGCTGATCTAATGGTCGCCGGCACGATTACAAGTCCAGTCAGACAAAGGTACAACGAGGACAGGTACAAATTATAAGAAGCAGAACTTCAAAAAAACAACTAAAAACCTCCCAGAATTGAGCGAGCTGTCAAACTTTAGAGCGTTACCGAGGCAGTGGGCTCACAAGTGAATCATTCTCGACTGCAGAGGCTTAGAGAGGGATCTGGACTCTCGCCTCAGGTGGCTAATTTCAGTAAGAATATATTCTCCAACTGACCTCGCAGCAAATCCAACCTACACATGATATTAGGAATTCATCCATATTCATATAATTTTTTGGCAAAAACATCTGATGCTCTGGGACTGAACGCATGAATCACGACAGCCTCTGGTGATGTGTATCATTGATTGGATGGAGGGATGGATGGATGGATGGATGGATGGATGGATGGATGGATAGAAACTTTATTGATCCCGCTGGAGATCTCCTTTGGGAAATTGTTAGAAATTGGAAAAAAGAAAAATAACTAGTACAAAGTTTCTATTAAAATAAAAAGTAAGTGCAAGATGACACAATCTCAGTCTTAAGAAAAAGAACATAGATCAAAGAAAAATAACAAAGAAAAGGATACAAAGATTAACATAGAATAGACTCTTTTCACTCCACTCCTGACCCCAAAATCAGAATTAAACAATCTAATAGCACAATGAATGAATGAGTCCCTGAGTCTATTAGTGTTGCATCTGGGAAGGAGCATTCATTCACTCCATCTGCTTCTCTACTCACTGATGACAGTGTTCAGAGGATGACAATCATCATCCATGATGGACAGTAGTTTGTCGAGTGATCTTCTCCCAGCAACTGTCACCAGTGAGTCCAGCTTCGACCACAGAGCCTTTCTGATCAACCTGTTGACACTCCTCTTGGACACATTTCCACCCCAACACACCACAAAAACAGGACACTGGCCACCACAGACTGTAGAACATGCAGGGGAGTTTCCTGCAGACGTTAAATGATCGGAGCCTCCTCAGAAAGTACAGTCTACTCTGGACTTTCTTATACACATGGTCTGTGTTGCAGGACCAGTCCAGTTTACTGTCCAGCCACACACCGAGGTACGTGGATCTCCCAAAGTCCAAGACCAGCTCTTTGGTTTTTGAGGTGTTCAGCTGCAAGTGGTTCCTCTCACTCCAGTCCAGACTTGGTCTTGTGTCCAGTGATGATATTAACACCATCACCAGACCTCTCTTATTTGTTCCCCACTCAGCTTCTCCTCCAACCTCCTCCTGTAGGTTTCCTTTGCCTCCCTCGAGCATCTCTTCACCTCCTGCTGTGCTGACCTCATGACGTCCCTGTCCTGTTCCTGTGAAGGACATCCTTGACCTCCTTTGTTACCCATGGTTTATTATTAGGGGAACAGCGGACGGTCTTAGCAGGGGCGACAACATCTAAGCAGGAAAAAAAAGTGCAAAAGAAAAGCAACGTTGCAAACAGCAAGACGTGTTTTGACAGGATATTTTATTGTTAAACATGTTTAAAGAAATGATCTCACTTTTATCAAAACATTAAAGCTCATTTCCTTTATATTTGAATAGTTTTAAGGTTGACAGAATATATTTGTGTCTGCTTTGTCAATAACGATAGAATTGTCTCACTTTATGATTCTGATGACAATTCAATTTCTTTGTTTTTTGTCTTAGCATTCTTCACCTTTTTTTCTTAACCATTATTGCTATTTTTCTTTACACAATAAAGGTTAAACATTTAAACTTCCTTTTACTGATTAAAATTAGATTTTTGTTTTCAAACCTGAACTAGTCTAGCAAGTCTAAAAGTTACTCTACTACTCTACTACAACCAGCAAACTAGTCCAGAAGCATTGGTTATTGACACATAAATGACACCTTGCTTAATATTCTTCATTTATATTTGGAATAAACAAGTAAGGAAACAAAAGACTATCCAATGATATTAGACGTTGAATATTTACAACAAAAAACTAAGAAAAGTCGAGCTAAATAAGGGGAAAATACACATGTTTTGGTCATCACAGAAGACTCACAGCTGCTGCAGTGATAAAAAACATGATCTTTCTTTGAAAAACCCAGTATCGCTTGTAGGCGTAGCTTATATCTCCGTGTCTCCCACCACCACTTCCTCTTTGTTCAGTGGATTCTGGCCCACAGTTACGAGGCTTCGCTCCAGCAGTTCATCAAAGACAGTACCTCTGATGCCACCACCTAGGACTTTATTAGTGCCCTCCTCCTGTTTTATAACTTTATTTGTGGAAGAAAATAAAAAAGATAAATGTGTTGAATCAGACATGAAGCCTCCGTGTCTCCTCCCAGCGTCGTCACATTCGTTTTGTTTTGTCATTTATTGATGGAGTAAAAGAAAAGCCTCATTAGGTCGTTCTCTTTGAGTCGCGATGAGTCAATACTCAATTTCCTCTGAGAGGCTCAGAGTTAATTCTGATACAGTATCTGATGTCACTCTGTTTCCAAGGACAGATTGCACATAATCTGTAAGAAAAGCAGCTCTTTGCAGACTTTTGTAATCCCCACCCTCTGTGGCTTGAGGGAATCCCATTGACCTCTTTCTAAACCTTAATGCCATCTTCATCGACAGGAAAGACACTGTCTGGATGGGCGTCATCCGTTTTCCCCGGTAGGAGGGTTTTTTCTCAAGCGAGTTGCTTTCATCCACCCACTGGAGTTAAATCACTAAAGAATCGTCACCTTGAATAAACCCAATAATCTGGATTATATCTAAAAGACAAAGACTTGTTCCAGTCATCCCCATGACATATTGTTTGGGGGTGGTTACAGGAGGTTCTTTAAGCCGGACTGCACATTCCTTGACACGTTAGTCATTGAGCCGACACGAACCCAGCTCCTGGTGTGTTCACACCTAGTCATTACTCCAGCTTGTTTTTAGCGCCAACATTTTAGAGCCTGGTGCTCAATTGGCGGGTCGGGTACAAAAGGCGGGTCGCTGAGACATGTATGGTAGGTCCTAGATTAGATTGGATTAGATAAACTTTATGGATCCCTCTGGAGGTCTCTCTTCGGGAAAATGTTTTTCCAGAACACAGCAACACAGATGATGGATTCATAAAACAAGAACAAGAACAAAGTTCAATAAAAATAAAGTGCAAGATGACACAATCTAAATGTAAAGATAAAGAACATAGATTAAAGAAAAATAACAAAGACAAAGGATACAAAGATTAACGTGGAGTAGAATCATCTTTTCACTCCACTCCTGCCCCCAAACTTATACAATCTAAAAGCCCAAGGAATGAATGAGTCCCTGGGTCTATTAGTGTTGCATCATGGGAGGAGCATTCGTTCACTCCATCTGCTTCTCTGCTCACTGCTCACTGTGACTGTCATCATCCATGATGGACAGTAGTTTGTCCAATGATCTTCTCTCAGCAAATGTCACCAGTGAGTCCAGCTTCTCTGCCTTTTTTAGCCGCTAAAAAGTTATTTTCTTTTATTTAGAAAGGAAGGGGCTTTTATGTACTTTCATTGGTGATAATGATGTCACATAGGAATTTTATTGGCTTTATTTAGACAGCACTGGGGCTGCCCAACCATAGCAGCAGCAGTGCATACCTAGTATGTAGTACCTTATTTACCACATAGAATCTTGTCTGGAAAGTGAATTTTGTCTCTTGAGCGACACCTTTTCAAAGTTTCTATATTTGTAAACATTTAGATCAGGAATGTCAAACTTGAACTAAATGTATATCAGCCAAGATGTCCGTGACAGTAAGTATGAATCTGATGTTTTTGTCCTTCTATCAAACACTCACGCAAATACCTTCCCTTTAAACAAACTCTTTTTTGGAAGCCTCTGTATACATTTTTGATTCCTACTCTATATATCTTATCTTATCTTAAAGTGTTTCAACTTAAACATTTTTAGTTTTGTGGTTTGAGCCAACAATGCAGCGCGCCACATAATGACTTGGCATGGCTGGATTTGGCCCTCGGCCCATGAGATTGACACATATGTCACACATGTCTGTGTTAGAATGGTTCTCATCTTATCTTTCTGGGCGCAGTTTTAGTGTAACTGCCAATCAAATGAGGTCTGAATCGGCAGATCTGTTGTGTGGAGTCCCTCAAGGTTCTGTTCTGGGTCCTTTATTGTTTTTGCTGTACTTGATTCCCCTCGGTAAAATCATTCAGAGATTTCCAGATGTTTCTTATCACATTTTTGCTGATGACATCCAGCTCTACTGCTCTTTTGATCCAACTGAGCCCCAGAGGCTGAACAGCTTAGTCAATTGTTTGCTAGAAATCAAACAATGGCTGAGTGAAAACACTCTACAGCTAAATGTGGACAAAACTGAAACACTGGTGATTGCTCCTGATGATAAGGTTCCAGGGTTGAGTCAGTACTTGGGTGACTTAGGTCAGTCTGTCAAACTGAGCCTGAGAAACCTGGGTGTTGTATTTGATAAAGACGTGTCTCTTGTTCGGCACTGCAGAAAACTGACCAGAAACTGTTTCCTAATACTGAGAAAAATCTCTAAACTTAGGAAAATGTTGACGGAACATGATCTGGAGCTTGTAATCCATGCGTTTGTTTCTTCTCGTCTGGACTATTGTAACAGTTTGTTTTCATGTCTTAACAAGAAGGAGCTGTCTCGCCTGCAGTTGATTTAGAACTCTGCAGCTAGAATTCTGACCCGCTCAAGTAGAAGAACTCACATTTCTCCGGTCCTTAAAACTCTTCACTGGCTTCCAGTTTCTTTCAGGATCAACTTTAAAATTCTGGTTCTTACTTTCAGATCTATTCATGGTCTGGCTCCTCCTTACATCACTGATCTGATCCAGCCTTACACCCCAGCTCGGGCTCTGAGGTCTGTGGATCAGAATCTACTGATGGTTCCACGCACACGGCTCAGGACCAGAGGAGAGAAATCTTTTCAGGCTGTTGCTCCTAAGCTTTGGAACGATCTTCCTCTCTCTCTGCGCTTGATGGAGTCTACTGACTCCTTTAAGAAACATCTTAAGACGTTTCTATTTGTTCAGGCTTTTCCTTGAATTTCTGGAACTCCTGTGTTGTTCTCAGTATTATCTTGATCTTTAAAGTATATACTTTTTTTGAGTATTGTTTTGATTGTTATAGCGCTTTGTGACCCTGGTCTGGAAAAGCGCTATAAATATTACTTACTTACTTACTTACATGTGTTGCAATCTTAACTTTTCTTTTTTCTTTCGGCAGCTATCTGACACATCTCAAAATTACCACAACAAAGGCAGGATTTTAAATGCTAATAATTACCGGCACTTCAACTGGGTGAGCTACCTTCAACGGAACCATATCATTGATGTTTATTTATATACAGCCCTATTTGTGATCTTCCTTTAAGCTAATTCTTTTTTTTTAAGAACATTATATCAATTATATGCCACTGCTCTGACACCCAGCTCCATCTGCAACTACCAAGAACAGAAGAAACATGAGTGCATACATTAAAATACTACAATAGGTCATGTGACTTGAAAGTATGTGCTACCTCTCAGCGCTTTTAAGGTTTTGAAAATGTAACCCCTGCCAAAATGACTCCTGATGATGACACAAAACATGTCTAACCACATGTTTACTCTTTCTAAAGACATTATGTTATTCTCCATAGTTGTGACACTTTTTTTATATATATAAGCTGTGAAAGGATAAGGCAAGCGGAGGAAGGAAGTGACTAGTCAGCTCCAGCTATAGAGATAAGCTTAGAACCCTAACACCTCACCAACTGTCATGAATACATGCGGAACATGGGTCTTAAAATCGTTTTATTTCACAGAATCAAATTTGTTTTGGGCGTTTTTCAAGTTCCATAAACCCCCCATTTATTTACTTGTTGTTAAATGTTCATTTTTAGGACAAAATGTACTGATCTAACATCGACTCGCTGTAGCCTCACCAATGTTAATGTATTCAGTGTACGAGTGGCGTTCACACGACATATGTTTCGCGAATTTCTCTAAGGAGATGAATAAAGTATCTATCTATCTATCTATCATATGTGTCACATCACACAGCATTTTTGTCAATGTGCGGGGCCTGGAGTGCAGAAGCAATCTCATAACTGCCTGTGCATTGGCTCGAGAGGCAAGACTATCTTTCACCTTCACTGTCCCAGATATGTGGCCTGTTGATTTCATCATCTCTGCTCTGATCTTGAGACGCTCCCAATTTTCCACCATTTATTGGTGAGCAGTTTGCAGCAATGGCGATGTTTATCACGGCGGAAAATCTACAGGGGGAAGTTCCAGAGTGCTCGAGAAGGAGCTCTTTAAAAAAATGTTCATTTTATAGCCAATAGAAGTAAATAAGAAGCTGACACGCTTCATTAGGTGTGTAGGTGTAGTCTTGTGTACAGAGATGTGGTTGTTTTTAGTCTGCATGACACTCGGAATAGATCTGCTGCTTCACACCTTAAGGAGCCAGTTTGGTTGATATAGATCGTATGGAAGGTGCAGATGAAAATCATACAGATTTATGTTGTTGATCCTGGACGGGGAGTTACAGTATTGTCTTTATAAAGGTATCATCTTGAAACAATGCGGTAAAAAAGTCCCTTGAGCTTTACCAAGGCTGACCCGAGATCATCACGTATATTGCCTACCTTTGCCTCCAGGCAACGCATCGTGAATAATGAATCAACCAATGAAAGGGTCAATGAACAGTCAGAAATATAAGACCGTTCTGAAAAGGGATAGTTCGGAGACTCGATGTACATGGTATATATATTTTCAAGAGAGTCATCAACAGAACGTCTCTTGACGTCGATGAATAAGAAATTGAAACTACAGATCCCAAAAAAACCAAACCAATGGTTTATCACATCCTTGTCTCTACATCTCCAGACGATACAGCAAGAAGGTTTCTAGTTTATATTTTGTTAGATTAAAAAAAAGAGGGTTTTTTTTCTTATCTGTTATTATTTTCTGTTACTATGGAGATAAAGATGACGTAATAGACTCCACTCACTTTCTTTTTAAACATTCGAACTACACGTATAATGGGTTCCAACTCACTAGCTTTGAATCTAATTTTTATCACTGAGTTTATCGCAATTTATTCAACACAAACTACCTTCGCCATTCATTTTTGCAGGTGTTGTCAAATTTTACAGTCGCTTTTTTCACGTGGTTACAGTACAAATAACCAAATGTCCATCCGAGCAAAAGAAAAAAGGTCAATATTTCAATTAATATTTGATTTTAAGACCAGATGGTCTAAATTAAATTGTATTGAACCCTGATTTTGACATCATGTGTTTTAAATATACATTTTATAATAAATAACGCAAAAATAATGCGCTTTTTTTTCAGTTCAAATCTTTAATAGTCTTTCCCCTGTTTAGGTGGCGTCAGTTCAAACAGGTACAACAGGTAAACTGAAGAGGGTTCAGATAAGCAAGTAATGAAAATGACGTGCATGAGATGCAGGTGTGTGTGTGTGTGAGTGTGTGTGTTTTGACTGCATCGCCGCCAGTAAAGAGCAGTGCCAGTGATTTTTTTTTTCAGTGCACAAAAGCCTTCTCGTTCACGTCCTACTTGCAAAGCTTCCACTGCGCGGCTGGCTGTGCGCGCTCCCGCGACTCTCGTCATAGACAACAAAGCTGAACCGTCTTCCATAAGTGCGAGGGGTGCAGACCGGGAGGAAGAACCCACTTATCCCTGGACGACATCGCGCTTTGGAATATGGATCCACACTGGGTGTAAAGCTTCACCGGAGGACCGAAGCCATCTCGGCTGCTGGGGGGTGACGACCGGGACATTTGGGCGAAAACAGAAAAAAAAACCTCGTCCATAATAACATCAGTGTGTTTTTTCTCCATTTTTTTTCCTTTTTTTTTTCTCGGGGTGCTTTGTCTTGTCCACCTCCCCGAGAGCCGAACCATCAGATCTCCAGCTAGTGATCACTAGCTGGCGTCGGGGATGCGCCACCATGTTAACGCCTAAATGTAACTGCTAAGTGCGAGTCCATTGTCGGAGGGAAAAAGAAGAAGAAGAAAACCCTTGCACCCGAGGTTTTTCGGGGTGTCACTGGGACCCGAATCCGCGTTTGTCAGCAACTGTTTGTCGGCGATATGGCGGAGCAGGGCTACACATCCTGGTGAGTGCGCTACCACGGCTAGCTACACACGGCTAGCTTAAGCGGCTATTGTTTTATTTTGTATAATTGTAACACAACATGGCCGACCATTCAAATGACACACTTCTCTCTCACAAAAAACCCGAAAGTGGTGAAAGGAAAGAAAAAAAAATAGTGTCACCTCATTCAAGATGAATCCTTGCACCTCTTGTTTGGTGCTAGCTGTTAGCCGCAGCACCAGCTGATGCTAACGCTCCCCAGTTTGAGATCCAGTTCTACGCGGATCTACTGAGAACCTGTTCGAAAAAATGGGGGTTCCACGAGCGTTACCTCAAACCGCTTCACGTGTTTCCATTGTAACCTCTCGTTGTCGGGTAGCGTCAGTGCCGAGCGTGTTACGTTAGCCGTGCCAACACATTAGCATTAGCTGATGAAAGGGCCAGGATTCAACGACGTCCCGTCACTTTTAATAACAATGCTGGTGTCTCCCATTTATGATGGACTCGTGTGGATGTCGTGGATCGTAGAGTTGAACAGATGAACTGATACGATTGACTAGAAAAAATCACGCTGTTAATCACCAATGAATTGAATCGATATGTGAACATATTTGTGTTGTTCACGTTAAACAAATGAGTGAGGTTTGAATGAAATTCTAACATAAAACTATTCAAAAATAAATGTGCAGCTTATAGATGTGTCAACAATGTGAGGATCTAACATTTAACGCTAAATATTTAATATGTAGAGAAACGCATATTTTCTATACCCTTTTTTTTTAATAGCAGGACATTTTGAAACCTTACCAAAGTTCCTTTATTTTATTATAAACCAAAAAAGATGCCTCTCACCTCTAGTGTTTATCTTATGTTCATATTGTTTACTTTTCATTCAGGTACTTAAGTACTGTGTATTGCTATTCTAGATACTTTTTTGTGTACCATTTTATGAATTTCATTGATTTCAGTTGTTCTGTTTTATTGTTACACATTGTTTTCATTACCAAACTCTTCTAGTTTAGATTGTTTTAGAAGTTTATTGGTGATTCACCAACTTCCCTTTTCTTCAATAACCTCCTCTATTTCGGTTTGACTCCTGAGATTTTATGTTTGGAAATAAATCATCGCACAATTCTATTCTGAGGTCTTTAAACTGTATGTTGTTCCGAACTATATTAGAATTATCCAAAACTATTTCATGTGCTTCGTTACATTTTGTCTCACACTCCCAAGAAGGCATTTTTGCTCATTAAAAGTCAACTTTTATTTTTACTAACTTAAAGGTACTTTAAGTTATGTGTTATTTTAAAATATAAGTGGATTATTTTAAGACTTCAGTCTTGTTGCCCCACAGCTATTTAGCTAACCAGTATAGAAAACATGTTTTGGTCCATGAAGAATTAGAAATAGTTTATTTAAAAGGAGACTTGCAATTTTATAAAACGCATGATTACAATGGTTAAAATAGCCAGAATTAGCCAAAACGCTAGTTTTCATCTTTAGTCCCCTGTGAGTGGTACGTCGGATTACAAAAATATTCCCAAATTTAATTTTGCTTGTTAACAATGGCTGTTACCATCATTGATAATACTTAAATTACATTTCTCAATTGAAATCCAATATGATGCATGGTCCTCAAATGAGTTGTAAAATGTTTTTTTTTTCCAGAACTCTGTAGTATATCTGGTTTGAGTTGTGTAATTTCGGTATAATCTCCAGAGATAATAAATATTTAAGGTCACAACTATCATGATGCGATGGGGCTTTTAGCTTGTATATTATTTAAAATAATTCTCTATTGAATGTTAGAATTGTTTTTATATCTGCGATCTCGGCCGTTGTCTACCACAAATTCTTTTAAATTAAATGTTACAGTATTCGGCAACAATACGTTTGTGGCTTGTCGTCAAATCTATGCATTAGTGATCTTTAATATTTACAGACGTATTCTAAATTATTTTGTATTAAAGACACAATTTTACATCTTAGAAAGACACAACAAGACAATTTCAAACTTAAGTTGACATGTGCTTTTACTTACTGTATACGAGTGCTGAACAAATTTGATTCGAACCTGCTCGTCTTAATCCCGACTACGTCACATCTTGAGCCATTAAATCAACCCTTTATCCCATTATGCCGAGGATGTAGTGTCGCACAAGAAGAAGTATTGCTTTTCCAAGCCTAGAAAAACCTCCCGTGAACCATGTCAATATGTAAGAGTTGAATCCAGATTGGGTCATCCCTGCCCTTGAACTCTTTTTGTTTCACTTGGCATTGGTCACACGTTGGAAGGCCTTCATGACACAACGCGGCCTACAACCGGGATTTAAACTACAGCCCTCTGCGTGGCAGACAAACAGACTAACCAAAAAGGAATTGAGAGAACAAATCACAGTTGGAGCTTAAAAACCACAGAAGTCTGTTTGCCTTTATTTGAAGAGAAACAGTGTATTTAGCTGAAAGGAAACATTGCTATTATTTTTGAAGTTTTCTAAAGCTGTTAAAAACGGGTTTCTTTTTTTTTTTACTGCAAAATATGCAAGATCTATACAAGTAATATATTGTAGAATTATACATTTTTGAAGTTGAATTGTTATTTGCATAAATCTTTTCAGGTATTGATTTAATTCTTGGTTCATACCAGACAACAATTGACAAACCAAAGCTGTTGAAGTTTACATTCCTCGATTACCTGATACGTTACATACAGTAAATCATTATCATGCCGTTGGCTGTAACATAGCTATCCTATCATCTTCTCATATTAGCTTGGCGATTGCAAAACACCCATTGAAATTTGTGAGGTACCATTAAATGACAAGATAAAAGTTTATGCTGCAATCTAACTGCAGCATAAACCACTAAACGACAATGAAGTCCCTTTGAAACATTTATTTGGCTAAACTGTAATCAAAAGAGAACTATTTCCCATGGGTTAGCTTATGTAGCCGTTTCACAATTCATATCTAAACAAAACAGAAATCAAGGTTTTGACAGATCTCCTTCATGATGTTATGCAAGTTTAAAAAATGATTTACATTTTGCAACCTTGTACCGACTTTGGCTTTAATGTTGACTTTTTTTTGGTTATTTATTTGAAAAGAATCTGACTGCCAGTATAACTGAGGGAGCAAATGCTTCCTTTTATCTCCTTTGTTCTGAATGTATGATTATATTGTGCGAACCAGCACATCTTGGGTTAAGAGGATGATTGCAACACCTGCACAGACTATTTTGATATTCTATAGTTTGATAAATATTTAGAAATATCATTAATATTTTTCAGTACATTTCATTCCCGGCATACAATGGTTATACACTTTACTGGGGTCTCTTTCAAGAAGCGCGTTTCCCAAGCCTGGTGTCCAGACCAGATCTGTGGATTGACCAACTTCGAGCTTGCATGCCATGTGTTTTCGATTTTGTGAAAATTTGCAGCCATTTCAATCACCCCTGCAATTGTGAACTTGTGTAGCTGTAATTAAGCATACGTTTTAGAAGTTAATGTTGAAATGTGGCCTGGTGAAAAAAGTATTTGATCCCCTTCAAACCATAAATAATTCTTGCTACCACATACTAATCCTCTCGCTTAAAGATCTTTCTCCTAATCTCACCGTATTTGAAATACACACTTATTAATTCTTACCTGAATAAAATACATAGTCCATGAACGCAATCTTCTGTATCATGGACCAAGCAAAATAACTTTCCAAGGACAAGATTGTTTAACTGCATAAGGCGGGAAATGGCCTACAAGACCATTAGCAATAAATGGGATTTAAATAAGTCAATCATTGGTGCAACAATTAGAAATGTGACACAAAATTACTTTCAGTCTGGTGGTTTTGGGGCTCCATGCAAGTTTTCACCATGGCAGCTACTAGGGCTGCACCATTTCGGAAATAAGTGCGATATCACTTTTAACATGACATCAGAGAGGAGCTGCGTCGTTTTATCACCAAATTAATAATAAATCCCACCTCCTTGTACACGCATGCATAAAGGTTGATAAATTATTGCACATGTTTTCAATATGCATATCGCACCTGCCAATATCAATATTTTTTTTAGATATATCGTGCAGCCCTAGAAGCTTTCCACTGAACACGAGAAAGGTGTAAGAAAGGTATCAAGTACTATTATTAAAGCAGGTTAGTTTAAAATCCAACTGCAACTTTATCGTCCTCCTGCTCATAAGAACCCATCTTAAGGCCCTTCTGAATTTTTGCAATCATCAAACTCATTGGGGTTGTTTATCTGCTAAAGGGGGGAAGGTCAGCTTCACTACATCAAGGGGAAGATGGATGAGGTCTTGTGCTGTGAAGCTCTGTGTGACAACTTCCTGTTCCAAGTCAGGAAACTTGAAGTGTGGATAGGTCTTCGAGCACAACAATGTCCCATATCACCTACAGCCAACACAAGGAAGTGACTGGAGAAAAATGGATTTAAGGGTATTGAGTGGTCTAGACCGTAATCCTATCCAAAATCTTTAGAGGTAAATCAAGCTTTGAGTTGAGAAGCAACAACCTTGGAACCTCGATGATTTGGAGAGCGTCTGCAAAAAAGCAGTGATCCAAAATTCTTCCTGAGATGCGTGCACGCCTGTTTATCATCTACAGGAAATGTCTAAGCTTGGTTCTTGCCAACACTGTTCTCCACACCAAGTACTGAGTAATGTTTTGATATGGGATCAAATATGAATCAAATCTTCTTGCATTTATTTGACATTTTCGTTTTCTTTTGGCCTAAACAAAATACAATTTATTTCTTTGAGTGGTCAAAGTTATAAAATTGTGTACTGTTAACACCATCGACATATCTAAGTAAGTAAGTAAGTCATTTGTATTTATATAGCGCTTTTCCAGACCAGGGTCACAAAGCGCTTAAACAATCAAAACAATACTCAATAAAATATGTTCTTGCTTCTCAAACACTTTTTCAAATGTAGTTGTACCTTTTTATATTTCAAAGTTGACCAATCGCATGCGTGAAGAAAAGTGAAAAATGACATTCGACTACAGTGAGGAAGGATTTTTATCAATATTTCTCAGCAACTAACAGGTGCTCATCACGGAATTGTATTACAACTATTTGGAGTCTTATCATCCTCTCCCAATAGGGATAACTTCTATCTGTTCTATGTACCAGGAAACCTGGGGTTATAACGTCGGAGAAAACCTTGGTTCTCTGCTTATGTTGCCATGGTTACGCTGAATCTGCTTCGTGAAACCGAAAAGCCTTAGTTGGCGCTTAATTCAGAGAAAACTAACTTAGGGTTTCTTAAACGGCTCCTTTTCACATATTTTTTTAATCCACACATTGATAGTTTTATAGAATGCATAACTGATGGTGTTGACTATTTGGTGAGGCACATCAGCCACCCGGGTCCTTAGCTAGCACAGTACATTTCTTTCTAAAATATCTTTACATTGAGGTAACTTAAAGATAAACTCCTCCTGCTGGTTCATCCAGTTTGATTACGTTCAAACATAGTCTCTCATACGACCCAAGACCTGACATCACAGACCGACGATCTCTCCTTGATGGGGAACATCCTGACATGCATATCCAATAGTAATGTTGTCACTAAAGACGCATGTTGGCAACATTTGTAGGCCTGACGGAAAGCTTCTTTTTGAGCAAGGAGCAAGTCAAGAGATATGTACTTGTAATAACGGAGGCCTAAAGGTCACATTTAATAACAAATTACATCCTTGTTCCTGAAGGATTCAGACCATTATTTCCATAATTGGATAAGACGTCGGGCAGAGATGAATGTTAATTCACGTACTGAAGGCCCGTTGCTTCAGTAAAACCCCCCCCATCTGCTTATGGAGTACTGCAGGTCAGGTCTGTTTAATTGCCCTCTTGGCTAAGTCAGTCATTCATTCATTTGTAGACTTGACAAAAAAATAAGTGGAGTGGACTACAATAAAAATGCATGCAAACATAAATGTTGATCAAATCTAAAGCTTGACTATATAGAAGAATCAGAAATGTGTTTGTCCATGGAACTCGTTTCTCTTCAAAACAGAAGCACAAGACTGGATTAAATCAATGAACACATTTTGTTTGTCTGTTCTTTTACTTTTGATGGACAAAAGTAATAGAACAGACGATTATCAAATCCTTCGAAAGCTTTTTTAATATGTTGAATATATACAAAAGTATTTTATCAATGTTGTCCCACATCCAGCCAGTGCAACTAACCCTTATAGTAAATCCATCTCTAAGAGCAGTGAAGGTTTCTGAAAGTGCTGACCCATATTTTGTCAAACTACTTCCAGATAAAATCTCTCCAGTTCCACTTGGAGTGAATAGAGATATTTAGCTTGCTTATTATCAAAGATGTAGGATGAATTGGTGCAAAACCTTAACTTAACTTGAAGACAAAACTTTAAATCTTTTTCCGTGTGATGAAGGATCTGTCTCTTTGGTCTAGGCAGAAATGAGTCGACCCAATCTATTGTCAATTGTTGTCTGCAGCTATGCTGCGGTTTGTGAAATCCGCGGATGAGATATTTTGAAAGATCTTTCATTTAAAACTACAGAAAGTTCAGAAATTGTCGACCGTCATCTTTAAGCAAAATGAAAACCTTGTTTAAAATACATAATAGACGTTCGTTTGTATTGTGTTTACAACAAAATCCATGCTGCAATCAAATTAAAAACGTATTACTTATTGAAATATTGTCTTTAACCCAGTGACCTAGTTGTACATCATCAATAAAGAAGTACTGTACATCAACGTGTACAAGTTTAATGTTGATGTTTTAGTTATTTTATTACTCGTATGATGAATGAAATACTGGATTGTTTCGTAAATATTTTTGCATGCTTAAATCCAGCCACAGAAAGTCCTCATTGTTGCTCAGCCATCCAACTCTTAGTGGTCAAGTCATGCATTCCCCCGACTCGATGGGAGTCGGTATTGGTATTGTGTTATTTGAAAAGCCAGTCTGCTGCCGAACAAGGACGTCTTATGGCATGTTGGGCTTTCATCCAGGCCGTAACAGTCCGGGATTGTATTTTGTTTTTAAATGTTCCATTCATCTTTCTCACTCATGTTCTACGGGCTTCTGTGTGCAGAATTTAGACGAACCAGTTCGATACCAGAATATGAATTAGGTCTGTGGGAGATTAAACCAGCTGTCTGTTGACTTGGTGTGTTTGTGTGGCAGTGACATCATCAATCTGTCAGAAGAAGAAGGTTGGTTTCTTAATTGAGTTTCTAATGCTCTAAGCACTTTTTTAAAAGTTCAATTTAGATTTGTGACTACAAAGTGCCTTGATTATGGTTTTGTTTAATAATGTGACTACTTTTAACCAGGTGACTATTGGTTTATTGTTGTTATTAATATTATTATCACTACTTTCAAACCCTTGCCAAAGGGCCACATGGCTAGTGTGTCCATTCAGCTTTTTGTCTATGAACCATTTGATATCTAATGGTTATTATAAAGTTGTACATGTGTGACCTATGAGGAAACTGATTTGATAGCTTTTTAACTGGCACAAGGGAGACCACGTCATATTTATACTGTGCATTCTTCAGTTGAGGTTTGAGAGTCCGGGGTCGGGTTAGGATTTAGATCTAATCTGCCCATCACGACAGACCGCATTTATACACAATACCAGACTTGTCCTCTCCCGGGAGACAGGCCTGCATTATCATCAGGCATGTCAAGTCGGTGCTGTGACTCGGAAATAGTATTTTTTTTTTTTTTTTGGTCCACTCCACTCACCAGAGGCCGACTTGGCGCCCGATGTTTGCCAGTAGCTTCGTCCTTCACTTTGAAAATTATTGGATCATTTTATTCTCAATTGTCCAAACATTGTTCTTCAGATTTCTTTCCTTTGAATGAATTTGCATTACGCAGAGTTGTTTATTGTCCTGACCAGCACATTTGTCTATTTAGAATTGTGGTTTTCATTCTTACAATCTTCACGATCATTTTACAACCGGCGTCTACAGCGGGCTGTGCAGCCCCGTGATGGTTCCAGCGGTACTTAATCTTTGTAGACAACAACAGTAGAGCTGTTACTTTTATCTCGACATGAATAACTTTGCATAACCCTGTTTCTGATGATGGATGTACTCTCGTCTTTTCCTCCGATAAGTAGCATATTGCTGAAATAATAAACGAAGGGAAAGAATACCGGCGAGGCAACAGAATATGTCCCATGTGAGGAATGTTTTAGTTCGAGAGTGAACATTGTGAATCGTGGCTTTTGTAAAAACTAGCTGACTTGTATAATTATCTTTCCTATGACAGAATGCCTCGGATCCACTTATGTATTTATTTTTTAAATAAAAAGGCTGCCTGTATAAATACAGAATGGTGATGCATAATGACTACTTAAGTGGTGAAATAGGTTTGTTTTAAAGCATAATTAAGGCCAAGTTGTGGTTTACCATCAGTCAGGACACCTATACACACACTGTGACAACACACTTGAATATAGATGTAGAAACCTTTTACCAGATGTATACTAAGGATCAGCATATTTTGGATATTTTAATTACTACTTCTCTTTAGGCTAACTTGGTGACAACCTGCTTTTTTGTGTTATCTTATTTCATTATTTTATTTTGTACTGCCATCATAGCAAGTTCTTATATTGTGTTTACAATAAACATTTCTGATAATAAATTCATATTGGCGAGTGTATTTACAGCACAACTGCTACTATAAATAATTATTTTTATATATTAAGTCACATCGAACATGCATTTGTTTTATTCAAATGATAAGCAAAATACAAAGATACTTTTATAGACTTTATCTTAGTGGGATCAAGGAATGCAAAACACAATCACTATGACTTTCGTGATGCAGATGAAACCTGCACTGCAGCTTTATGTTGGCATTTGTGTGTCTGAAATATTTGAAGTCTTCATTCAGTGACTTATTATATGCTTCCTGTGTCATGTTTGTTTTTGTGTTTTGCATCATTGATGTTTGTCTTTATGTCTTTCAGGGCGTACTCCTTAGTTGACTCCAGCCAGGTGTCCACCTTCCTAATCTCAATCCTCCTCATCGTCTATGGCAGTTTCAGGTGAGTATCCCTAAATAAATAATCAGCCGTCCATAGACGTGCGGTACCTTTCCTCCACATACGAGAGGCCTTTAATCTACACACTAACAACACTGACTCGTGCTAGCTTGCTTTGAAAACCACAACTTATCTATCACCGTGTTCAATATTCTTAGTTGTTTATCTATGGAAATTATTATTAATAAACTATTGGTATTGACAATAATAACAAATATTTACCTTTCTCTTGAATGTTAATCACTGCTGGGGTTGAGAAAGACACTTTAAAATCTTTATGGTGAGCTCTGGAGTCACCGTTATGTTCCGTCTTCCTTGTGTAGGTCGTTAAACATGGATTGTGAGAACCAGGAGAAGGATAAAGACGGGAACCCCATGGCACCGGGGTCTTTTAACAACAACACAAACAACAGTAAGTACTGACCTGCAGCAAACCGCAATGTTTGGGTTGAAAACTCAATTTATGTCAATGAAAGTTTGTATAAGTTCCTTTTTAAATCCCTTTTTTTTTTATAAAACTTGATGTTAGTACAGCTCTTGGTTTAAATATAGTTTTGTAACATTTCTAAAAATCTCACGCCAGTGAAAATACAGCTGAACTGATAATCTAGGCTGTAAAGTATCAGACATTTTGTTCATGAAGCAGACACTTGCACAACATTTGTGTTTCACTAAATCAATGGTTAACTATTACATATGTGACTTTTAAGACACTCTTTGTCAAACGTAATAAATATATCTCTTTATTTAATTCCTTTTGCATATTAACATACTGAGAAGTGATGTACTGCTATATTTAGTCACTGGTGCTGCCATGAGGAAAAGGAATATCTACGTTTAGCTAAAAAATTATAAATGTGTACTTTATTCAAACTTGTGCACGGTGTTTATTTTCTTCTTCTTCCTCTCATCAGGTATTCAGACCATAGACTCCACACAAGCATTGTTCCTGCCAATAGGAGCCTCTGTGTCTCTCCTAGTCATGTTCTTCTTCTTCGACTCTGTTCAGGTGGTCTTCACCATCTGCACTGCAGGTAAATGTTGTGAGCGGAACCTCCCTCTGGTTTCATGTTTCTGCGCTTGTGATGAGCCTTGTGGGGAATGAAGCCTTTCTCTTCATCGATCAACGACACCAATCATCTGTCGTTTAATTAAAGCGCTCTAATAAGATGATGTCTGTTGGAGCCTCTGGTCTCATTGTTTCTCTCTTGTTCTTTTGCCCAGTACTTGCAACAATTGCGTTCGCATTCCTGTTGTTGCCAATGTGCCAGTATCTGACCAGACCGTGTTCCCCACAGAACAAGTAAGGAATCTGTTGTTTTGTGCTTGTGTGTCATTTACATCATTCATAGCTTTATTTAAATTGAATGGTGTAATTCTATATTAACCTCACCTTTTCTAGTATTTTTGTTACTATAGGTGCCTGCATTTAAGTCTTGTATGAACTTGATTTATATCCAATATTCAGCACAATGTATTCTGCATCTTATAAAGAAATACATTGTGTATTTTTTGTGTATTTAATTTGTAACCGAATGCCTTTTTTCTGTCTGGAAACAGAATTTCTTTTGGCTGCTGTGGGCGCTTCACTTTGGCCGAGCTACTGTCCTTCTCCCTCTCAGTAATGTTGGTGCTCATCTGGGTGCTGACTGGACACTGGCTGCTCATGGACGGTATGTCCCGGTCATGCCGGCTCTGACGATTGTTGAGTGTTTGTGTCGGGGTCCAGGGTTTTTTATTTTTCATGAGAGATTTAACTCGCATGTATTTGTTTTATCATCTTATTGCGAGCCGATGCTGAGCTGAACTACTCTCAGATTAACTAGTCTTACAATTTGTAACACTATAGCTGAATAGTGCAAAGAAAAAAATGTTTTTATAATAATTTTTTTTAATGATGGTATTTCCATATGGCGTTGTAGTGTAAGCAGCCTCCTTCTCCCGTTCTTGTACTTCTCACATTTATTCCGAGCACTAACAAAGTGGGTGTACCAACATCTCCGGGGGTTACAATCACCAAGCTGAAGAAAAGTTAAAAAAAAAAAAGTAATATTAAAACTGGAGCTCATTTGCAAATCTTTAGCCTCGAGCTGTAGAAGTGTCGCTGCATTCATGTACCCAGTAAAGTCACATTGCAGTGATCATGAAAGCTAGTATTGAAAGTCTATATGATCTTTGAATGAGGACTATAAACCACTGTTGCAGCGGAAAACTATCTAGTGGCAGCAATGCATATTGGGAAATATCTGACTGCTGGTGTGGTGCGGAGCTAAATGGTCCGTTGGTTGCATCTTCCTGTGGTGTCTTGATGCTCTTAATGTCATCATATGTGCTCGATAGATCATGTGAGCACACAACTGTGAAATAAGACGTCAATGGGCTTTTAATTTGATGCATAATCCAGACTTTAAATTGCATGTTTCTCTTAATGGCATCATTTAAAATATGATGAGCTTTGGTGCTCTGTTGTTGTTGGTCGGAGGCAGCCAGTCCAGCAGAGATTAGAGTCGCATGAGGCCGTGAACAGTAATAAAATGAATATTATTCTATTTAATTACAGATAAACGAGGCAGCTACTTGCAGCTAGTGTTTTGCTACAGTTCTTGCTCATGACGGTGATGCAAAATGTGGCTCAGATCTTCAGAGAATAGCAAGTTGTTAGATTTAAATGTTCCAGACAATGACCGTAATGCCTGTTTTTTTTAAATATGTTTTACATTTCTAACATTGAGGACTCAAAGTCAAGAACAATTGAAGGTTCCCACGGCCTTTATTGGCTTGATAATAATTGACTGATATTTCAAAATGTGAAGATATGATAAGAAAGATTTTTTTGTGGTTTCAAATTTCAAAATATCTGGTGACATTAATTTATTTTTTTGACTCGCAATAGCGGAACTAACAAAACATCCTGGACTCTCACTGCAGATGAACATCCTTTTTACTTCAAAGCGATCCATGTAGCAATTTTGTAAAGGAGGAGGTGTTTTTCTTAACTGTTGGAGTCGGCAATGTGAACGAATCACCGTGTATTTTGTGCGAGACATCAAAGATTCGTAGGCATAGTATAATTATGACGATTTTCTCTAATTCTGCTTTTAACACTTTTGAGGTTTTCTCCGAGCTCATTGGTTTGAATGTCTCCTTTGACACACGGCAGATGCCAGAGAATGGTTTCTATAGGAACTGTCAAAGGCAGGGTTCTATAGTAAAAGCTACAAATGTTCCATTACCTGCGTAGTTCCTGCTGTGTTGAAAGTCTACTGGAACAATTTTAGACTAAGATGTTCTGTAAAAGGTTTGGATGTTTTCAGCAGAACTTACATCTGCTGTTGCTTTGTGTCTAATATGTACTAACAAAATCATTTTCTGCCGCAGCTCTGGCCATGGGCCTTTGTGTCGCCATGATCGCATTTGTGCGGCTTCCCAGTCTGAAGGTGTCGTGCCTGCTGCTATCGGGCCTCCTCATCTACGACGTGTTCTGGGTAAGACAAGCACCGTCGGGTTGAACACAAAAAGATGTGTGTTCACAGTTCAGTACCAGAGACTCTGAAACTCTTTAATATATAGTGGTCATTAGTGGCTGTGATGAAAATGAGAGATTCAGCAGATCATGGTGAGAAGGTGTCATGGTGAGAAGCTGTTTGGAATTTAGAATTTTGTTCTCATCAGTCCAAAATGAAAAGCCTAAAAGATCACATCAGATTATATTTTGCTACCTTTTTGCTGTATGAAAATTAAACGGATAAACGGGGAACACGATTTTATGTTATCGTTTACTTGATTTAAAAATATTATTGACTTTCATTAACTTTTAATTTTCTGTAAATATAACCACACATAGTCTCCTTTACATATAATGCATGTACCATGAGTTTTTTGCAGTTGTTCTGAAAATCCACTGCATTTAGCAAAATGTTTGTTTATATTTACAACCTTATTTCAATTTACAAGATGTGTATACGGTGCATTCCCTATACAACCTTCTCAGTAACGGTGACCTGATCAGCTCCAATAATGCTTTGCCGCCCAGCCAACCAATCACAGCATCGCTTTTGACATAGAATTATAATTCAGTATCAGCCGTCACTAAATATAGGAGTGCGTACAAAGGCCTCATGGGAGTTCACTGTTGGATTTAGACTATAAGTAAGGTGGGTGTGTTAATGGGTGCCTCCCATGACGTTCTCTGTTATACTGGTATGTATTTGCTGCTAGTTTAAACAATGCACAATAGATGTCAAAATCTCTTTATTAAAATAGTTTTCTTATTTTTCAGTAACAAAATTAAAGAATATCTTGTTCACGTTTTTTGTTTGGAATGAATCAACGCACTTTTTTCCAATCATATCCAGAGCCAGCATATGTTCGCGGTTCTCTGCAGAAGCTGAATGTTTTTCAGAAAAATGTGTCTTTTTTTGACGTTTACATTTCCTTGTACTTGTTTTGTCTCGCGCAGGTTTTCTTCTCAGCTTACATATTCAACAGTAACGTGATGGTCAAAGTCGCCACCCAACCTGCTGAAAATCCCATCGACGTCCTCTCCCGGAAGCTCCACCTGGGGCCCGGGATGGGCCGAGACGTCCCACGCCTGTCTTTACCCGGCAAACTGGTGTTTCCCAGGTGAGATCGATGTTACCGCGGCGATACCAGGTTCTCCAGGGAGTCGTTATTGTGTGTTCAAAGTCCAGTGATGAGTTTTCTTGAGCAAAATGATCTTCACCACATCATCCCACGTGGAGCCTCACTCTGGCAGTCAGCAGCGTAAATGACCTTTGCTCCCACTTCTCTTCCTGCAGCTCAACAGGAAGTCACTTCTCAATGTTGGGAATCGGAGACATTGTGATGCCGGGGCTCCTCCTGTGTTTTGTCCTGCGCTACGACAACTATAAGAAGCAAGCAAACGGCGAGGTCCCGGTGCCGGGGCGCATGCAGCGCGTCTCCTATTTCCACTGCACTCTCATCGGATACTTCGTGGGTAAGCGAGGGGTCGATGCGCGGATGCGTGTGAAAGGCCAGACGCCGGTGCATGTTTGGGTTTCATGTTCTCTGAATGTGCTGCTCGTTCAAGTGATTTGTGTTTAAAGAACCTCTTGTGTTTGCGTGTGTTTAGGTCTGCTGACGGCAACTGTGGCTTCCAGGATCCATCGTGCCGCTCAGCCTGCTCTGCTCTACCTGGTGCCCTTCACCCTGCTGCCTCTGCTCACCATGGCCTACCTGAAGGTATCCACCCTTCGCTCTGTGACTCGTGTTTTAACAGCGTGCGTTACAATCAAAAGGTGTTTCCCTCGTGTCGGGTTCGCTATTGTCGCCCGAGTGTAAGTACCAAGTCGGCGCGGTTATGTCTGCATTCCATTTGTGTCGTTATTTTTAGCTTGGTCGTAAGGAAGGGCGGGTTTGTCTTTGATCTCACTTTTTTTTCGTGTTCATGCTCAACATCTGGATGTGATTTACACATGAACACAGAAATCTACTTTCCTAAATGAACGGATTCAAGAGATGACGGAGGTCGTAGCTGTGTTTGCGACGCCAACAACCTTTTCTTAAATCTCCACTATTTATGACTCATTCTTGCTACACACCGTGCTGATGTCATACATGTCTTCGTGATGACACTTGATTCGCTCGTGACTTTAATAGACGGCATGAAAAAATTCTCGTTGCACGTGTGTTGAGTGTCTCAGTATATGTACCTTGACATTATAAAACATTATTGTTTAAAGGCACAACATCTTGTAAAATAGCAATGTTGACATTAAATGCAATTTGATGTTTTTATTCTCGGCAGTTGTTTCCGGTGTAGCTCTGAGATTATCACAAGTTCAAGACTTGAAGTGAGATCAGGGATGTTCTCATGCTTGTGACATCCAAGCACTTCTGCTTATGTAAAGCAACAGCAGGTCAATATGTGGAAACGAGTTGTGAAACCCTCGCCGTTTTTAGTTTATTCTTCTACTTTCTGTGAAAGCTGATTGTTCTAAACTCTGACCCCGAGTTAACGCAAGGTTAATATATCACGACCAAAGTGACCCGCAGGCCCGAAAACAAGTGTTTGTGGTATTCTTTGTGGTGTCTGTGGGTCAAGGTGAACGACCTCTCTGGCTCCCATTAATACATATGCAGTGGTGGAGGTCGTTCACCTTGACCCCGAGACGACACGAGAGATACAAGATTTATTTCCTGTGGCACAAGCATTGATATGGAAGTATATCAGGGCCATTAGATCATTTTTAATGTTGTTGTCGTTTCAAGCTCTAAATCTTTACTTTCTTTTCTTGAATAATTGAAGCTTAAAACGACAAGTTCCAACAATTAAAAATGTAAAAGTCGATCTTCCGCTGGCACTGACTCGCCGTCTAAACCTCCTCCGTCTCTCCAGGGTGATTTGCGGCGCATGTGGTCCGAGCCGTTTCACACCAAGACCAGCACCACGCCACGTTTCCTGGAGGTATGATGCAGCGTGTGACGACTGACCAGCAGGGGGCAGTGGGGGGGGGAGGCTGCAGATCCCTTCCCTTCGATCTGAGGGAAGGAGGCGAGAGGCGCACTCGCAGTGAGGCCATGTCGTCATCACCTCTTCATGCTTTTCCGCCAGTCTTCTGTGAGCGGCCTCGGACGGACACTTGTGTGTGTTTGTGTGTGTGCGTGCGTGTATGTGTGTGTGCGCGCGTGAGTGTGTGTGTGTGTGGATCACAAAAGCCCCGACACAACTCATCTTTGGTCCCCGCATCCTCCCAGGTTCATCTCGGCTTCCTGCTTCTGTTTGTTTCCTCTTCATTAGAGAACATCCTGTCTCTGCTGGTTCCACCTCGTGGCTCTGCTCCTCCTCTCTGACCCGGAGAGCTGGACCCGCTTTTCTTCTGGACTTGCCGTCGCGAGACACGGTTGAGGTTTATATCTCTTTTTTTTTTAGCATCGTTGTGGTCATTTTTCATCTTATTATTATTATTATTATTATTATTATTATTATTGAGGAGTGGCTAAACCAGATGAAGCGAGGCACCGGACAGAACTGGGGAGTCCTTCAGCTCATCTTCCATTACAAATGCTTCTCTGTCCCTCCTCCTACACCCCCCTCTCCCCCCCACAGAGGCCCGCCCTCCCCCTCCTCCCTCGTTCATCTGCTGTCCCTGGCCTCACAGATAACTATGTATTTTATTTAGAAAAGTTTTATTCTTGGCATATACAGAAATGATGCATTATAAATTGTCGAGCTGCCTCCAGTGTTGACGCGGCTGCCTCTATTTGTATATACGTGTACACATGTACTTGCGGTTTTCTTGAGTTTATATTTGTGTTGGGGAGCATGTGGAAGAGGGTGGGAAGCTAACGCCAGCCCCGCCAGCAGGTCCATTTTTCTAAACACTTTGGCAGCCAGCTGCTTCGATTTGAAGATTTTCTCAAGTTTTTATAAGCTTGCTCTGAAACACACACGACAAAAACAAAAAAAAAAAAAGAGGGACCTCGGCGCCGGCGGCTGGACGGTGAAAGTGTTAGTTTCCCGCGGGCGAGTGCGTGTGTTTGTGTGCGAGCGTGAAAACCAGATGAGTTTTACTTTTGGTTTTTTAAATTGAAAACGCGTTACTACGGTGACAATAGTCAGGTTTCCATTGAGGTGTCCAGATTAGCACAGTTGAACACGGTTGGATCCTGTAAATGAACTCACTACTTCACTTGTTTGTTTTTACTCTTCTTCCTCCAGACCGATGGAAATGTAAACAGTGTTTTTTTTTTTTTCTCCTCCAAATAAATGAATGTTGACTTGATTTTTTTAAAATGTAGCTTTCATCATGGAAACCTCATCGAGTTTTGTACTGTTTGTCTTCGCACAAGTCTTTTATTGCTATTTAATACCTTCAACACTTTTTTTTTAAACATTTGTAAATGAGCCTGATGTCATTGTAGAGATTTTCTTTTTTTTTTTTACGTTTGTTACGGCTTTGGTTAAAAAAAAAGACAAAAAAACAAGCAGCACATTTGAATCAGGTTCTCCTCGCTCAATGAAGACCTGACTATTGTGAGATGACATCAGAGGATGAGAGCGACTGGTCTGGACGGACGGTTGCGTGTGCGTGTGCGTGTGTGTCGTCAATAACAGTCCCATTGGATCTGGATGGGGAGGGAGTGACCTTTTGACCTTCACGAATCCTAAAATGTAGGTTAGAGTTTGAGTCTAACCAACAGGATGTTTTTACTGTCACCTTGACTAACTTATTTTGATTTCCATCCTCCTACTGTCGAGTGGTGCTCGTCGGTTGAATCCGGTTTGAACTGGAACCACAACGGACGGTGGTCACAGACCACGATCGCGCTTCTGATTCCATTTTTTATTTTTATTTGATTGTTTGTACCGTCTGGACGTGCATGTTAAGTGTACAGTGTTTCAGACTGCGATGACTGGGCTAATGCAGTTTTTTTTTTGCCACTCGCTGGACCTTCGGGTCAGCGGCTCAGTGGAACGGTCAGATCAGACTGACGGGTCATCCTGACCCCTCTCGCTAACTATTAGGACCTGACAGGAACAGGAAAAATCATGGAACCACAAACCTTCTGGTGGACATGGAGATAAATCTATAGATTTATATACATATACAGGTATACACGCACACTTAAATACACACACGTGTGCGTTTATGTGTGCGTGTGTACGTACATGTATAAATTACTGAGGACGCTCATTGTGGTTACATTTTTAACAAATATTCCCTTTTTTATTTCCTCCTCTTCCAGAGAACTGTTGGTCATTGATATTATTGCTGAAGGGTTCTGTATAGACAAATGGTGAATAAATAAATTAAGAACTGTGTTGTGAAACATGAATCCTGAAGCGCTGGGTCTCAAATATTTTGTCTCCCCTCAACCCTCCCCCCCCTCCACCCCCAGACCCCTCCCCTCCTCGTTCAGGATTCTGCTGTAAATAAACATGACTCTAACTGTAACTGCTGCTGGTCTGGACCTTTTTATTTACATCACCAACTGGACTTTTTTTCCTCACTTTTCCTTTTAATTCTCAATATAAAAAATTAAAAAGTTGTTTAAATTGAGCATCTTTAACGGTAGAAACAAACTAATTATTACAAGTCCATGTATTACAATAGGATTTTAGTATAATAAATAATAATAAACTGGATATTCGTTCAGCTACACTTGGTACAGGGGACTCGTGTAGGTTTTTTTTTCGAAGTCATGAGTCTGGTCATTTAAGAGGAGTTCCAAATTATATTTAAAAAAGTAAATTACGTTCAGGATTCATTCAGTAGTTCCTGTTGACGATCGTGTGACGTCAATGAAGATTTCAAAACTTTTACTTTCAGTTTGTGGTTGAAAATAATAAAAAGATTAACGAATGATTTTTAAGATCTATATAAATGTCACATTTATCAATAGTCATTCGGTAAATTAAACGTATTTTAACGATCTCCATTTGTAATTTTTCCGTCATTGATTAAAAAAAATATGTGCGTGTAGTGTTTCATCGTCTCCGGCAGAGGGCGGCACAACCCAGCAACAGCTTTTTCATCTGTTCCCAGTTGAATGAATCACATTGTACAGTTATAATCGAGTCAGACTTATTACACTTATATTCCTCTTTAAAATCACATTTCTTCACATTTCATGATAAACATGGCTTTAAGGTGCAACATACGGTGTTGAACCTGTGCGTTGAAAACCCCTAAAAACGGATCTTGCTAACGCGGCTAAAGCTACATGCATGAGGTGAAGCCGGTTGGAAGGAGAACAGCAGGTTATCGTTTTCTGCAGCTTCCATGGGAAAATGGCCGCCCCCGTGGACAAATGTGCTGAGTCATGAGATCATGCTAAGGCGGGCCGCGGCGTCCAGAGGTGCCGAGTCCTCCGGAGGCTTTTGTTCTGTCTGATCCACTTCGGTCGCTCAATGGCGACGGCGGCGACGAACAATGGCTCGTATTAAAATGACAAACGGACGAGCACGAGCGCATGCAGCAGATAATCGTGACATCACGACGCTCTTCTGGAAAATGTGATTAGAGGCAAATCCACTTAGCGGCCATGAAGGTGCGGTTTCATGGATCCATGTCGGGGGAAGAGTTTGGGGTTCGTCCCTCAAGGGGGTCCACGGCGTGGAGTGGATGGAGACCTGAAGGACTGACCCAGTGACTGGCGTGGATGAGACTGTGTGGGGGTGTGTGTGGGGGGCGATGGACTGTGGGTGGGATGCTGGTGGGGGTTGTGGGAGGTCGCTGAGGTCAGGGTCCAGCGCTCCTCACCCACGGGGCCACATGCACCGACCGGCGGCTTTGAAGACCTGCAGTGGTCGGATTCCAGCACCGGCGTGTGGATTGTAACACGTAGGAGACTTTTGGCGAGGTGGTCCTAAAAATGAGAGCGGTTGGTCGGGCCCCACACCGAGTCCTCTACGAGCAGAAGTATTCTCTCTTTAGGAGTCTCGTTTCAGGCCTTCATTCTCTGTACAAGACCAAATGTATTATGGTGACAAACGCTTGTTACAACACAGTAGATACACAGTGTTGACGACAATATACAACATATTTATCAAATAAGAATTGATTCAACGTTTAATCTTGATGTCCTTTATTTTAAATACGTTTAATGCAAATCTATGATATTATCATAATCGAAATATAGTTTGTCAAATCCGAGGAATAATAGTATTTAGAAGAAAAGGTTTATAAGAATTAAAACAACATGTCGTAACATTGATTTTAAATCATTCCTATGCTGGTGCAAAAAAATAAAATCAACATATGTCAAGCTTTGCAATTGTAGAATAATTATATTTGTTGATTTCGGGACCAAATACATAAGTGTTAAATATTTAAAGGGGAATAAAAAGTGAAAGTTTAACCAATTTGTTGACATTTACATTACATTAGCGTCCTGTGGAGATGCTAACGTTTAGCGTAGTTGTTCTGATCCACAACTTGCAGTATATTAAAGTCTTTACAAGTTTGTTTTCTTCAATACATTTATTTCTTTATTATTATATGACTAGGGTTCACGTCATGGCAGTTGAAAAATGTTCAGCTACAAATAAAAAGGGATTAGCTTTTAGCCAACGTATGCTATGTCAAGAGCTTGAGGGGTAAATATTTGTTGTTTTTGAAGAAAGATTTACTGATCAAAGTTCACAACTGTCTTAGAAACCGCCATTTTAGACAATGATAGAAGCATTTTGTAGCTTATGACGCATTCAAATTTCTATTTATTTATGAATATAAAATCTTCCATTTATTAAATGAAGCTTCATCTCTTGTTTTAAATAATAACATACAACATGAGCTAGTGTTACGAGTGCGTCTACGGATGTCATTGATCAATCGAGAGGAGAATTGATGAACAAATACCATCTATTGATTATTTGTTGCACATTTCTGAACAATTAATGATCATTTTTACGTTTCACACAATATTCTTTTCTGAGAACATCGTCATTACCTTTATGTTAAAGAATAAAGCTAACAACGAGATGCTAACGCTGTTGTAGCCTCTGTAGGTAAGTTACTATTAACACATCACTAAAAACATAAACTAAAAACAACAAATTGTAAGGCACTTTTAAGGCACATTAATACATATTTTCTTACTTTATTTTGCAAGAAAATGTCCGAATGAAGTCGTAATTATGATGCTAATGACTTTGTGTTGTACTTTACTAAATGTTTTCCTGTATTACAAATATTATTCATACGACCTTCACAAATATTCTTGAATGAAGTGATGGTTTGAAATATATTTATATCTATTTATTTAGTAAATCTTGAAGTGCTAGCTCTTCACGTCGAGAGCATTAGCGCAGTCCGTAATCTCAGTGTTCGATTAAGGATGAATTCTGGGAAAAAAATGGACGCCATGCTTTTTTTTTCTAAGTTTGTTGACTTTATTAGCTTAAGTGTAATAATTTGTTTTGACTCATTTCCATCAAGTCGAGGCTTCGTTGCGACGCTCCTTCTTTTCCAAGTCTAGCTTTCAAAACTAGCTATCCTTAGCTAAAAGTCGTTACCCGATCTTGCTAATTCTAATTCCAGAAATACCGACATGCTCCAGAGAGCTAGCTTGCGATGCCAGGAATAAGCGAGGCAGCGTTTCTAGCATGTTGATGATGTCATCGTCCAGAAAAAGCCCTTGAAACCTCACGCCGCGCAGCATGTGCTAGCTAGCTAGCCAGCTAGCTACACCTCGTAGTGAAGGGAAAAAACATGAATGAAAATCTTCCCGCAGAAGTGATCGTCTGGAGCGGCTGCCTCGGGGGAACCAGTGAGGTAAACCAGCTGAAACCAACTTGAACTGGTCTGGTCCAGTTCCTTTTCGGCGGGCCATGAAATAATGAAATAAACCATAGGTGCGCTGTGATGTAATAGATAACAGGCGCCGCGTGGCAAAGGTCATGTTGCGATTGTGGAGCCGGGGGTCGTTCGACTTTTTTTTTTTTTCTGTGTGTGTGTGTGTCGATAAAATTCTTTATTGACACAAAATCTGCTTTTTAAAAAAAATGACGAGTGTCTCCAAGGAAAGCAGTTTTTTTTTTTAAACCTTCTTTTTGGGCTGACGTTCTCCGGCTCCTGGAGAAAACTACGCCAGTGAGGAACTGGTCATAAAAGTCAGTAGCCGGTAATTTGGGGAGTGCTGGTATTTATTGGCGGTGGCCCCATCTCATGTTCGGAGCTCAGAGGTTCCTTCCCCTTGTTCTTCTTCTCTCCTGCGCACAGGCATTCCAGGCTTGTTTAAATAAGGCCTGTCTGCCTGGGCGCGGGTTGGATTCCCCTCTGGCCCTTTGCCCTTTGACCTCAAGTGCATTCCGTATGTAAAGTGTGGAATTCCTCTGATGTTCACTTAATGGCTTTTTTTCTTCTACTCTGGACTCTTGCTCCTGGAGCTGAGGTGGAAAAAAAAAACAAATCCTGTGAGTTATCGGTGAGACTTGTTGCCGATCGTCTTCTCGGGGGGGGATCGTGACCAATCGATTTTGATGGTCGGGGAAGTGAGAGTCGGGGAACGCCGCGGGGAGTCCACGCCCGGGACGGAGGGACGTTCGTATATAATCCCGTCAACGGCGGCGTGACTCATCGTCCTGATGGCGTTTGTGTTTCATTCGTACGACGGATGGAAAACGGCTTCATCTCGAAGCAGAAGAGACGTTTTCAATATGGCGGCCTCCATCGATGAGATGCTTGACACGTTGATTTAAAGCTACACTCTGACTTGAGAATTCTGTATTATTTTAAATAAAAATGATGCGTAACAAACCAGCAACAAACCGGTAAATCGTTTGACGTAAAAGTAAAATTCAGGACTTTTTTAAAAATATTCGACTCATGTCGAAATCCATATAGATCAGAGACCGACAGGTGATTTCAAAATGACATTCCAGGAATAACTAGTTTCAGCTTCTACAGGTTTACTCATGAAGTCGTCAGCAGCTCACGACTGAACATCATCGCTTGTGAACACATGAATGTTTCTGATCCGTCTCGCTTTTGTCCTGCGACGGAGAATTGACGCGTCATGTGTCGTGAAGATGACGCCAGAGACATGTTTTAAACCCACAGATCCATTTACTTTAAAGTGAGTTGAACATGAATAAAACTTCATTAGAAAAGTGTTGAGGCCTCAGTCGATGTTACCTCCTGTCTGCACATTTTTAATTTGATAAAACATGTTCAGTTTTGACAGGCTTATATTGTGACGAGTGATGAGCTCAAAGAGTCGCAGATAAAGCAGGCGACGAGGAAAGAGAGGTTATTACTTCTGAAACCTGTTTCACTAAGAAGCAGAAAACAAAACGTGTCAAAACATTTTCACCTGGAATATCTACTATTTTCTAGCTTTTGTGTCAAGGATCACCTAAGAACATACATTAAAATACAAGTTTGTAAACTGTATTTTTATTAAAATCAAAAGTATTTGAATGTTGAGTCACGGTTTGTGTCTGTTTATGTAAAATGTTGTAAATCATGTATATTTTAAATCACAAGCTCACAGCTAATACATGATAATAACTTATTTCAAGAATAACGTTGTGTAGCTTCTCTTTTAACGTATCAAAACATTTCAGTAATAGTAGTAGTGTTCAGTAATAATTTACTCTCATATTATCTAACGATAAAAACTGTTGAAATCATGTTGATCGAAGTCGTGTCGTGGATTATTACTAAAACCTGATCAATATAACCTTCAACAACTTCATCAATTTGAATTGAATTTATAAGAAAATAGAACTATATTCAACCTTCCATACGTTCATTAAAAACAAAAGAATATTATTAAGTCTGCAGACATGGATATAATTCACTATTAAATATCACTTCAGTGACGATTATGGAGGTTAAATAATAATAAATAATTAGAGTTAAAGCACAGATTTAATATGTATAATAACTTGAAGATTTGTCACGAGAAGATCTAAAGTTTATATTTAAATAAAAAAACGAATAGATGATAAAATGGGTAAATAAACTTTAATAATTCTAAAAGGTGAAAAACTACATCATTTAACAAGAACTTTAAAATAAAAAGATTAAAAGTGAATCTGAAAACAACAGACATGATGGTCATGAACGGTAAGAGACGTCCTCCAAAAAAATAATCCAGAAAAAAATGCTTCAGATTATAAAATAAACTTGAGAATCATCAAAGTGATGACGGAAATAATCTCTCGACACTCGTCTCCATATGGACATGAATGTGTGAATGAATATAACAATCCTTGAACATGAGATTAATAGTATTTCTTATCAAAGGAATGTGAATATTTTGAATCCCAGAAAGTATGTTTTCCTTTTTTTGGCAGAATGTATGTTTTGGTGTTTGTTCATGTGTGTGTAAACAAACATTCTATCATTTTATTCCATGTTTTAAATAATCCTAATCCCATCTGGTTCAAACGCTCACGGTCTCGTCTGAAGGGGAACGACTCAAGTTCAGTGACTTCTCCACTTCCTGCTCGACGGGCCCCCCCTCAGTTGTTAGTAAAATGGTGGACGAAGGTGGGGTGGGGGTGGGGGGGGGGCACCTGGGCGAGGGAGAGGATGAGGGGCCACGGCTCCTCGGCGGCTGAGCTCCAGGAGCCCCGGGTGCTGCTGGAGAGGCAGTAAACGAGCGAGCCACCCACACAGCTGGAATGTCATGTATGCAGTCCATAGAGTCTGTTTCAAGAGGGGGGAGGCAGTGGGGGAGGAGGAGCGGCCCAGAGGTGGGGCCCTACACCACTACTATATGGAAAAAAAAAGAGAAAAAAGAAGAGGAAGAAAGACAGCACCCACCCCCACAGCCAGCATCCACTCCGCCAAAAAACTTCTCCATTAAGCTTTTTCCTCTGGTGTGTGGATGGGAAATGATCAATGAGGATCCATCACGGCTGTTTGGTCTCGGCTGATGAGGGAGGGCCACGCCGCCGTGGGGGTGGGGAGAGGTCAAAGGCCAGAGGAAGAAAGGAGGTGCGTTTTTCTCAGGATGGGAGGTTGGAGGAAAAAAAAAAGCGAGGGAACAATAAAGAGCCATGTTTTAAAAAGACTTTTCTCAGCCCACATGGACACGTCGCAGCTTCCAACCCTGGAGCTCGACGTTTTTACGCTGTTTCTGTGCGATCGACTTGTTGGGTCTGATCAGACCCAACACAACGAGCCTGGATGAGAAGTCAGCTGAGCTAAAAAAAAAAAAAATGGAGGCCCTTTAATTCCTTTTTTTTTATTCAAATTTCCTCTTTTAAAAACATCTTAACTATACATTCAGTTGTAGATCAAATATTAACTCTACGTGTGTTACCATCAAATTAAATTGTCATTAATTACGAGTTAACTAATTATTAACATGTTTAAACTTCCCTCGTCTCCTATTTAATCCAGTGTTTGAATGACTCGTGAAATGCTGCTCGATTTCAAGGCCCTGAACTGCCTGAATCCTTGTGTGAAAGTAATCGATCGACGATGTTTTTAATTGTGTTCTCACTTCATCACAACAATTTATGTGAGCTCCGTCCTCCAGTCACGAGGCCCCGAGAGTTTGTGTCCATCGCTTTAAATCAACGCTTTATTTACACTTTTAATAACTTGTCGATCGGCTTCATAGATCAACCAAACCACGTATTCTAGCTTTTAAATGGTTAAATTAAATTGTTTGCTGAGGGTCTGATGGTTTTAAACAACAAGAAACAAACACATAGTATATTTAAAGGGGAAATGCTACTCAAGCTAGTGATGCTAATATGCTAATGTATCTTATAAATCAAGAGCTCAAGGAGCTAATAAAGCTAATGGAGCTAAATAAGATAAAATAAGATTATTTTCATTTCTTTCTTTTATTATGGGGGTCTTAAATATATAAAGTGATAAAGTTAATTAAGACATAAATGTAATGAACAGAATTACAACAGAATGTAATGTCACAACATCAGACAAAAAACAAGCTAACAAGCCTTTTTAATCTTCTATTTTTTGTAGGTAGCATTTGTGGATATATTGTAAATAAACTGTCTCTGAGTGTATGTGAGATATTAATGTAATTATTATTTTTATTAAGTTATTTTTGTCATTTACATTTTTTTTGTTTAATGTTTAAACAGTAGAAAGAGTTTATAGAAAGTGGGCTTAATAACTATTCACTAGATTGTGTTTATATTTTGTAGTTTTTATATGTTTAACAGATGAATTAATGTTTAAATAGTAGAAAGAGTTTATAGAAAGTGGGCTTAATAACTATTCACTAGATTATGTTTATATTTAGTAGTTTTTATATGTTTTAAAGATGAATTATGTTTAGAAATAACGTGTTTAATCGGCCTCCAGTTGAGAGACAAAGAGTAAATGTGTAACTTCAGATGATGATCCTCTGCTACCTCGAATGTAAAGCGTGGTTGCCTCTGGTGTCGGTGGGTTAATGGTCGAGTCACTAGTTAACTTTCAGGAAATTAAAGCCACTTGAGGGTCCGAGCCTCTGACAGGAGTCACGGAGAGTGCGTGTGGTGCGGGGGAGGGAGGCGGGTGAGGGGGAGGCAGGGAGGCAGGAGGGGGGAGTCATCCACATCCACACCCGTCATGCTCCGCCTTATACATCCTGCGCCTTTTTTTTTTTTTTTTTTTTTTTTTTTTTTTGTCAACTGGCTGCACAATCCCATCCCTCCTGAGTGGGCTGGGCTCGGCGTGGGGAGCCGAGAGTGGGCCCTTCTTCTCCCGCTGGATAATACCATTATTTCAGCTCCTCTGGCCTGGAATGCCAAATTTCACAGCCCGCTACTCTCCTCTCTGCACGTCAATCAAGGCTGGCCCCGCCCACTCCAATCTGATCGAACCCAAGTCCCTTGGTTTCTTTTTTTCGAAAAAACGTTGCACCAGAACCAGACGTGGTGGTTTTTCTCAGCGGGTTCCACCCCCGGAACCGCGTCCTAGAAGGGTCTTCGTCTGGGTACAATTTCCTGCTCAGAGGTCCACGGAAGAGGAGGGTGACATTTGGGGCGCAGGTGAGGACGTTCAGGGCGTTTTCTTGTTGTAGTATTTTTTACAGCGATCACGTCTGTATAACCTTTATTGACAAAAAACAGAGGACAATGTATACAAGCCAGGAGCCTGACGAGCGATGTTGTCTTTAAAAACCAAGTTAAATAATAGAAACTTGTTATCTTAACGCATATCTTTGGATTTCAGTGTCAAATACAATTTAAATTTATATATATTAATCCTTACAATTCTTACAATCACAATTTATATTTAAAACATCTTCAAAACGTTAGTTTTTTAATTAATTCAATTAATGTACTAAACTATAAGTAAGAAAAATATTATTGTACATAAATAGTAGGTGTCTAAGATTCACATGTATTTTGTATTATTTTAAAGGAGCCTTCATGTGAATGGAATCTATAAAAAAGTATATAAATAATAAGAAAACCTCTCCCATTTGATCATTGTTCTTTAAATACTGTAGAAGAATAGTTTATTCAGATAAAAAGACGATAAAACCAGAAATATAGTGATAATAATTAAAGCCTAAGCTTAATAATGTGATAGAAAACATCTTTCATGAGAAGAAAATGTTGTTTTCTTTGCTATACTTAAAAAAAAACAGAAGGTTCAACTCGTGGACAGATGACACATGGACTGTGTTCAGGGGAAATTTGTAGACTAATGTAAAAGGCAAACAATAAGGAATTGAACCCACGTTCTATTGTCAGAGTATATTATCATCTTTGACAATTTAAATTAAACTTGTTCTCAAGAAATGTAGATTGTTTCCCCAAGTATTTGTATTCATTTCTTAATCAGACCACCTATTGAATAATCATTTATAAATACACATTCATCTAAGGGTTGGATATTGTGTAGAAAATACCTTCAGCTGGATCTTTATGTGTGAGTAGAATTTTAAACAATTTAAAGGTTATTAATTACATGAATTAATATAATACCATTAATAAAACCACGATTTTTGAACTGAACCAAAATGATCATTCACAAATAAAAAAAAGACAAAATGAAACTAAAATGAAACTTTAAATCAAGATATTCCAAGATAAAAGTTAACTAGTTTTAAGTTAACTAAGTTAAAGCATATTTTCTAAGTCCCGTAAATCTATATTTAACTGTGAATAAGATCCTGAGATCACCATTTGTAATAACCATGAATTAAATAAGTGTAAACCCCTTAAATATGCTTCATTAAAGAGTAGCTGAACGAGGTCTCAGAAGGTGACCTTTAGGGGTGTCTCCTCACCCTGACCCCGACGACCCCGCTCAGGCGCAGAGAAAGTGGGGTGCTCATCATTAATGCATAATTCATATTAACTCACTTATGAGACCACCATTGTATAGACGGTGGGTGGGCGATCACTTCAATAACATATTTTTTTGGGGAATACTTATGAAATATAATGATCATTATTAGAATCGACAATAAAAAACGTGGATCAATCAATCAATCAAAGCTCCAGGTGCGGAGACGACGTGAAATTTGTGAATGGAACCCAGTTCATCAGATATTCGCTCTCCCTTGTGACGTGTCCGCACGCTCGGCCAATCACAGCCCTCGCAGCCGTGTTCCCGCCGACCAATCGCGAGCCAGAGCGCAAAGACTAGCGCAGCAGCCAGCCAATCAGGAGAAGGCATGCAAACCAGGAATCTGCTCCGGCAGGCTCTGAATGTCAAGTAGTCAAAGATGGAGTCCGGATCTGCGAGGCCGTGTGCCTTGTGCGTGGAACACTTTTTTCTCCCCCACAAGCGAAAATCGGCGCCGATTTGGCGTCTTTTCTCGCGCACCTGGTCCACGACGACGACGTGAAGCCTCCACGCAGCGTAGGGTGACGTGTGTTTCCGCGTGAACGCTTGTTTTTTCTTTGTTTTAAGGACAACTTTTCGCTTCTCGCCCCCCTTTTTTTTTTTTTCCTCCTCTTCTCGCCTATAGCGGATTGTCCCTCCCTTGTCTCGATACTATTCGTGATCAAGGAGGAGGGGGGTGGTCGTGGGGGGAGGAGTGTGTGTGTGTGGGGGGGTCTCCACTGTGAGAGTTGTAGTCGTTTTTTTGCGTGGATCTTCCAGGAGCTCGCTGCAAAAACTTGGAAGTTGCAACAAAAAAAAAACGGCCGAGCAGAGAAGATGTTTGAGTGGAGGGGGGATCACAGTAGGAATCCACTCGGTGTGTGTTTCTGGATCCACGCAGCTGGAGAAAAAAACTTGCGATTTAAAATCCACGCGAACGGCGTGTTTGCTTCTCCGATCCTTCTTCTTCTTCAGGGTAGGGGGGGGGGGGTGTTTTCTGGCGTGCGTGGGCGTGCGTGTGTTGCCTATAGGCGGTTGTGCAATCTAACAAGTCGTCTGTGGGTTGAGCAGGCAGATCCACTCTCGTAGGCCGCTGGTGTTTAGAGAAGAAAAAAAGGCGAATCTTCCAGCAGCAGGTAAAAGAAAAACCAACACCTTTGTCGTGTTTTTGTTTTTTTTGTGTTGTTGTTGCTGTTGTGTTGTTGCAGGAATCACCGCAGGATTCCAGCGTGAAGGTTCCACTCACGGTCACAGCCTCATGCTATAGATCCTGTATGTTGTGTAACAGGAATTGCGCAAACCGTGCATGTGTGTGTGTGTGTGCGCGAACTTAGACTTTAGCTCGTGTCTCTCCAGCTGGACAAACTTTATCCTTTTTTTTTTCTTCTTCCTCTAGTCTTTACTAATGTGGTCTCGAAGTGGACGGTGGTCTGAGGATTTAAGGTGTGAATGAAGTGTGTCCTCTTTTTCTTTCTCCCCCCCTCCTCCTCGTCGTCCACCCCCCCCCTCTTCATTCTCCCCCCCAAAATTAGAATGCATGTCATTCACTGAAGAGAATGGTATGGGCCCACATGCTGGGAAATTCCCATTCTCCCAGGATGACAGGAACCAGCTCCATTCAAGGACATCAAAGTACTGCTTGAAAGTTTCCTTCGGTCCCTCAGGTGTGTTGTTGTCCGGTGCCCTTTTCCTGTTGCACTACTGGACTTGAGGAAGAGCAGTGCAATATTAAAAGGGCATCGGCTGATCAACTCTTGGTTTTTTTTTTTGTTGTTGGTTGGGAAACACTTCAGGCAACAGTTTGACCCGATGAGCCGCATTCTTGCTGGTTTTGAAGGTAGTTTGGCAGCGAAGAATGGCGTCCCCGCGTTCATGTGCTGACACATGCTGAGCTCAGCTGCTTTGACAATGTTGCACTACTGTACCATCCATTCTAGCAGTGCAATAGTATTGTCATAGCATTTGGGCTCAGCTCGGACCCCCTCGACCGCTGAGCCAAAATGTTGGGGGGTTTTAACTCTTATTTAAAAAAAAAACTCTTTAGAGCAGATTTTTAGGTTGTTTACACAAACCATAGTAACACTTTTATCTTAAAATAATGCAGTTAAAGCTCCTTAATAACCCTGGAAATAAAGAAATTAAATAATAATGGTAACAAATAATTACTATAATGTCCTAAACATGTTTCCCTAAGTGATACATCTACATTTAAGTACATTTTTATATTTATGTACACATGAGCAACAGTTTTCTAATTTAAAAAAAATCAGAATAATTGTAAATAACAACATATTAAATACAGAAAACATCTGGACTCAATCTACATTTTTAAGTAAACTATTAAATCAGTTTTATTCCTACAAATTCGTTTTTTAATGTAAAGTTAATATTTAGGGGGAAACATTTAAATGATTAAAATTCTAGAAAACGAGTTATTGTGTATTTATAAGTATTTTAACTAATGCTATCGATTCTTAATATCTTTATATATTTAGTTATAATAAAGAACTCAAAGTTGAATCATTGTTTTGCATTAAATGTCCATAAATAATGATTTGAAAAATGACTCAAAGCTCACTTCTGGGGTTTCGATGACGCCGGGGTGACTAGTGTTCTGACGGTAAAGTGAGGAGGGGTGGGGGGTGTTTTTGAGCATCCTCGGTGGGAGCAGGTCGATGGGGGGAGGGTACGACTGGGAGGAATGTAGGGAGCAAGGCCCCTCTCCTTTCTCTCTCTCCTCCTCTTCTCTTTCTAGTGGAGATTAGGTGTCAGTGGCTGTTTGAACCCTCACTTACGTCTGTTTGCTTTAGGGACCTTCGGCACAACTCTCTGGCCTCAGGTCTGCAGCCGGAGAGTCAAAAGTGTGGAGGTGTGTAGCTGTGTCTGATCTGAGTCCAGCGCACTCTTAGCTGACATGTATGTGGCGCTGGTTTTTTTTTCTGGAGCGAGCCAGGATTTGTGGAGCTCAGTCACTTGACTGTGTGAAGTTCTCTGGTAGTAAAGAACGTGACTTGTTTAGGCTTGCCTGCAGTGCATTCTGGGAAGTCCTGGAATGTGTGGAATGGGGGACGGTGGTGCTTCTGCAGTTATCTGCACCGAGCGTTCCTGCCAACATGTCAGCGCTGCTTTTTAACTCGCGCCGGACTTTAACTTCTCTCATTCTGTCTCGTTTTTTACAGTCAAAAACTCTATGCATGTATATTATCTGAATAATAAACTCATTTAAATGTATCTTTTATTTTGTGGTTATTAAACTGTAATTTATTATTTAAAACAACTAGTTGTTCTTAAACGGTTTTAGTCTTTTATTTCAACTATTATTCTGAATAATTAGACTTGGAGGCTTCTGTTAAATTTGATTTAAATCTTTATTGATCAGTTATTTGTAGAAACTCACAGGAAAATCACAAAAGTTTAATCTGCGTAATTTTCAACAGAACATGCTCAATAATGTCACTAACGTTAAAATAAAACCTGCATTCATAACAAATATTCTAAAGTGTGTTATTACATTGAAAATAAAAGTGATTGTATTAGAGGAAGCAAAATAAATATTACTTATTTAATCCATTAAATATAAACACAAGTTAACATGGGATCAGTGTTGAATTACAAGATATTTTTGACACAATTACAATTACTTTTCAATGTTGAAAGTAATTAAAAATGGAGAATTAAAATGTAAACAATGAAAAGGAACTAGAAAATAATGTGTGACATTTGTACATTTTTAAATGCGATTAAACTTAACACTGAGATAAAAATGTAATATTTGGGATGTTATAATAACCCTATATCACAATCAAACAGTGAGGAAAAAATAATTTCCTTTTAAAACATTTTAATGAAGTTGCACAAACTCACCCTCAAAGAAATATTTAATACTAAAGAGTGTTTAACCTCTTTAGTATATATGTGTCAATCATATGTATCACCACAGTTTTCAGAAATACTATTTTAAAATATTCTTCACTACATGATAAAACATTTTGCTAATTTATGAAGAAGCACAAATAATAATACAAATAAAACTCACAAATAATACAAAAATACAATCTTTAAAAAAACGCAGTTTTGGGAAAATGGACAAGGAAATGCTAAATAATAAAACTTATAATTATAAATAATTAAAAAAGACATTATTAAACAATAACATTTAGTGGGTTAAGTTGGAATTCAAGAAAATGCCATTAGACTTCAACTGATAAAATGTCGGCCTTTTGACAAAATTATTACATATATATTATTAAGCTTGATTTATTTACTTCATTCTTACAATTATAATATAAAGTTAATCATCCTAGACACACATATTATGTGAGATTTCACCTGCATATTTGAATATTCAGTATATTTAAAAACGTATTAGAAAAGTATATTTAAAAACTAAGTGGAAAAAAACGTGAAAATTAAATTAATGTGTACGTTATCTTGTTTAAAGTTAATACAATATGTTGTTTAAATTATTTCAAGTCATTGAGAACTAGATTAAATATACTAAAATAAAGTTATAAAATGGAATAACAAGTACCGTGCTGCTGAGATAAATATCGATAATTAAAGTCTAAATACTCATGGATGAATCTGACATTGAAGTAAATTCTTTTTAATATTAAACATTTAATGAAGTTGTACAAACTTACCCTCAAAGGTACATTTGAACAGTACCCAAGAGATTAAACGACAAAACCTCTAAATCAAACAAAGCCAAAAAAAAGTGTAGTGAGTTGAATGTTTGTTTTACAAATATTATTTTAACATAAAGGCCAAACTACTCACTAAAGCAAGTTGATAAAGAGGCAAACATTGAACAATTATCATAAACCTCCACAAATTCTGTTGATAAATAATACAACTAGAACTGTATCCAAAAATCCTTATTTCTGTTATAATTGACATGGAAATAAAGTCAAATAATCAAGAAAACACATGTTTTAGCAAGTTTAGATAAATGGTGAAACTTTAGTATAAAAATTTAAAAAATATGTAAAATATATTAGACCTTCAGCCTTTTGATAAAATCATTTAACATTTATTTTCGCAAACATATTTGATTTACTTCATGATATTTAATTTGTCAATTCCATATTCAGTTTGTTTAAAAAAAACTATTGAGTTAAAAAAAAGATTTAAACTAATTAAATTAATGTGCTATGAATGAAAAGTAACTTTGGATTAAACTAACATGAGTAATAATTCAATATTTCATTAGATATTATTGTCAGTTTGGTAAGTGTGTGACTTTGGCCTAGTGATGACACAAAACATCAAAACAATGTTATAAAAATACTTTAATATTCAGTATAAATCAATATTTAATCCCTTCTCAATGTCACAATAGAATGTGTTCCAAGAGAGTGAATATAATGATTTAAATACGAATTTCACATTTAAAATAATAACTAAAACATTATGAAAGGTAATTTATAACATGTATTATAACAACTAAGCTAGTAGTGTGTTGCTAGAGCGGCGAGACATTCCTCCATCAGAGAAAAAACATATTTATGTCAAGATATGACTGAGAAGAAAATATATCATTCTTATCTGATCTAAATTCCTAGATAAGTCAAAGGTCTATTTATTAAAAGAAAACTGGTTAATTACCAAAAAGTACTTAAACGTAACTTTACAAAGAAACTGGAAAGTGTCTTTTTGTTTCTCTGTTTTTAATCAGCTAAAACACAAGAAATAAATACACATATTCCCGCTGTACTCAAAAGTACTGAACATTTCCTGAGTGATCAATATTCCAGGTGATTGGAAACACTCGGGTGATTGACTGCTGCTGAAATATGGACGGAAACTTCCTGTTTCTACTGATCTGGTTCTGGACCCGAGGGGTCGACTTCCTGCAGCACGAACACAAACCCTCCATCTTCCTTCCCGTCGGTTTCGAAAAGATTGTTTATACTTCAAATCGCCTCTTGTAAAAACAGTAACATTTAAATCTATCGTTTTCAGCTTCACTCGACAATAAGAAGTTATATTTGACGAACTCAGAGCTCAGTCGTCGGAGACTCAGAGTAGAAACAGTTGTAGCTTCACCTGGACGTGGAACATCGGGTTTGTCTCTCTTGTCAATGTTTACTCTCACCTTATGTCCTCCAGCAACGTTTTGGCCAAACAACATATTTAGTCTCGCTTGTTGTGACCACCTTAACTGATGACTCATGTTTCAACTACACAGTTAACCAGCCTGAATGTATACATTCCTACTTTACATTATTTTAGGTACTTTATGTATTAAATAGAGAAGATATTTTCAAAGATGTTTTTAGAACCTGTGGAACTTTAACGTTTTACAAGTTTTTTAAGACATTAAACAAAAATATTTTTTGCAAAAATGTGACTTTAAATCATTGAGAAATTTTTGTTTTTTCAGCAACAGTTGTCCCTTTTGAAGCCTTGAGTTCTTTGTTCTTCCTCTTTGTTCTTCCTCTTTATGTTCTTCTTCTTCTTTTATTTTTTATGTATTATTTTTATTGTTTATGAAAAATTGCTGGCTATTGGTAAAAAACAATAAAGTTTTACCTTACCTTACCTTACCTTACATGCATTTAATACTAGTTTTTCAACAGAAAATTCAAAAATGTTTTAAAATAAATGTTCTCTGTGGATGTTGAGCAACACTTCCATATTTTAAATGATTTTCTCTAGAACTAGATTTGATGAGAGAGACTCACAGACAGGTATAGTTGAAGTATCACAGACGGAAATAGTACAGGATGAGTACAGATGAGTATAAAAGTTTGTAAGTTAGTATTTTGACATGTGGAGAGGAGAAGCACAGCTGCAGATGCCACAATACTTTTGTGTTACCGAGATCATCTTACCAGGATTGTTCTTATCTTAACTTAATCATAGTAAATCATCTACAAGCTTCAACATGCAAGATTGAAACTATAGAGTAAAGTAACGAAGTGAAGAACATCCTTAAATAATAACAGCAGTGCTCACGATTCTACACAATCTCGGAACGATGAAAGAAGTCGTGTCCATGTAGAACACTAACAGTTCTTTCCAAATAGTTCAAGTTTCTTTATCTCTGGTATCAGCCAATAGAGACGTTGGCTGGTTCTTCCACCCAAACTATATTCTTAGCCTAGAACCGTGAGTCTGGACCAATGGGAAGAACAAACATCTCAAATATTCAAATCTTTATCCGTCTGTCACTCGCGGCGGCGTCTTCAACAACAGGTCAACATTAGTTTCGGCAATGGTTTCTGGCGGAAGCTTTGACTTGAGACAGTTCATGACGTCGACTGATACCAGCAGCTCTCTGTGTTCATTCAGATCCGCTCCCTCTGGTCCTGGCAGCCGTGTTACAACTGGAGCTGGAACGAGTTGGATGTCGGGGCGTGGCGTCATTCCAGGCTCGCAGTTCTTACTTTTAAGTTCCTCGAAACTCAGACTCGAGGCTCCCGGACCATTCTAGAGTCGTCCCTGTTCACTCGTGTCTCGTCTTGTTGGGAACATGACTCCTGCTACTGAAGCAGTCGAGTCGACGATCAAGTCCTCGACAAGGTATCGTAGCGTTAAAAACAGTCGATGAACCATTATAAGTACAACTTCATCTTCCTGTTGACCCGCAAACCAAGACCTTTTTGTGTCATTACTGACACATCCACTCAGTTCGACTGGTTGAACAGAACTTACACTATTGGTTCCAGTTCAACAAATGATTTATTGAAACAACTCCGACCATCACAACCAAACAAAGCGACGACTATATTCACAATGTAACACAACCAGAGGCCTGAAGTGAAACACAAGGAGCAGTCGAGTGCTTACAGTAATGCTGGGCAGAGTTAATGATGAGTTTTATTTTACTACTCAATTCTTGAATTCTAGTGACAAAAACAAAGAAAAAACAAAAGCAAAAAGTCAAATGAATAAGTTAAAGTCTAGCTACGAGATAATACCTTAAGAACAGATTGTTTTATAGAAGAAATATCTCAAACAACATTCGAAACTTTAGATGATCTTCTGGGCGATGCGGTTCGCTACCGTGTCAGTGGCCTCATGTGGCATCTGTGAAGGTCAGATGAAAGACAAATGAGTGGCTGGTTCTCAGGATGGACCGTGTGAAGACTCACCAGGACCGGAGAAGCGATGAACAGGTAGTTGTGCGGGTAGTTGAGCATGTTGAGGCAGGAGGACGCGTACAGATCTGCGTATCTCACCAGCTGACTGGCAAACAGCGTCTGTCTGGAGCCGCTGCGCAGAAGACTTCCCATCTGACCGTAGCACATGTCCATCCTGTAGGTCAGGACCTGCACACACGCAGCACCACACGGTGAAGAAACAGTGGCCTCTAGTGGCTCAAGTAAAGATCGTCGAGTGAGCGGATAATTATTTCTAATGAGAACAAACAAAAATATATTAATTATGAATTATTATATTTTAAAATTGGTATGAATAAACATAATTTATATTCAAGCAACACTATGTATTTTTAAATAAATGAAAGTTGTTATGGTTGTATTTAATAATGCATAATAGGAGTTTATAATCAAATATAATGTATTATATAGGAAACATTCGTAATAGGAGGCAGCAAGAAATATCAAACATGGGTGAAAATAAGGTCAAGTTTGATTTCACAGTGGAAGAAATTTAACTTTAATTTATATATTGATGAACATGTGCAACCAGAATATTGATTTAATTTCCATTTTTAATTTCCATTTTTCTTTTTTGTCAATGTACTTCGGCTGTTCTAATTGAAGCGTATCCAACAATAACATTGTGAAAAACGAATGAAAAGAGAGGTGCTAAACAAAAGGGGATAAAATTAGTGAGTGTTCACCTGCATCCTGGTCTGAACGGAGCCAATGTCAGAAAAACCATCCATCTTCATCTCCCGGTGCCTTTAGAACAACAAAAAACATGAGACACCAAAATCCCCTAATGTCCATAAATGTAGAGAGAATACCATCATACATTGACATTTTCATAGTTTTATAGTTCATGCAAAATTCCCTTTTCCTCATTTTCTACTGACCCTCACGTCGACTAAGGGTTGGGATTATTTTCCTAGTAACCTGTTCCTTTTTGGAGTGACGGAAAGAAATGTATGTTCATATGAACAGAACTCAATTTTCCTTGTCAAAAAGACACACTAAAACATGCAAAAACATGCAAACACCTGTCTATAATGTCCATCTTGTTATAAGACCTTTACCTGAGAAATTACAGGAATCTTTCCATATTTTAAGCTTGTTTATAGCAGAAGCTAAAAGGCTAACATGCTACACCGACAGGAAACACTTGTGTAACCTCTCAGTGTCTGTTGTCTACACTGGCAGCTACAAACAAGTTAAAAATATAGACTTTTCTACATTTCTTTCCGAACTATATCTATTGTTGGGATGTCACAACATGAGTAAGGTTACAGACGAGCAGTAGGAGGTTATTTGGATGTTTTAAAAAGTGTATTTTAGGACTATGAGTGCAAAGAAAATGAGCTTTGTTCTTAACCGTCATATGGATTTACAGTTCTTCCAAAAATACATAGATTACTGTCAAATAATCCCAACCCCTAGTCAACATAAAGGTGTGTATAGTAGGAGCAACTTTTTCAACTATGATGTGTGCGGCTGCCTTCTTGGCCAAGTCGCCCTTGATCTCAATGGGTCTTTATCTGATTAAATAATTATTTAATGGAATAATAATATAAATAAATAAGTAGAAAATTAGTGAATTTTGGTTGAACTATCCATTTAACAGTTAACATTATTTTTTTAAATGTGTACATTTAGTAGGCGAATGAAAAGTCTCACTTGTAAAGTTCAGCTAAGTAGAGGTCTAGCCGCTTCAGCTCCTCAAACAGGTCTGGAATGGAAGCAGAACAATGGCATTGTAACTCTGTGATGGATGACTCTGCTGCTCTCACAACAATCGGCTCTCACTGCTCTTGTCTCTCCACACGTTCAGCTCCTTCGTGAGCTCTGGAACCACCAGGAACGTCTTCCATCCCTGACGCTTCTTAGACTTCAGGATGTCTCCGAAGATATGATCCCCGACGTAGAGGATGTCTTTCCCCTTGACGTCCAGTAGGTCGCAGACGATGTCCGACGACCCTGCACAGTTATGGAGACATCATTATATTTGCGAACACTGACATCTAGTGGTGAGTCTACAGACTGCAACCAGTTTCATTCTTAACCCTGCAACACTACCAAATATATAATAATTATTATTATTATGTTGAAAAAAACTAACCCGTCTGTTTCTTTTGTTGCTAATATTATTATTAATTCAAATAATAATCTGCTTTATTTCGATCTAGTCGACCGTTGCGCCCTTTAATGACGTCACTAACGAGCCAGCGTCTGAAGAAGAGACATTCAGTAGTTGATATTATTTAAACTTTACGTCCAATACATTTTATTATCACATGAACGCTGAAACCAATCTACTTCCTCTTCTTTGCACAGGTAATACCATTTAAACGTATTTATCTGTTGTCTCTTGACTAGTTTTTCATCTTTCTAGTTGTACTTTTGCAGTAAAACAATTTTACGGGTCTAGTATTTTTTCAGAGTTAGTATAACAAGTACCAACTACATCCTTCTACTAAGTTCAATTGAACAAATTGTTTTTATTATCACACAGTAATTTTTTTTACCAAGGCTAACCTTTGACTACTTAAATACTATTTAAGTACAATTAACACATTTGTGTGGTTACTGCTGCTCATAGTAAACATAATGTGTCTGTCAAACTCGACATCATGTGTCTGTTGTGTTTGCATGTTTGTATAAATGTAACACAGTGAAAATGTTTGTCATGGCACAATCGTATTAATGCAACACAACAAGACACTGCAGTATTAAATATTCATATTAATGTGAATAAAGAACATTTCAAATCGGCCATTACATTTAAACAGAATGCGGGACACTCAAGTACCCACAGTTGTTTTTGTCACAATGAGGCAAAGCAAAATACACAGAAGCAAAATATATACATGTTCAATTGACAAGATCAAAATTCTGAAAGGTTTTTAACCTCTTCCAGAATACAGTTTTTGTTAAATTACAGTTTATATTTTGTTGAATTGTGAGGTTACAGCTGAAAATGGTTTTTATTTTTTATTTATTTTATTTATTTGGTTAACTACAGTTTGATTGTAGTTGAATAAAAAATCGTACATGTATCAGGTAAACCAGACCAAATTGTGTAGGATTCCAAGTGAATGATGGTATAAAAACATACACATCTACTGAAACTGATGTAAAAGAAAAGATGAGCTCAAAAGAAATAAATAATTATAAATACATTTTTCACCTCTTAAGAAGAGAATGTCTTGTCAACCTGCATACGGTCATAACTCAAAGCACTTAACTCAAAAAACCAAAGCGAGTATTAATAAATGATGACAAAAAATAGAATCTCTCACCTCCAGAATAGACGGTTCCGCTCTGCAGGTCACCGGTGTAAGTCCCGATCCGGAGCTTCCCTGTGTTCTGTCAGCCACATATCAAGTGTGAATGAAATCGAAAGCGAGGAAACAAGAAACTGCTGAAAGAAGCTCTTACCGTGTCCACTTGTCTCAGCACCGTCCCACCGGCGAAGAACAGAGGCTTCTTAGTATCGACAACAATCAGGTCAAAGAAGGAACGCCAGGACTTTTTGGGATTCTGAGTAGACAACACTCTTAGTTGAATTGTCAACACACAAAAATTATCTTGATATTGTTCTTTGAATATTCTCACGCTCGTGCCAGTTTCCAGCAGGTGTGTCATGATGGCCTGCAGGTGTAAGAAGGTCATTAAATCTTGTGTTTTTTGGGGTGTTGAATTAATAAAGAGGAGCTCACGTCAGTGTAGCTGTAGTCGCTGTTCGTGGCCAGAAACAATTTGGCTACTTCTTTAATCCGGGTCAGCAGGACAATAATGTTTGGCTGTAGGAAATGTAACGGTTATTTAAAGGATCATCAGTGGTTTACGCTGCACGTCTACTTACATCTTGTTTCACAAATTTGTCCAGATTCTTGATAGTTCTGTCCTTCAGGACGCCCTGTAGAACACATCACAAGTTTTAGAGTTTAAAATGAAAAAATAGTGGCTGGTTTATCAAGATCAACGTTTGTATGTACTGAATGTTTTCAGTTCAAAATGAGGAGGAGCTTGGAAGTATGAACTTGTGTCTATTTAAATCTTATTAATTCAAATATTTCCTGGAACACAGCAGGATAACATTGGACTGCTACATGGCAGAAAACAGTAAATAATAATCTAAATAAATCTAAATAATTGCACTACTGCATGGCCTTTTTCAGTATTTGCAAGATTTGTGTCATTTCCATGTTAAACTTTTGACTCGAACAACTACAGTTCAGCACACGAACTTTGCATGTCTATATGTGCCAGTCATGCAAGCTTTGTGTGATTATTAGGAATTAAGTTGTAGTTGTAGTAGACTTGTAGCTATTGAGACTGACAGTCTAGGTCTTGGTCTTGGGTTCTTCTAGTCTGTTAAAGTGCTGCAGAGGCAAAATGGACTGTGATTATTCTACTGCCCTTATACTGATACACATGGCACATATGTTGATGCACCCCAGTCTTCTCTAGATAGATCAATTGAATTGTGTGTACTCTTTTTTTTTTTTTACTGCTCTTGGTCTAGACTTTGGAAAAATCTTTTTTTTTGTTTTTGTCTGTCGTGGTCTTGTAGTAGTCTCAACCAACTTTGGACATGGTAGCGTCTTTGTCTCGATTCAACAATCAAACAAATACTTTTCTATCCACTATCACAGTCGCTGTACCCAGGTGTGCAAAAGCAAACAAAAGCATACTAAATAAACACCCAGTTTCTATCCTTTTAAAAGCTTAATAAATCAAAAAATATATAGTTAATTGGTAAGGTGGACATCTTAAATTGTACATGTATTGCAGCACTTCTAATTTTAAGAGATACCATCAATTACGCAATGTCTCAAAACTGACTTTTAACATTTTGAGTTGGCGTGTGTTTTATTTAGTAAGCTCAAACCATTAGTAATTTTCCCACTTTTTGAGACAAACCCTGTCGTGAATGAAGTCCATGGCATCTCGAACGTCCTGAAACATGCTCCTGTGGGACATAAAGAGGTCTCCATGGTGGTAGCCTTCCAGCACGCTACAGAAAAAAAACATAAAAGTAGCTTTCATTGTCTGATTTAAAAGGGTTGTGGAAGAGGAACTTTGAAGGCAAGCTTACTTTTTGTATCGGGGGCATCTGGTAAAGAAGTCCACCAGACAGGTATACACGTACGTCTCTGATAGAGATGGAGGTCAAAGAGCCGTCAAACTTAATATAACTCATAAAAGTTCTTTGACTTGAATCAGATTTTTAGATGGAAACACGTTGTGAACGAGCGATGCATCAAAAGTCAGACCTGATAAATTGAAGAGCGTGTTCAGGACGTAAAATCTCTTTGTGTCATCTCGCTGAATGAACTTGTTCGGGTAATACTTTTGTACCTCGTCCCTAAAAAATGGAAAAGAATATGAGATTGAGTTTCTTCTCCTGAGATTTGTTTGAATATTCACCCTTTCAAGAAGTTGAAGCCGTGACTGCAGACCAAAATATTTCCATTTGAGTCCACTTTGAGAAGGTTCCCGTACGTCGTGTCGATCACTAAACCACTGCGGGAACAGAAACGAACATTAAATCGACGGTAAAAGACAGAAAAATAGGATAATTTAGTAAAATACTGACCGTGTGGGGAAGCTGGGGTCATAGGTGTAGCGTAGAATCTCATGTGGGTAACCCACAGACACTATTCTGTCTCTTATCATCTCAAAGCCCAAACTCTCGTAGTCTGGGGACTTGTACACTGCAAAATACAATATATATATTTTAAAAGATTAATTTTTAATAGATTAGATTGTTTTCAGCACCAAGTGTCAGTAAATGTTGGTGAATCTAGGAACATCTATTAAACTATTATAGCTAGTGTTCAGCTAAGCCTCCAGATGTATTTCAAGTAAACACTAAAGTGAGGTGATTCTCATCCGCACAACTGTGGTCACGTGACTGTTGTGTTGCTGCTCTCTGAGGTAAACATAGCGTCAGTCTGACGTCACTGCAGGGAGTTTCCTACGTTACAAGCCTGTTTTGGTCAACACGTAACTGATGAAGATCAGATATTTTTTGAGTGTTTCCGTATTAAATCAGAGTGTTTTTTCAAGCGGTTCGATAGCTGTTGTATTGCCACACATCGTCATCCTGTCATAGACCAGACTCTGACGTTGAAGTTATAAACATAGCAAGTGTTTGATCTTACTGTGACATTAGATCTCAGACAGGAAACGTACTTGCCAGCGTGTAGTCCATGTCGAATCCATAACATCGGATGTTTTCTAGTGTCAGACTCCTGTTGACAAAAACCCTGAAACGGAAACGAAACACAACAAATTACAATCGGTGACGCTCGATTTGATGGAAATGATTCGTCGGATATGTTACTAAAATATGTTTGTTCTGTTCATAGTGGTTTAGGTTTGCTGTGTTTATTTTCTAATGTTGATTTCAGAATAAATCTTATTGCGAAGCACCTTTAATACCATTATAGAAAATCAGTTTCAGTGAAGCAGAATTATCACCTAAATATATGAACCGTACCAGTGAACACTAAAATATTTAAAACTGCGTTTGAGAATTTTGTACTTTTGAGGCAATAAACACGAGTTGGCAATAAATTATTCTGCAGATCACAAATATTTAAACAAATATTAATCAAGTTTAGATACTAGATGTTCCTAGAATATGGTAATAAGTTAAAAAAAAGTATTATAAATTGTTTTTGCTTGCATATGAGTTATGTAAAATTAAAACTATTTTTGAACAGTGTTTTTTAATTGAAATGCAAAATAACCTTTGACATGTCTCCTCTAAAATCAATCTAATTTGTAAAAAACTCACTCTTGCTCAGCTTCTTTCTTCACTGCTGGTGTTTCCAAGTAGATGCTGGAGTTGACGTCCATCATGAAACGCACAATTCCTGGAACCAACCGAGAATGTAGGCGTTGGGTTCCCTGATTCTTCTGAGACACACGTGCACTCTGAGTCTTCGTGTGTTCGTCACACACACACTCGCCACACGCAGATTGTGTTATCAGACACACACACACATGTGGTGGGGTTGTGTTATTGGAAGGAGTTCCCTGATGACGGTCTGTCCCTTCAGAGAGAAAACCTGATACTTATCAGAGCAGAAGCAGAATCTCTGGTTGTTTGTGCAAGTTCTACCTGTCAGACGATCAGAAGTGGTCAGTCAAGGAGGAAATAGTTTCATTAATTCTTTATTTCAAAGATGAATTTATTGGTCGGAAACGTCTTTAAAGCCAAATGTTAAGCAAATACAAACATTGATCATACAAAAACACACTCTAAAATACTGTGGTTTGGTAGACATTGGTTCTGTGTACTCGACAAAGAGTGTTTAGTGTAATATTATTAATTACGGTTTTCAATTCCTGTGTGATCAAAATTACAATAAATATTGAACTAGTTGAATTGACTTTTAATCAGTGTTACCAAATTGACTTTTCACAATTTGTTTTTAATTACTTTTCTACCATCACAGTTTGTTGAACTCGCTCTATGGTGTATCCTGTCAAACTCCTCGGCCACCTCCAGAGCAGTCTGGTTCCCAAACTCGGGAACACAGAACCCGACGTACAGTACGTTGATCACGCAGAAGACCAAGAACACCAGGAAGCAGAAGTGACCGAGATTTTCCTGCAATAAACAACGGAGTCAGTGGTGAACAGCTGATGAATCCGATTGATGGAATGTTGGTGGTCTTACCACCATGAGCGGGAAGACCATCCCCACCACGAACAGGCTGATCCAGTTGATGGCGTAGGCGACGGTGAAAGCGGCCGACTTGTACGAGTGGCTGAACATGTCTCCAGGGAGCGGGAGAGTCACCACAACTGAGGACAAACGTTGAAGAAACATTTGTTTTCATGTCTGTTGGTAACATGGGATGATGGGACATGATTCCAAACATACTCGGTCCTAAGCAGATGAAAATGATGAATATAAAAATAAGGGTCATACTGATGTACGACATCCAGGAGAGATAGCGCTGAGAAGAAGAAAATATGTTATATGCTTAAAATGTAATACTTATAATTCAGGTATTTAAAAAAAAGAGACCAACTTCCAAGTTGAGAGTGACAGTCAGGAGGACCAGTGTGATGGACATTCCTAAGTATCCTCTGAACAGCAGCAGCTTCTTACCGGACCCCCCGATGATGAAGAACTGATGGACAGAAAAACCTTTATGGATGTTGGGGTGGGACTTTATTATTTTTCTACTTTCATACTTTGACTATTAGGTCTTAAACGGATGAAAACACACGTTTTCTTGTCGTGGTTTTCTTACTAGTGCATAGCATTGATTCCAGCAAGGTTCCATCCCTCCATCTACCACTGCTTTTTCTAAGTGGGGCCACAACTTATGCTAGTTCTTAAGTTTCTACACAGGAACTTTTTTGGGGAACACGGAGCATTCCTTGGCCAATATGGAGATTCTTGCCAGTTGCAGACATAAAAGTAATCTAAGGGACATCCTAAGGATTCTTACCAGCCTCTGAAACTAGCTTCTCTCAAAGCGGGGCATCAGTTCTATACCAGGATATTTTCTGAATGAATGAGCTCCTCATCTTATCTTTAAGGGAGAGTCCAGGAATGTAGATCAACTGGTAAACGGAGAGGTTTGACTTTCTTCTTAGACCAATGAAGACCTCATACGTTGGAATGTTACTCAAGGAAAAAACAAGTTTGCTCCAGATAATAAGATGACATCGCTGATCCCAATGTGTATCAGTATTAACCACATTAACATTTTAGTTGTTCTTCTTGTTCGTCCTTTACTTCAGATCATTAAACCCTTTTTCCTTTAAAGTGCAACTAATGTGTTGAGTGTCTCTCAAATAGATGTTGGACTCTATTGTACTCATCAGTATATACAAAACTTTATTTTCCTTTTAAAATATTTAAATTAGAAAATGTTCTTTAGCCCCACGTGTCATCAATCCCAGAAGTCTTCACCTCCAAGGGATTCATTGTATAAAAAAAGCGGGGCGTGATTACAGCTGGCTGGAGGAGGAGTGAAGCCATTATTTACGTCATCATTTTAACCTTTTGTTCGCTGAGATTTCAGACGGGGCAGAACGTTGTAAAGTAATAACTTTAAGACGGAACTTGTCATGCACACTGACACTTAAGACTAGTTTCAATGCCGACAATTTGATCTGAGAGACTGGGAGCTTCCGCTACAAACAAGCTAAAAACATAGACATTGTTTAATTTTTTTTTTATAACACATTCTCACGTCGCTTCAGTACTAGAGGGACGTTACAGTCGAGCAGTATGGAGGTATTTAGATGTTTTTAAGTTCGTGTTTTTGGAAGAAGACGAAGGACAAGTGAGCACTAGTCGCTACATTTGCATGGAAATACATTTTTTTCTATAACTCTAAAAAGGAACAGATTACTCAGAAAATAATCCAAACCTCGACATTAGGGTGAGTAGAACATGAGTAGAACATTACATTTTGGGTGAACTTTTTGCTAGACGTGTAGAATAAAACTGAACTTACACCACAAGAGGTGAAGAAGAATTCACACAGTCCTGTTCCCACAGCTGCATAAGGCAACTGGGATTTATGGATTCCAACTTCCTGAAACACTTCAAAAGAATAAAAGTAAACCTGGTAAAACAAGAGCAGATAGACAAGTGGAAGTATTGTGTTCTGGATACACAAAATACTAATATAATCCTCGTATCTTCACAATATTGAACTCACGGCGTTGACGCCACAGAGCTGCAGGCAGGTGAAGGTGATGAAGATGGTGACCAGCTGCCAGCGCAGCGCCGAGCTCTTCATCAGCTCGACGACAGAACGACTGCGGACATCTTTCACGGCCTCTTTTTCCTGTAGCATCTCCTCCACCTCCTGTTGGTGGTCCATGTTGCTGCAGAGCAAGGTCAGGGCTGACAGACAAAAAGCAGCAGAAATGATAACCTCAATTAACTCCCCGCTCAGGAGTCTGATCTAAAAGTGCCGACTCGTCACCTTTCTCACACGCCTCGTGGTCTCCTCGGTCCAGCAGCAGGAAGCGAGGAGATTCTGGCAGGAAGAATAAGGCGAGGAGCTGGATCATACCTAAGAAGCCGTTGACGCTGAGCAGCCAGGGCCACAGGTCCTCAGTTCCGAGGAGCTGCCTTTTAAAAACAAGTGCAATCTTCAGGAAATAATGTCATTTTCTAATCTCATCTCATTGATCCATTAGTAATTGTGAGAGGTTTCATGGAAGTGTTAAACATATCTAATTTGCATTTTTTTTGCATTTACCCAATAACCTTGACTTTGTTCTGCTGAACAAGTTGTCGATACAGAGAGAATAACATCCAAAGAAGGAGCATGAAGCGGCTTTTAAATGTTTAGAATATGCTTCTTTAAAGGGCGACTAATATGATAAACTTACTTAATCACATGTTTCAAATGTTGAAGTCTTTCTCTCCAAGATGCATTAACTCCCTCATCAGGACCATGTTTTGAAGTTATTACTTTATAAAGTCCTCCCCCGTCTGAAATCTCATTCAATGAGAATTTATGAGAGCGGAGTCCATTATGATGTAATAATGTCTTCACTCCTGCAGCAGCGACTTTATACATGTAAGTAAGTAAGTAAGTAAGTAATATATATTTATATAGCGCTTTTCGAGACCAGGGTCACAAAGCGCTTTAACAATCAAAACAATACTCAAAACAGTACATACTACAAAGATCAAGACAACACCGAGAACAACACAGGAGTTCGAGAAATTCAAGGAAAAGCCTGAACAAATAGAAACGTCTTAAGATGTTTCTTAAAGGAGTCAGTAGACTCCATCAAGCGCAAAGAGAGAGGAAGATTGTTCCAAAGCTTAGGAGCAACAGCCTGAAAAGATTTCTCTCCTCTGGTCCTGAGCCGTGTGCGTGGAACCATAAGTAGATTCTGATCCACAGACCTCAGAGCCCGAGCTGGGGTGTAAGGCTGGATCAGATCAGTGATGTAAGGAGGAGCCTGACCATGAATAGCTCTGAAAGTAAGAACCAGAATTTTAAAGTTGATCCTGAAAGAAACTGGAAGCCAGTGAAGAGTTTTAAGGACCGGAGAAATGTGAGTTCTTCTACTAGAGCGGGTCAGAATTCTCGCTGCAGAGTTCTGAATCAACTGCAGGCGAGACAGCTCCTTCTTGTTAAGACATGAAAACAAACTGTTACAATAGTCCAGACGAGAAGAAACAAACGCATGGATTACAAGCTCCAGATCATGTTGTGACAGCATTTTCCTAAGTTTAGAGATTTTTCTCAGTTGAAGGAAACAGTTTCTGGTCAGTTTTCTACAGTGTTGAACAAGAGACATGTCTTTATCAAATACAACACCCAGGTTTCTCAGGCTCAGTTTGACAGACTGACCTAAGTCACCCAAGTACTGACTCAACCCTGGAATCGTATCATCAGGAGCAATCACCAGAGTTTCAGTTTTGTCCACATTAAGCTGTAAAGTGTTTTCACTCAGCCATTGTTTGATTTCTAGCAAACAATTGACTAAGCTGTTCAGCCTTTGGGGCTCAGTTGGGTCAAAAGAGCAGTAGAGCTGGATGTCATCAGCAAAAATGTGATAAGAAACATCTGGAAATCTCTGAATGATTTTACCGAGGGGAATCAAGTACAGCAAAAACAATAAAGGACCCAGAACAGAACCTTGAGGGACTCCACACAACAGATCTGCCGATTCAGACCTCATTTGATTGGCAGATACACTAAGACTGCGCCCAGAAAGGTAAGATGAGAACCATTCTAACACAGAACCAGACAGTCCCACTTCATCCCTTAGTCTTCTCAGCAGGATCTGGTGATCAACTGTGTCAAAGGCTGACGACAGATCCAAGAGAACCAGAACAGTGAATTTACCCGAGTCAGCCGACATCATGATGTCACTGGACACTTTCAGTAAAGCTGTCTCCGTAGAGTGATGTTTACGGAAGCCAGACTGAAACTTCTCATGGATGTCGCTCTGATCCAAGAACAAAGACAGCTGCTCGGACACCACCTTCTCCAAGATCTTGGACAAGAAAGGGAGCTTAGAAATAGGCCTGAAATTACTGAGGTCAGTTGGGTCTAAGCCTGGTTTTTTGAGCAGAGGCTCCACAATGGCATGTTTAAATGCATTGGGAAAAACCCCTGTGGAAAGGGAGAGGTTCACCATATTGGTAACCCAGGGGCCAATTACATCAAATACTTTGATAAAAAGCCTACAAGGAAGGACGTCATCTGAGCAAGAGGAGGGTTTCATCTTGTTCACTAGTGCTGAAATATCACCCAAAGATACAGCAGAGAAGGATGACCAAGAGGAGGAGATGGGCTCAGAGACAGTAGGGGTTCCCAACAAAGGGGGAGAGATTTTCTCTTTGATCAATTTAATTTTGTCAATGAAAAATCTCAACAATGCATTGCTGTCAGCTTCACAGAAGACCGGCGTGATTTGAGGAGCAGGAGACACGAGAGAATTAATCGTGTCAAACAAAACTTTGGGGTTTTTCCTATTTGCTGCTACCAGTTTTCTGATGTAATCAGATCTAGCAGTTTCTACCATCTCATTGTAACAAGTCAACAGATCCCTGAGGTGAAGTCTGTGCACCTCAAGTTTAGTAGACTTCCAGAGACGCTCAGTCTTTCGACAAAGTCTCTTCAGACTCAGGAGATCTTCATTTGTCCAAGGGCACCGTTTTTTCTGAATTTTCAAGTTCGATTTAACAGGTGCCACTTGATCTAGTATTTCAACACAATGATCAGTAAAACAGTGAATCAAACTGTCCACATCTGGACAGTCATCAAAGGAAAGACGGTCAAACATAGCAGAAAAACTGTCTGCAGTATCGGCTGAGATGACACGCCTCTGAGACCTAACTTTCAAAGGCTTAGGTTCAGGGATGAAGTCCAGGTTGAACAAGACAAGAGAATGATCACTCAGATGGACATCATGTACAGATACATTAGAAATGTTCAGGCCAAGAGTAAAAACTAAGTCTAAAATGTGGCCTTTTTGATGAGTGGGTTCAGAAACATGTTGCTCAAAATTAAAGGCTTCAGTTAAAGTTAAAAGTTCTTTAGCAGAACAAGATGTGACGTCATCAACATGAAGATTAAAGTCTCCAAGAATAAGAACAGATTCCATCTGAATAATGGAAGATAAGAAGTCACTAAAGTCTTTCAAGAACATCGCCGCAGGACCAGGCGGACGGTAGATTGACACACAATAGAAAGGTCTTGTAGAACCAACCAAGATCATCTGAGACTCAAAAGAAGTGAATTCCTGTGTCTGAATCACTTTGCAAGAAAAACTCTCCCTAAAAACAGTAGCAAGACCTCCTCCACGACCAGAGAGGCGAGGCTTCCCCAGGACAGCGCTCCCTACTGGACAGAGTTCGTTCAGATGAATAAACTCTTCCTCTCTCTGCCAAGTCTCAGAAAGACATAATAAATCCAAATTAACTCTTGTGAAAAGATCATTAAGAATAAAGGATTTATTAGTAATGGAGCGAACATTAAGAAGTCCCACATTCAGCACCGATGACGTCACTGACGACGCCGCGTCACTGACAGGCGCGCAGAGCGGGATCTTTTGAAGCGAACAGCGGTCACGTGGGTACCAGCTGTCACTGAAGTTCAACTCGGTTGTAAAAGTCGAATTAAAGAGAGGAAATGAAAAAATCTTACCACCTTTCGTTGAGGTCTGGACAGACGGCAGCGCTGATGTGTCGTCACACACAGTGAGAGGGATGTCGATCAAACACCGATGACGTTCGATGACGTCAGAGTTGTTCCGAGCGATCGCAACTGCACGTCTCATCCTGACCTGTACTCCAGCCCGACTCGATCCCTTGTGGAAATCGCCCGGTACTCGAGAGATCAAACGATATTCCACAGAGTCCGAGTCGATGAGAAGCGGAGCCGGAAACACGTTCACCGGACGTTGGTAACGGTCGCGAGTGAAGTCCTCCATCGACTCTCTGATGTTGAAAAGAGCATCACGATCATAGATCCGAGATGCTTGAGACATATCTTAAGTGATATGAGCATAATATCCGGACAAGTAGTCGTTAAAACGACTGTTTTTGGCAATTATTGCAGGAGCTCACGTTTCAAGCAGCCGATCAAAGGCTCACCGGAAGCGGAAAAAATAATGATGGTTATGTCCCTTAGAAGTGGTGACTTCCTGGATTGATGACACTGCGTGACAAACCTCATTGCTTGACCAATTAAAGCAGAGGTAAGTGTTTTCAGTGGGCGGGGTTTAAGCACAATTTCTAATGTAAATATTTGAATTAAAAAATATTTTTGTACAAACAGACACATACTATGAGTCCAGGATCTATTTAAAAGACACTTAAATCAACACATTAGGTGCCCTTTAAACATCTCTTAAAGTCTGAGATAACAAAATACAAGACCTGGGGTATAATGGCACGAACAAAAAAAGGAATAACCTCTGAAACAAAACCATTTTAATTTTTTTTGTTATAATTGTTTATTATTTTGTAAAGTTCTGCTTTTGTTTCACTGCAAGCGTTGCTCTGTGTTCTCATGTAAAATGGAAAACAAAGTACCGCGTGATATCTTGATGAATCTTCAATTAAAAAAAAACTAGTCGGGTCTGGATCCATCAAGTGAATTTTATCCGGATTTCCTAAATCTTCCACTGACTCGGGAGTCTCACCTGATTCCCAGCAGTTGACCTGTGAACTTTCCGAATCCAATATACATCCCAACCGTCGTTCCCAGCATTGCCTGCAGTCTTTTGGGAGAACATTCCATCAAGTACATCATGTGGGCCGAGAGGCCGATTCCTAAAATCAGGAACAGAAACGATCGCTTCTATTAAAGGGAAAATCAGGACCTAAGTTTGATTTAATGAGCCAAATCTGTTTCAGGAAAACTCACCTGTGTAGACTCCATAAATGAACCGAGCGATCAGGATCATCTCAAATGACTCGGCAGGTTTGCTGCAGATCATCAACAAACCTCCAGCGATAGCGACAGTGTTGTTTATTAAGAGGCATCTCTTTCTGTGCGAGAATGAAGTGGATAGTCAGGACGGGAAGTTTTATTTTAATAATGCAGGGGTCTTATTGTTAGACACATGCTGATGAGAAACACAAAATGTATATTCATGGTACAGACTGTCCTTGCTTTAAAGTCCAAATACGTAAGATTGAAAATATTGATTCTGATTTGATCTTCCTCATATCTTCAAAAAGTTAGTATTGCTTTGGAAGACTCTGTTGTAAAGCAGTTCTTGTTTATGTGGACAGTAGCTCGAGAGTTTTACTACATGAGTCATGTTTGTTCAAAATATAACTAATCATTTTGACTAATGTCAAAATGTTATACAACAGGAAGTCTTGACAAAGTGCTGCCATTCTACATTTAAATGATTGAATTTACACATGTTCTTTTCTTAACCTTTTCCCATCTATGATTGAATTCCATTGTATCTGCCTTGAATTTTAATTTTAATTTTTTTTTTTTTTTTCAATTGTTTGCCATGCCATATTTATCTGACATGAACGTTTCCTGATTTTCACAAGCATTCAAGATCTTTTGTTGCTAGAAAAAAAGCCTCTAGAACAAGAACGTTACATCGATGGGATGTGATTCCAAAATGTAATACAAGGTCTAGTTAGATCTAGTTTTGATACACAATAAGTAACTAACAGTTGCATGAAATTAGTTATTTTTCAAGTTTTGTTTCAACCAACAAGCCAGTTTAGTGTAGATGTGTTTTGTTTTTGTTGACAAACCTGCCATATTCCAATAGAAACCCACACAACATGGAGCCCGCTAATCCTCCGATGGCAAAAATGGAGACCATGAAGGACCAAGTGATGGAAATATCTTCTTCACTGACGCTGGTGTTGAATCGCTGCCTGATGGTTTCGTTCATCATGTGCTTTATAAACTGAAAAAAGAAACGAGAAATTAATAATGGGGCTCACTCTAAACCACTTTATTCAATCGACTCCTAAAAGCCTAAAAGTCAAATGATGCAGATGAAAATGTGATTTTTGAGAATCTAATGAAGGTTTTTTCAGCACTCTTTTTTTATAAGCCCCTCTGCAGTTTAAACCATCTTCATAGGGCATAATTATCTCACCAAATATCTTTCTATGTTGTTCATGTCATCTACTCACGACTGAAGGCGAGGTCATGACAGAGACCGCGATACCGTAATGTATACTTCCTCCGATGCCAGAGATGATCACCACGGCAACTAAGAGAGGACACTTGAGCTGTTGAAGAAGAAAACCATTTGTCAGTCCAGGAGGCTTCTGTACTTTAAATTGAGCAATTTTCAGATGAGGATAAATTACTTTTAGGGTAAATTTGAATCGCAAACTTTGCCCATTAGCTCAGCTCTTTCTTCACCACGACACAGTGATGCAAATTCCGAGGTCTTTCCCTTTATGTGGGAAGAACTTCGGATCTTTCCAAAAAACACAGTCCTTTACTACATCGATCCACTCCCGGATCATGCCTAAAAGTTTTGACTTTAAAAAATAAACTTCACTTGTTACTGTTACTCAACCACAATTTTGAAAACATCTTGGAATGTCTTATGGTTTGATAGTCTCCGGTAGAAAGGCGGAGTTCAGGCCGGCTGAATTATGATTGGCCGATGCAACCGCTGCCATTATATTGAGGCTACAGTCGCTAATATGAGCTCATGAAAAAAGTCAAGTCAACTAAACCCATTATTATGTTATGATTTGTAAATGACTTCAACCTCAGGTGGCATGTCAATAAACTGGGGCTTCACTTTTCAAAACCAGATGTTTGACTCGACACACCACAACAATCTTTTAACTTTGTTTTGACTAAACACTACATTTGTGAACAACACTTACCAGAAATTTTAAGTTCTGTATCGTATCTTGTGGCAGATTGTTGTCCTGTCGGGACTCTGTTGGAGAAACATCACAGTAATCTACTGGAACCTCTTCAGTCTTTGAACAAATGTGACGATAACAAAACGACATTCTCGTGATTTATTGTTAATGATACAGTATTTTGTTTTATCAATCTTTTTTCATTTCTTGATAAATGTTGCATAGAAACTGATAGAAAACACTAACTTAATGTTTTTTAAATGTTGTGTTAAATCACAAACCTGCTATAAGATTATTCACTTGCATCTTGTTGGATGTTGGGGTCTCTGCTGGGGGACCACCCTAGTTTTAAAGACAATCTCAATCTCTGTAGCACAAAAAAAAGTCAGTTAGTCAAGAAACTGCATTTAGTTTGTGAAATGATGACATAAAACAAACTTTAAATATTAAAGGGCAACTAATGTGTTGTTTTAAGTGTATCTTAAATAAATGTTGGACTCTATTGTATCATCAGTTTGTTTGTACAAAACTCCCTTTTCATTTAAATACTTACATTAGAAAATGTATTTAAGCCCCGCCCACTAAAACAATTTGTTTTTTGGGAGATAACCACACCCACTAGCTGAGATTGTGCAGGGTTTGTCACCGCGTGTCATTAATCCCAAGGGTCTCCACCTCCTAAATATCACGTATGAAGGTATTTTTTTCCATTAATATATATATTTCTTTCTTAATTTACTCATTAGTTAGAAAACAAAATAAAAGATGACTTATCAATATATATTTACATTGTTCTTAGAAAACATACATAGAAGAACAAAAACATGTTTTTAACATGAACCTGATAACTCTTGTTAAAAATGACTATTAAGTACCATCAAGGTTTTGCCCGAGGAATTATTTAAAATCTAATCATTTCAATGAACCTGTCTTGTCAACTTTCAGGAGTAAGAAGTCTCTTAACTCAATTCTCTCCTGAACTTTAATAGAAAATAAAAAATAACCACATTAATATTGTTTTTAAAACTGTATCTACAGTTAAGTGAACTTTGTTATCGAGGTTGAACAATAAAACATTTAACGATAAACTGAGAGAACTCAAAGAGATGAGAAAAAATGACTTACTGTGTTGTTTCTCTTTCAAACACCTTCACTAACATTCCAACAAGAAGGATTTTCCTTCACAGTTTCCATGGATGTCTTCAGTTCTGCGGCAGCAGCAGCGACTCTGTTCTAGATATTTGCTCTCCTGCTGGTCACATGGTGGTTGAACAAATATCACTAATTGATGCCTGAAGTCACCAGGGTTCGCTGCATCCAAACCTGCTGCCATATCAGCACCGGTGTCTAGAAGAGCGACTCGTGGCTCAGAACCTTAAAACAAACTGAATATATTAAATTACAAGTCGAGTCAAAGGCTGCATGTTATCAACTGGACGTGTGACAGCCGTAAAATACGGCTCGGGGGGCCATTTGCGGGCCTCCATTTAATTAAATATGGCCCTGAGCCTGCAGTCAACTCAGAATCGATCATTTTAGTCTTCGCAACTGATAACGATGCTAATACTGTCAAATACTGCAACCTGTTTCTTTTCAGGCAGTTATAAAGATTTTCCAACTTTGTGTTGTTCACAACCAGTTTCAAATCTAGTTTCAAACGGATCTAGATACAATTTATGTTGAGTATTTCTTAACTGAACTCATGGGGAATATTGCTCCAATTAGACAACAATGTCAGTCTTTATTTTTTATTCTTAAAACTATAAATAAACTTTCCTCCCTCATCACTGATTCTGCCCTGTAATAAAATGAGAAATAATCTGTTTTTTCTTCTCAAACATTCATTTTCCATTCGACTTTCCCTTCCTACCACATGGATTTATTGCAATGAAAAAGACAGTCAAGCACTCTTAATCATAACATTTGTTATCAATTAAAATATGGACAGTAGAAAAATACATCATTTGACCTTTACAAGTAGAAACGTCCAAAAATGTTTCATGACACATGAATGGAGAGACTCTAAACGTAACATTAAAAAAAAAAAGCATGAGTTGAATAAAAACGAGTCAATGGTTTCATCAAAATTTGGTGATGAATGCGATATCGTTCTTATTGTTCGTCGTGGTGTTCTGCTCGTTCTGGGTCTTCCCCGCTTTACTGTGCATCCGATCAAACGCTTCGGCAATTTCTGAAGGGGTTTTATTCCCGGTCTCGGGCATATAGAACCAGGAGTACAGACAAAAGGAAAAGCAGAAGAGCAGGAACACAATGAAGCAGAAATATTTCAGATGCTCCTAGAAAGGAGGGGGAAAAAGCATGAATTCATGACTTTTAAGATCATTTTTAAATGTCAAAGTTCTTACCACGAGGAGGGGAAACAACATGCCCAGTAGAAACAGTCCGATCCAGTTGATGGAGGTGGCGATGGTGTAGGCCGCTGCTCTGTAGGGCTGAGTGAACAGCTCTCCTGGCATAGGCGCCGTCACTCCGGCTGAGGGGCGACAGAAAAAAACAAAGTGAGTCCGGTTCGTTCCTCGAGACTTAAACGGTGCTACATACACGGTCCGATGCAGAAGAAGAAGATGAAAAAGAAAATGAAAACCATGCTGCAGTACGGCATCCAGGAGAGGAACCTCTGAGGGAGACAGTGAGTTAGTGATGGGCACGACCAAGAGTGATGACCCGGTCAACAAGTTACCTGCAGGTTCAGAGAGATGGTCAGCAGGACCAGGGTGATGGACATCCCCAAGTATCCTCTGGACAGAAGAACCTTTTTGCCGATCCTTCCGATGATCATGAACTGTTGTGAGAAAGTATTAAAAATGAAAAAAAAAAAAATCTCTCAAATATAGTGCAACAAATACAGATGAATCTGACGTCTGCAGGAATATTTCAACTCTCTATCGATGTACAGTATAATATTAGTGAGAAAACTGGAGGCTAAAGTGAAAAATTGTTCCATAAATACAAAATACTTGTTTGTGGCAGAATCTGGTAGAGAAAGATTAGAAAAAAATCCAAAATAAGGTTCTGTTTCTTTATGGAATTTTAAATGATTGGTTGGTCATTTGACGGTTGTACATTTAATTTAACGAGTAGTTATTGATCCTTAAAATATTTCGAGGTTTGGTTCTTGAGCAGGGAAAAGGTTTCATTTTGGCACTTTATTCATGTTGGAAAATACACAACTTGTTTTAAGGGCAATGGCCACAATCTGGTTATTACTTCCTGAAAGGTCTTTTGTTTATAAGAAAAAGGCAGGATTTTTCCTTTAAGTCATATTAGCAGGCGGCTGCGGAGACATCACAACACTTGTTTTCGGTCAGATTTACTTTAGATAAAACTAATAAAAATAAATTAAACTAAATATTCAGCTCCTGCTGATTCATGATTATTATAAGATCATTTTTTATCTTTTACTTTTATTGTTTCTCAACTCATATAGGTTGTATAGATAGTTCTATATGAGTATTTTATAAAGGAAAGGTTCAAGTAAGTAAGTATTATTTCTAGTGTCTTCATTGAATCCAGAATGTAGTAAAATTCTGTTTAATCACTTCGTAAATGTTTTCTTCTCATCACGAGTTTATGTGTCAAGAACATTCTTATTACCTTCAAATCTTCTTCAACTCAGCTGATGGTGAATTACCACCTTTTAACACCAATTGTTTATCATTTAAGAATCCGGGTGGTAGTATTTTACTCGGTTCCTCTTGTCTTTGTAGCGTAAAGATTCACTGAAAACTGAATTTCATTAGTTCTTTGGAAGCCACGCCTCTCGGGCTTCTGGGCAAATTAGTCAGTAATTGGAAAATAATTCAACGGAGCACTGGAGATGATTAAATGATTTTGACAAAATGCCTTAAAGGTGTGTGGCTGCAGACTGTTCCAACACAAACACCAGAAACATCAATGCGTCGATATATTAAAAATTAAATGTTTTAGTTGCAGCACTCTGCAGCGTCTGGCAGCGTCTCTCTCCCTCGGAGCTGAACAATCTTTTCTCACTATATCTCTTTTTTGTTACCTTGTTACTGGAGCATTTCTGAACATCTACTTTTATTCTTGGATCACCATCCTCCGGAGTCGAATCGGGCCCGAAGACAAAGTTTGAAAGACTCCCCGGTGAGCATATTCCTCAAACTTTTCTCTCACTATATCTCCACCTTCTCCTTCTCTCTCCTCTGTTCTCAGATGTTTAGTTACGCTTCGACCTCCTTTAGTGATGGCAGCAGTTGTGTAAAGTCTAGCCTATATTGGAGGTGAAGCTCATTGAACTTGAGAGCCGGTGGCGCACTATCGAAGCTAAACCTCTAGCTAGCCAGTCTCCGGTAGACATAGCCACATAGCTTACCAGCCAATTCTCCTCCAGTTCCAATTCCCGAGCAGCAGGGTAACCAGGGTCGGTGGGTGACTGTTCTAGGGAGGAATAGTTCCAGACCGAAGCCCACGGAGCACCACCGAGCCACCGGTCGAGGGACTTTTTTACTCTTGTGCAGGAGAATTAAGTGTGGATTGTTGAATATCTGATCCCTGTCCTCAAAAGCTGCACTAACGAATAAACTCATATCAGACTCACTGTCTTAGGCACACATTAGATCTTGTTCTAGCATACGGACTTGAAATTTTAAATATTATCATCTCTCCTCAGAATTCACTTTCTGACTATCAATTAATTACCTTTGATTTTATCTCAAATGACCCAAGTCTACAGAGCAGGAGCACTTTCAAAAGATGTCTTTCTGAAAGTGCCAAAACCAAGTTTATGGAAACAATTCCCTCAGTGCTCAGTAAAATATCTAGACTCAGTGTGTCAGGAAACTCTACCCATAGTCACCATGACATTGATAACATTGTGGACAGCTTCACAGATCCATCCATCCATCCATCCATCCATCCATCCATCCATCCATCCATCCATCCATCCATCCATCCATCCATCCATCCATCCATCCATCCATTCATCCATGTGTCCATTTATCCACCATCCACCATCCATCCATCATCCATCCATCCATCCATCCATCCATTAATCCATCCATCCATCATCCATCCATCATCCATCCATCTGTCCATCCATCAATCCATCCCTCCATCC